>NC_084666.1:11509307-11809557 GCF_028389875.1 Rhea pennata | reverse complement strand
TGGATGCATTACAAGCCATTGTCTGTATTTTAAGAACTGATATATTTTTTTCATTAGATTAGCCAAAAAAAAAAAAAAAAAAAAAAAAAAAAACAGGTTTTAAAATCCTGTGCATCTTAGACATGTGACAAGCACACAGTAGTCTTGCATCCATACTCTCATATGGATATACAGACAAACTTTAGATGAACACATGAATATACAAATTGTACACCAAATTTGGCATCCTCTCTTCCTTCCTCATGTTGTGCTTAAGACTATACCCAAATTAAAAATAAACAGCAAAATTTGTCCATTTCTACTTAGCATGAAGCTGAAGTACATTTACATTACTCACGTAGGCTCATGTTGTGGTGCCATCTGGTGGCTACCAGTTTGTAATGCAGCTGCAGGCATAAAAAGAAACCAACAAAAAAAAACCCAGTTCATTTTTAACATTTTAAAAAACTTCATTTACTATATGCTTTCTTTCTTTCTTTCTTTTGTGTCTTTATGCAACAGAGCCTCAATGAGAATCAATGGCTTAAATATGAATGTCAGTGCCGTATTTGACACTGCAGGACATTTGGGACATCAGAAGCAGATAACACTACAAAACAAAAAAACTACAGAAGACCTATGACCTTCTGGAAAACCAGCCAAAGCCGTTGTATCAGCAGGATATTTTAGGATGTATATACTTTGTTTATTGCAGCTTCATGTATTAAGGAAAACACATATATCTATAATCAACTGAATCAACAAAAAGAACAACAAAGTAGTAAGTTCCCCATCTCTCCTTATTATTTTACTATCTTTTTTTTACACAAAGCTATACAAATAATAGAGGGTTTAAAATCATAGTGTGTACAGTATGATTTATAGTTGCCTTTATGTGGGCATCTACCACAATTTCCTTGTTATACCTCCTCCCCATTAGATTCTTTTGGATAGTGAAGTAGAGCCATACCTGCTCACGATGCTCTGGGAAAAGGTAAACAAATCAGGAAAACCTAACCATCTGTCCATAAGCAGCTCCAGCAATAAACAGCCACCTGATAAGAAAACTTATTTGTCCCAATGTTGGCACTATAACTATTCTTTTGACAAGTGAATGAAAATGAAATGCTGTTTCAAGAATCATCTACAACCATTCCCTTCATCTATTCTATTTCATGCTGCTGTGGTAGGGTAAGTCCATCCTTGTTTTCTTGCTTTTAATTTGTCTAACTTTCTCTTGATCTCCTATGTTTCAGTTTGTCTTTATTTAATACGAATTAAATGCTACAGCCATCAAGAATGGATCCCAGGTACTTCATTATTTCAATTTTGGATTAAGAACACAAAAACTGTATCATCTTAATATTATGATGGCTAATCATCCTCTGGTTTGAGATCTAAATTTGATCATGCTGAATAGCATGAGCTTAGTTTTCTGGTAAGTTACCTGCTGCTACTTCTGAGCATTCTGTTATTTCCTAGCTCAGATAATTTAATAAATAGGTACTTTGGAAAACTTGGTGCATCATTTTCATACATTTTCAGGAGGATCTGAATCTTGCAAACCTGTTGCTTAGTTATTTGATTAGTTATTACGGAAAGCCTATACCCTCCCCCTTTAGTACCCACAGGCAGCAAGAAAAGCCTGGGAGAAAAAAGAAATAGGTCAGCTGTTGTCAGAATACACCACAAACTGATATTTGTTATGGAGTTATTAGTAAAGACATTTTAAGGGAGTGTCAGTTGCTTCCCCATCCTTACACACTCAACAACTTTGTAAAGCAGGGCAGTTATGTGTCATTATGAAGCAACTTATTTTTTCACCATTTAATGCACTCTTAATTGGTCCGTAAAGGTCTTATTTAATGTTATAATAGCTCTTAACTCAGTTTCTACAATTTATTTTTAATAGTGTTATTCATACCAGTTCTCCTGACTTAAGGGAAAGAAGTCTTTCGAGCAACAAGTATGATAGATTAAATTGTATCCAGAGAACAAAAGAAAAAACAACTAACTTTACCCTTCTGTTATGCAGTGGATAGGATTAGTCCAGGAATCCCAAGGTTTAAACACGATTGCTAGCTCCCTCCTGGGTTTCATTAATCTTTTGTCTTCACTAACAATAAAGCATGTCTGGTCTTTCCTGTGGGCTAGAAACTGAAACAGGCAGTAAACAACTAAGCGCTTTCACCGAAATAGCAAGAGAGGTTGTTTTGCCTTTCCTCAGAACTTTGTGGGGGTTTTTCGTTATTCTCGCTGTAGAATCTATGACTGTAAAACTGGGGCTTATCGCTAGAGTATCAGTGGTACTTTGTATTCTAACTAGAGTAGTAAATACTGAAATTCAAGATTCCTCAAGGCCTTTTGTGTGTTTTGTTTGTAAATAACAGCAAATTAAAACCACTAGTAAGTACCTCAGAAGTACAGAACTGACACTGGAAGATATTTGCACCACTACAGTGTGACACAATCTGGCATGTTGCCTCATTCAGATGGATTGACTTACCCGTTATCCAATCCATTCTGCCCGACTTTCTTTCCTATGTCACCTACCATCACACCTGGCATTGGTAGAAGAGTTTTTGTATCTCGAATCTGCATAGAAATGGAACAAAATAGTATTTTAGTTGTGAGACAATACTTGGTTGTACTTTTCAAACAGTGAAAATACTCCCAACTTGTATTCTGTTATTAACATAACAAAGCTTCCTGCTTCTCCAAGCACATAATTCTGGATGTAACTTGTACTGATACACCTCTTTCAAGACATAGATCCCACAGTGAAAAAGGCTTAAGTAATATGACAGTAATTACACCAGTCTGTTAAAATATGCTTAAGCATGAATATCTCCCTCATCAAACTAGCATTAGACCCTTCCTCTGGTCTACACAGACATAGCAGAAATCAACAGAACTTTTAGGTAGCAGTTTTGTGTCTTTCCTTGATTTTGTCATAAATCACATTCCATTGACAATCAGTTTATTTTATTGTTTACGACTTTCCTAATGCACCGGCATATTTTATAATGCCTTTTATCTTATAAACTAATCTCTGTGGTAAAAACTTGTTTTCATGTAGATAATCTTGCAGCATGGACAGACATAATCCACCTTAAGCCTCATCTAAGACTTTCATGACTTCATATGGCATAGGTTATTTCTAACTGCATATGTAGTGTGATAATCTGGAGGCTTTTCAGCTCTTTTCTATTTTCCATTTACAGAAAATTGACATTACAAAACTGGCCATCAATCATCACATAAAAACAGTGAACATTTAAAACCAGTATGCTTGATACAATTGCAGTAAATGTTGACGGTATTAACCAAAGAATCTGCTAGTCAGACATCAATAACAGCATAACAGAAAACTTTAATTTGAACCCTGTCCCCCTTCCCAAATGACTAACAATATTCCTATCTTACCTGTACAATAAAGGAATGCAATCCATGGCATTGTCCATCAGGAGTATAGAGTTGGGCATACACAACTGCATGAGTGGCATTTTTCCCCATATTACCAACCCAGAACTTTGCAGCTTCAAAATCAGGAGTGTTGATGATAAATTCCTGTATCCACAAAAAACAAGTGAGCAAAGTTATATGAATCACAAAAATCAGCATATAATTACTTTAATCTTGTTCATGAGCATGATGATGTTTTGAAAATGGCCATTAACTGCCAGGGTTTCACTCTATTCCTGATTTTAACAGTGTGAGACCTCTCTTTTTATCCTGTGTTTAACTTTGGAGAGACAAATTTAAAGAATAAGTTCATGACTTCATTGCAAGGCCTAAATTCAACTTTTAAACTACTCATTTTGAGAAAGCAAAGTGAGGGCCTCAGCAGCCTTTTCTAGATCCCGAGTTAAGATATGCAAAGTAGGGCTATGGGTCCATGTTGGGTTGAAACTTGTACAAGGACCATCTCCTTCTTGTGCAGTTTTCTACAGAAAGGAATCCTGGCTGACAGTCTGAAAGGCAGCGTACTTCCCAGCTTGGACAACTCGGGAACCATGAAGAGTGCACATGCTGAAGTGGATATGATAATGCATGTACCCTAAAATGTAGACATAGCTTCCAACACTCAGGTTTTTAGATTCTAAGGAGCACATTTCTAGCACATTTTTCTGAATGTAAAAGAAATCTAAACTATAGCTTCATGATCTTATCAAAGATACAGTCACTTCAATCTCTTTTACTGCAGTGCACTCTACACCAGCATAAACCTCCACTTATTTTAATAGAACTTTGCATGCTGCCAGTCTTGCAAGGTTTTTTTTAGGACAGTGATCTGATTATCCACATACTACTTAAATGATTTTTTAATTGCTTGTATGCAGGAAAAACGCAGACTGGAATGTTGACCTACTGAAAGATATACAATGCTTATGTTTAAAATCTATGATTCATATTTTTCATTCTTTTGAAATGTAATCTTAATGATGTACAGCTTGTTTGTTAATAATAACAACACACAGTTCTGTTCCTTAGACTGCCATTAAAGGCTACAGCCTTTGGAGGAAGATGGTAAGTCTACCTTTTAGGGACATCAAATAACTAGCTTTAAGTTTAACTTTGCATAACCCAAGAATACAGATGATAAAGACGGAGAGTAACTTCTATTAACTCCTCTCTTAACTTCTGTTTTGGTAATGCAAAAATAAATGCAAAATTAGGCTGAGTTCTATCCATTTACTGAAAAAACTGTTAAGAAGACGAATTCATTTCTGCAATAGTGATGGTTTCAATAAGCCAACTACGAATAGTAAACAATATCTTACTAAACAGAGCACTTTATTGTTGTCTGCTTTGGGTATTTTTGATAATCTTTTATTAGTTACCTCTTTTTTTAATACTTCTTTTTTCGCATCCTCAGGAAATAATTCTAACCTTTAAATATAAAGCCTTCTTTTTTGAAGAAAAGACAATTTAATCTGCATGTCCAGTTCTTCCTTAAGAGATGTAACAAAGCGAACGATTCTATCCTTATATCATATCCCAAAGCTATAATAACTACTTTTACATGGAAAGAGAAATTACTGTAAATATTGATACATAATATTTCACTTCTATGTGTTTTGTTTTGCTGTGTGAAAATTGAAGTACTATCCTTTCTTCTTCTTGGAAGTTTTCTGAGTAATAAACTCACTGATTTGCATTAGTCAAAAATACTACCACAGAACACTTTTATTGTTTTGAAAACATTGGGAACCTGCATGGGAAAATGCTTAACTGCTGAAATTCCTATATTTTCTCTGCAGGAATCAATATTTTTCTCTTAGAAATACACGAAAAAGAGAAAGGGCTGTCTCTGAACGTGCCTTGTTAATAAATAACAGAGCATTACAGACTAACCTGAGTGCTGCTGTCAAATGTGGCAGTTGTTCGTATGCCTTTTGTATTAGTCCCATGGCTGAGTTCAGTAAGAGCAAAACATCCAAAAATCTAAATAAGGAGACATAAGGCACAATTCAAGTGTAGTTTAATATGGCAGTTAAAACTAGAAGACTTTCAAATGATTGAAAATCCAGCTGTTGGATAGTGACTTACAGTTTTAAGAAACCAAGCAGATCTAACCTTAACATTGCAAATGCGTATCCCCAGGCTTTTGCTTACACTGAGGATCATTAACAGAACTCATCCTGATCTTAACATGCAGTATCCAATTAGGATTACACATCAGTATATTGCTGTCTATTTGCTGAGAGATAAGCACATAATTTAAGAAAGACAGTTAAATATATAAGGATGGCAAGTGGTTGACAATAACAAGACAAAAACTGGTAAAGAATAACAAAACAAGTATGAAGCTCAGGAAAATATGAGTGCTCTCAGAACATATATCTGTCTTACAAAATCAAGGAGAGTGAGGCCAGAGAGTGAACTCTGACCACATAGTCAAATGGCATAGACATGAGAAACTGTTTAGGATTGGCTCTTTCTAGATCAGATTGGCGGTAGTTACTCTGTGAAGGACTTTGTCCTTTGGACTCTATGTGGTATTTCTGTGGCCATACGATATAATTATTTTTCAGTCCATAGTATCAGAATGTTTTTTTTATAACATCATGAAAAGCTTGCAAGTGTATGATGTGGATATGGGAGTATCCAAGAACGTAAAACCTGCTAGGTTATATTACAGGACTGTAGAAGGAGACAAAACTGGGGCAGTCTCATTTTATACTGCCTTTTGGGAGAAGTCCTTGGGATGAACTTTCTCCAAACTTTTTCTGCATGTTGTCTTGGACAGCTTAAAACAGCTCCACAAAGTGATGTAACAATTAGCAGTGAAGACAGTTATGGCTCAGTGCTTGAATCTGCTCCTTGGTCTTTTATTTTGCTATTTAGAAGCACATAGATACCTAAAGAGATCAGAAATGACACAAAGATGCAGGTACTGAAGTAATTTTAACAGTATCTGATACTCATAAGTCCATAAGAAGTTCAAAAGTTCTCAGAAGTTTTCATAAGAAAAAATTACCTCCATGTTATATACTTGTTTCACTAAGTCTGCAAACCTCTTAGAAGCACTCAAAATTGTACCTGCAAATACCTGTAAAAACAGAGAACTATGAGTGAAATCCATGACCTCATGCTGGAAAGCACAAATTGCACATACAGAATGGTTTGTAATAGCGATGCCCATCAGAGAAACTCAGGAAGGTAGCTTGCACAGTAAACTACTACTTACACTACACCTTGAGGACATAAGTCAAGATTTCATCTTATCATAGCCCCTTTACAAAAGTTTGAATGCCCTCTGAGGAGGAAAAACACTCATCAAAGAGACCAAAGACTGAATGGCCCATTAATGCAGTACTTTCCTAATATGATCAATTTTTTACAGTTCTAACCTGTTCAAGCATTCATTGCAAGCTCTTCAAAATGCTTACTGAGCTTGCTTTCCACTTGTACTTCTGGATGTCTACTTGAGTAGAGCTTTAAGAGTATTTTAGTTTGTTTCACTGTACATGACCCAAAAACAGAAGATAGCTGCTTCAAGAACAGACAAAATTATTGTTTTTAAAGCTACCTTTCTGAATAGGTATTCACATAAGAAAACTGTCATTCTCTAACCCTCCTCTGTTCTGTGATTAGTGCTAATGAATTAATTCAGCTAATATTATTTGACCAGCTCTGTAAAGTGTTCTTTCTGGAAGACAACAGGGGGGCAGCTGATAAACACAACCCCAAACCGTTGATGTCAGTGAGGATCATTTTACAGGTTTTCATTTCTTCTGAATACATCATGTGGTGAGGCAAGAAAGTTTATGATATCTGTTTTTGGTGTTGTAACAAAGACACCAACTGAGGCACATATAATCAAGTTCTTTTGGCTGCTACTACTACAGAGAAAATGCACAAGAGGCAACAAAAGAAAAAGATGATGATGCTGCAGATGTCAAAATATCTTTCTGTGACTCTGCCCATACCACTTCAGTTTTCCTCTGCAGGATTCCAATGAAGACAGGAAGTAACGACAAGTATCTACGAATGTCATCTCATAGCTCTCCAGCTCTTCTCTTTTAAATAGTAACTCAATTTGATTCTTAAAAACAAAGAAATATACTATGCAAAGATATTGCTTTAATAAAATAGGCAGAAAGCAACAGAATTATGCTATCACAAGATACTTAAATTTAAATAGACATCAGCATACCTTTTTGAACTGTACTTACACCACAATGTAAAAAATACTTGAGACATGGAGACCAATCATACATCCCCAAACAGTCAATCATATTTAGTATCCTTAATGGTTTCTCTGTGATCTCTTGTGGAGTAAGAAAGTCATACTCAAACAGCCTTTTACAGCGCAGGAATGTCAGCTCCTGATATTTCTCATGGCTCAAATCTTCTCCAGGATGATGTGCAAAGAAAGGATCATTTTCTAAAGCAGAGAAGATTCTATTCTTGAGGGAGGAAAAAAATTGACATGAGAACATTTATCCAAGGGCATTAACAACACAAGTTAATAGTCTCCTAGTACAACACTAGGCCTCAAACTACAATGGTTTGACAGAAGAGGTAACTTTATAGACTAAACCAAAACTCCCCAGAATTTAAAAACACATTTAAACAGTCCAACATTATATATATAGTTCATGCAGCTCAATTTTATGAAAGTGTCTTAGTCATGAAGTAGTGTACAACTGATTCACTTTGAATATAAGAGAGTGGTATTGTACAACTTGGCTTTTACAGCTGCCTCATTATTTCACTGTGAAGTGGTTGGCAGGACTCTAAAGAACAACGGCCCTCAATCTGAGCACAAAGGTAAAGCTTCAGGGATTAAATTGTTAGAAATATGCTATAAGGCTAAAGGCATTAGGCTGCCACAACTGCTCTGCTTCCAAGAAAAAATGCAGAAATGTACTCCATTTAACACGATTGCTGTGTACGGACGTTCAATCTGTGGATGTGCATCTTTTAATGTTTTACTTTGGATCTTTTTTTTTTTCTTAGATGACATGCTACAGCATTTTTTTCCATCAAGTCTCTGTGTCTTGGAGATATCCATGCCTCCTTAACTGTTTGTCATGTAATTCAGAAAAAAAATGCAGTACCTTAAGCAATATCTTTTAAAAAGATTTTTCAAGTTGTCTTCTTTCCTCTGAAGAAAATGCCATAATATGAGGGAAGAAAAACATAAGATTCTATGCACTTTCTTTTTTTTTTTTTCTTTTTTTTTTTTTTTTTTTTTTTTTTTTTTAAGTTAAGGTCACTATTTCTCTGCATGAACAGCACTATTTGCCCATTCAAACACAGGGTACCTTTGTTTTCCTGTGACTTTTAAGTATATCTGTCAGATGCAGATCAAGGAACTTTTGATTTCTCTGATCCACCTTCTAAGATTTTAGTAACTACAGTGAAGTTTCATAATTAGTTAAATATATGTAAATCTATACCACTACCAAAGAAAGGCAGTTCTACATCCTCCAGGTCATACATTTCCACAGACTCTCTTTTCCTTGATAATTGTTTTCTTTTATTGGTAGAGTTAGCTTTCAGCCAGGTAGGTAAGCTAATCTGTGCAACTATAATGCCACACAAGTACTAATTGCCAGCACAGAAGATATTAGAACTTTTGTCAGATCTAAGCAGGATAAAAATACTCCTTTTGGCAGTGGAATAAACTTTGATCAGCTTAAGTGAACTGTAAAAGTATTGTAAAAGACCCTATTTAGTATGATATAGTTCTTTCTATAGAACTGTATTTTTATTGAAGTCCTGTAATGTAGCACATGCTGGTTTCCCCACTATTCATGACAGTAATGAAATAAGCTTTACTAGGTAGCAGCACTCTGAATTACCCACACTCATAGCTTTATACACTGATAGCTCTATACAAAATTAAAACATGCTTAAAATTCTTGCAAAACTTACCTTGAGCTGGATGATATCTTCCCCATCTAAAAACAGAGCCATTTCCTTCCAACTGAAAGAAGCTTTCTTACGATATTTGCAAAGTGGTCCTTTAGGGAAATCCGGTAGCAAAGTACCCCATGAGTTTTGGCTGCCAGTTGCTTCTTTCAGATTGAGAGTGGGTGCCATCCTTCAGTTAAACAGTGCTGCACCCAACAGAAACAAATACATCATGAACAGAAGCACTGCAGATGTCTAATTTTTCGCAGAAAATCTTACAAGAGAATAATAATTATAAAAAGGAATTCAAGAGGGCTGTTAAGTAAATCCATACAGCCTTGTTCAAATATATGAGTTCCGTTAATGCAGGGTGAACTAAAAGCTTGGCCTTACATTTTTCTAATTTAATTAGCTTGGCAAGAGCTAATACAAAAATGCCCTTGATCAAACATAAATGAAAGATATAGTCTTTGTTATTAAAATGTTATCTAAAACTTTTTAAATAAGCAAAATATGAAAGAGGTAGCATCAATTAATATTTCATATTAAGAAAGGGGAATTAGATAAAAGATCAAGGAAAAAAACATTCTTTAAATAACAGAAGTAAATAATTAATTCACCTCACTTCTAACAAATAGAAAACAATAAAATATCAAACAACAGAAACATGCATACAAAAAATCATTGAAAAGCAGAAGATCTCTGCAATACTTCCACATTACTAGTAAAGATTTAAAGGATTTTTAACCAAATGGCACATTGGTTATATGTCAAGTTTTGTTTTTTCCATATAACTGAAGTGCTGAACAGGTGTTCACACATAAACAGCCCAAGTCAGAAGACTTTAAGGAAATGGCAAGTGCTTGGACCTCTTCTTCCAGTGGCTGAATATATAAATGAATTACTGGGTAATAAAACCACATATACATGTACATCCAATTGCAAAAAAACAAATCACTGTAAAATTCTGCAGATTGGCCTCTACTTTGCCTGAGTGTGAAAAGGTAAGTCATTATGCAAACAGCCTTTCTCTACCAACAAGATGCTTAGTGTAATTCTTTGTTAAAGAATTGAGTCACAAATATTTACTCTTACACATCCACAAAGTCTTTTCCTTTGATGCTGGTGTTTTGTTTTGTTTTTTCCAAACTACGTTACATGTTCTAATATGGCACATACACTAAAGTTCTCATGCCTTCAGAAAACTGTGGCACTATCTAAAGACAAAAACTGTACTTCCTGCTATCTAAGCCTGCTTTCAAATAGCATGGTAATACTCTACTTAAACAAAATTCTGCCTTTGCAATTTTTTATAGCTTTTGCCTTTTTTTCTTGAAGGGTTGAAACATCTAATGATGCATTTTAATGTTTTTAAATAGCAAAGTTAGAAAAGTGTATTTCTTTTCCTCTTTAATCCATCTATTTCTTTATTTAATTTTCAAATGGAATAGTCTCTGAGATAGATAATGAAATTTTTTCTTTGATATATTTTTCAAAAGTCTGTAAAATAATTTCTAAATATATGAGATGATACTACTGTATATAATCTGGAAGCACTTTTGGATCAGTGTAGGAATATTACAGCTGAATTTTGCACAAGAAAGGACTGTATGTATTGACTAATTTTACATGATGTTTCACAATTTATAAAATTTATTGCATAAATCCTATTCTCTAAAACAGGTAGGTTTTAGTACATTCATTATTATTTTCTCAAGAAACAAGAACTTACTGTTTTACAGCTGGAACTCTTCCTTCTGCAAAAGATACAATGTACTTCATATACTCTGTACCAAAGTTTAAATTAAGATTCCAATCTCAGACTTTCTGTAATGATTAACCTTTTTTATTACTGAAATTAGAACAATCTCTTTAATCAGAAAGATATGTCTATTGCGGCATTCAAAAGCCAGTTGTGACAGAATCTTGCTACTACAGTTATCAATCCCAGAATTAGATCTGTGAAATTCTGCAGAGATCTACAGAAAAAATGTGTGTACTAACACACACTGTTTGTAATAACTCTCCACAAGAGCTATTTAAAAAGTGCTAATCAAGAAAATAAGTGCTTTTGATCAGGCAAGAGGATATATTTATATCCTAGAAGCACAGATACAGCATTTGGTGTGTGAAGAAACCAGTGCAGGAAAAGGAGAGTGCTCACTGTTCTGCGGCTTCTTTTAGTCAATCAGCATCACCCTGCCCCCTTTACAGCAGTTTGTGCCACTCTGCCTATGAAATCCTCCTGTTGCACTTTGGCCGCTGGAGGTGAAGAAGAGCTAAGAAAGGATGCAATATACCTTCTTCTTCTTCTATACTTTAGGAGCAGATCCTTGGTTTCTCATAATTTTATTGAATTAAACAAGACTATAAATACCAAAGTGAATAGAGCCATGAAAATTTTCATTAAATAAGGATATATTCTATGGACTCAAACCGGCCATAAGATCAAAGACACTAAAGGTTCCTTAAGTGAACAGATGGACTATGAAATAATTGCTCTAAAGAATGTTTGACTTGATTAGCTAAAAGCCCAGTCAATTACTTGGGGCAATAGGAAATGGGGAGCAGGAAGGGTGGAGAGGACGACTAGATTACTTTAAGCGATGACACAGCTGGATTCTGTAAATACCGTATACTGAAAGTGAAAAGCAAATACCCTAGTGGGTCAACATGAAGCAAGCTGGAGCTGTCACAAGAGTTGATTTAAGTGATGTAAGTACTGATTTAAGGTGATTAATCTTGTCCAGAAGTGGGCTGGCTCTCACAGATCCACTGTGGTAGGTGAGTTCTGTGCCACCTTGGTATATCTGCCCAGATCATTAAGAGTATGGCACAGAAACAAATAGATGGCTTTGCATAAATAAACATAATCACCTTCAGCCCTGTCTACTCTTTCATTGCTTGGATATGGTGAACACTTTGAATTGTGAAACTAGAATGACAGCAACATGCTGTCCATCCCTATCGACTTGAACAGAACAGGTGAATGGGACAAGCAGGAAGCCTCTTCTGCAATGGATCTGCAAAAGGTACAGATTAAATCTGCGTAAATGAAGTCAAATAAAACTATTGAAGTTGTGACTTTAAGAAACACAGAAGACCGTAGGGTATTTCTTCTACATAGAAGATGCAGTTCTGGAAATTTATATGCACACAGGTATGCACTTCTCTCAAGTGTCATCTTGCCATGACTCAAAACTAGATTTAAATCAATATACTATGATCTCCACATTTAAGCTACACTTAACCTTCCTTTTTCCCTCTTTTTTCTCAAAGTTAATATGTTCATTTCTGTTATTTGGTGGCGTCTGACTTTTTTTAGCTTCTCTATCCTCCTTCTAAGCATTTTTCCAACCCCTTTTATTTATTTCTACGCAGTTGGCCTCAGTCTCTTGAGTATATGATCAAAAGCATAAGACCCATTAAGTCTGATGGTATTTCATTGTATTTTTATGAGTTATAATATTCCTCCAACAAACTGCAAAATTTCACAAAACCAGCAGAATTTAGTTATCAGTAAGTATGGCTCTACTAGTTCTGGAGAGAAGTGGAAAACTCTGATTTCTGTTATAGCCTGGCCCAAAAGAAAAAGGCTCATGCCTCTGCTTATTATGGAAGCAGATGTTGAGTGCCCTTTGCTACTACCTGCTCATATCACATGCAGTAATTTTTATCACTTTATTCAGATGGCAGAGATCTGTATTAAGAATGTGAGAAGCACAAATGGAGACCCAAAAGACCAGGCAGGGGAACAGAAGCTGGCCAGACCATGACACAGGCCTGGCTGGAAGAAGTGATCAAAGCAACTCGAAAGATGTCCAGGCTGACGGCTGGCAAGGGGCTCAGCAAGGACTACAGAAGTAACAAAGGCAAAAGCCACCAGCTTAGCATCCCACCTGACGTCATTCCTTTTCCTCCTAATCTTTATGTATCTCTTTGCTCCACTCATTTTCTTTCAACCTAGTCCTCTCATTGAGGCCACTTTCTAGTTCTGGATAATAACAGCATACTAAAAGAGGACTGTACAGCAGTATTTCTGCATGTGACTTCCTAATCAGTTCCGGGAAGGTGCAGTTACAGTACTGAGCTTTGGGGGATGGTGAGGGAAAGCCAAAAACAAACAGGTATTGTGAAAGAGCACTTCTCCCTGAAGCCAAATAAGCAGATATTACTATTCCTACAGCCAGTAAGCAGAGTTCCTAACTGAATGGGAAAACAGGTAAATCAGGCAAAAGTTCAAGACTTCTGGCTCTGAATAGGAGTATTTTATAGCAAACTGCTGTAGCTATTCAAATATGCATTTTGCTTTATTTACATAGCAAATTAATGAGATTACTCACAAGTGAAAACTTAAGCATTCCTAAATCTCATACTTTAATTCCCTCTGCCTTCACACTGTGTTTTAATTTAATTTGGTTCCAGGCAAACTGCTTCAGAATTAATTAGGAAATCACAACAGACAATTACAATAGGAAATAAATTGTCAGAGGACTGCCCTAAAGAATAACCTCAGCGTTATTTTCATTCTGGCACACCTGAGATCCACTTCTTACATGTTTTGCAAAATGGCACGACCTGGTATTTTAAAATCTGCACATGGATGTGGCTGTAAGTAATAATGCAAATTGTTTTCAATTCACAGGGAACTGCTGCAATTTCACTGAGAAATGCTGACTTATAAACCTGCGTATGTGGAAGGTATTCCTGTCGGTAATTCAAATTCACAACCAGACAGCAATGATGGCATGCAAACCACTGGGGAATAGCTGAATTTGCAGTGTATCATTGCGAATTGTCTTGCATAATGACAATACGGCCCAGACACTTGGTAGCCACCACGAAGAACCGTGCTGTGTCCTCCCGCTCTCTGCAAGAAATTCCTTTACTGTCAAGCACAGACTCACCAGAAAAGGAAATCGAGAAATAATGATGGAAGTGGCACCTCAGCTAGCAAGGAAGTGAAATGCAACAACAGAGGGTTCAAGTGTAGGAAAGCAAATTGCGTATTTAAGAATCTACTGAAGCTTCACTGAAGAACCCCCGAATTTGGGGCCAGGGACTTGTGTCGATTAGGAGGAAAAAAAACCCAAAACACTGAGCGTGTAACGCAGCGTTACCTACTGCAAAAGATGCATTTACCAGTTAGCATGAGAACTGTAACAAGCAACGTTCGTTTGTTTTCCAGCGGGCCGGGGGATCCCGACGGCCGGGCCGGGCCGGGCCGGGCCCCGCCGCCGCCGCCGCCGCCGCGGGCCGACACCGCACACGACGCGACGCGACGCGACCCCGCCGCCGCCGCTCGCACAGCGCCGCCATTTTGCGGCCGCCGCCACCCGCGCTTACCCGAGGCCGCCGCCTGGTCGTTGCCGCCTCCGGAACTGACGAGCCGGCGCCGCCTCTTTCCTTTCCTTTCCTTTCTTTTCCCTTCCCTTTCCTTCCTCCCTCCCTCCCTCTGGGCGGCGGCGGTGCGGCCATGGCGGTGGCGGTGGTGCGGGACGGCGGCTCCGCGCTGCCCCACGGCTTCTGGGCGGCGGTGCGCGTCTGGCTGGAGAAGCCGCAGGTGGCCAACAGGCGGCTGTGCGGCGCCGCCATCGAAGCGGAGGGGCCGGTGCGGCTCGGGGAGGCCGGCGGAGCGGCTCCGCCCGCCCCGAGGGGCGGCGGCGGCGGGCAGGAGGCGCTGGAGCGGCTGTGGCGGGAGGTGCGGAGCCAGCTGCCAGCGGGGCGCGGCGACCTGGTGCTGCCGCCGCCGCCCCTCAGGGCCTGGGGCGGGCCGGGCCGCGGCGCCCAGCTCCACGCGGTGCTGCGGGCGCTGCTGCCGCGGGCGCCGGCGCAGGCGGCGCCGCCGAGGGAGCTGGTGGTCCAAGGTGAGGCGGGCGGGTCGGAGTCAGCGCGCAGGGCGTGCAGGGGCCGCGGCGGGGCCGCTCGCCGCTCGCAGGGGCCTGCAGGCGTGTGTGGGGCAGGCGGTGGGAAACGCCTTGGGGGCCGGGGCTGCCGGGGGCTTCAGAACGTGTGTGGCGGTGTCGTAACGTCTTGATTGAAAGAAGAGGCGCTCGGGAGCTACTTCTGATTTTTCTTACAGACAGGCTCTCTAGATTTGTTTACATTTTTTTAAAGAAAAATTCGAAATTTTATATCAGGATAAAGTACGGATAAAGTACGGGCTGCGATAACAGGATTTATGTTTGCTGAGACTGTCAATCATCTTTTCCTACTTTACATATAAAATTTTGAAATTCACTGAAGTTTTTGCTACCTAGCAAAGATAACATTCTTGGTTTGGAGGTTTGCAGCTGTTTTGTTGGAATGTTTATTCTGATGCTAGTTAAAAGGAAGCATTTTCAGAAGAGAGAGCTCCTGGCGTTATTATATATGATTAATATCCAAAGATACTGAAGTGTCTTTTGGATAAGTAATTGCTAAAAAGATTTTTGCAATTAGTTTGTGATGTTGTAATGTATAGGTCTTTCCAGGCAGTAATGCTAATTGTTTTAAGGGAATGTGATATAGTAAATGTTTCTTAGAGTAGTATGTAAATAGTAAATGTTTTTAGAATCATTTTATAGGAGGGATATAGAGAGTAAAATAAAACATTACTAAAAATCAGTAACATGTGAATACTAGATTGTATCATGCCATTCATATTTTGTGGCAGC
This sequence comes from Rhea pennata, assembly GCF_028389875.1. Classification (NCBI taxonomy): domain Eukaryota; kingdom Metazoa; phylum Chordata; class Aves; order Rheiformes; family Rheidae; genus Rhea; species Rhea pennata. The sequence continues at coordinate 11,793,553 of NC_084666.1, read as the reverse complement.
CTCCTTTGTTTTTATTTGTTGGTTATTTCAAATGAAGACCAAAAGCCTGTTTTTACTTATGAATAGGAGTCAATCATTTTATATATAATTTTTAGTGATAATAGTCTTTCGTATTTGGAATTCCATCACTAGACATAAGCACTTTGTTCCTTGTATGATGTGCTTTGTGTCAGTAGGATGATTGCTGAACTAAATATAGAAGATATGTGAGCCCTTATCTAAACTCAAATCTTCCCAGATCATCTCTCTTTAGAGCTGCGTATTACTACTATAAATGAAAGGTAGGGACACAGGTTGTTTTACACTGTGCTTAGGCCGGGACCTCTGACTGGAGAAGCTGGATGTTGCTGAAACTAAAGTGTAGATATGCTTTATTTTAACCAGATGTTAAATACTGTGTTTGAACATAGTAAAATTTCTAGATATTATTATTGATTACTACTTAAAGCTGCAATGGTTATGTATCTACAACAAGAGTGATGTATCTGTCTCCATTAATTTGGAACGTGCTCCCCAGGAGTCTAGTTTTACTAGGAGGTGAGGGAAAGAAACAGTTTCATGACTATGACAATGTCTGTATTATATAGCTTTCACAATATGCAAATGTTCAGACTTAAAGAATGTGATTAGTTTTACTAATCAGGATATTAGAAATTCTGGAAAACATCATGCATCAGAGTGCTAGATTCTGGGAATTCCAGCAGTTTAGTAGTTTCAGATGTTAGGCGAACAGAGGAATGAATCTGTTCTTACCATTGAGGTTCTTCCTGCATTGTCCTAGATCTCGCCTTACTAGTTTGCACTTAGTGTAGTGAGGAAATAAAAACTTACTTTTTGTGGCTAAGCAATAGGATGGTTTGCACCATGGAATAATATTCATTGTTTATGAATCCTTTTAGATACCTTTAATGGGACTGTGACCTTTCTACCTTTGGAGGAAAACAGTGAAGGAAAGTACCAGATTAAAAAGTGCAATATTTATCAAATTCAACTTACGCACATAAAAGATGAGGAATGGTAAGTCTGGAAGTGAGAGAGGAAATAAACCCTTTGTTCAGAGATCACACCATGTGCTGGTATTGATTTGGTTTGCATAATTGGTTCATGATTAGTAAATAACAATGTCATCTTAATACATAGTGTTCAGTTGAAAATGAAACATCTAAAAAACCAAAATCAGTGCAAACAAATCTTTTTTTCAAGTGTGTGTGTGTGTGTGTTTGTGTGTTTTCTAGAAAAGGTCAGATTTTTTGATTTTTTTAGTAAGCTTGAGGCTAGAATTGGAAATTTCTGTTTGGAACCTACTGAGCTTCAGTCATTAGAATATGGCCCATTGAAGCTTCATTCTGCAGTGCATTTGAGGACATGATTGTATCCACTGGCAGCTTACATAGCTTTAAAGAGACCTAGATAAAATTAAAGGTCATGAAATGTGCTTAGTGATAATTTTTCTTGCAAAGTTTACTGGTATTTTCATGAATTATTCACTGTTACTTAGCCTTTGGATTAGCTTGTTGAATCAGATCGTTCATCTCATAGTCTGTTTTTGTGGTAGATCTAGAGTAGACTCATACGGTGTTTGAATTAGCAGGTAATAGGCTAACAAAATTCAGGGGAGACTGTTCCATTGTTCAGTAAGTTCACTGTTTTTGTTTGTTTGTTTGTTTGCTTTGTGCATTACATACTTCTTTATTCCTCAGTCTACTCTTACGCCTCTGTTTGATCATCTCATTTTTCTCCACTTAAGTAATTTGACAGATAAAGTTTGAATGGTTTAGTTTTCTCTTGAGGTAGCTAAAGTATTAAAGTACATTTTATTTATGGAACTTTTTTATTTTATTTTTAAAGGTCTATGTCTATTGTAGTGTTATCTTCAGAAAATTGGTTTTCAGATGGAATTGCATACCCCAAATTAGCATGGCTTGGAAATGAGCTGCTGTCCAAACTGGCCAAATGGTCTGTGGAGAAAAAGCACAGTGAGTTTAAAAGTACGCTCTCACTCATTCCTGTGGCAAAGTACAGCAAAATTTATCAGGAACTTAAAGAAAAATACAGAGAGATGGTAAAGGTAAGTTTGGCAATAAAAGGCAATAGTAACATGCTTTTCTGGCATTATTTATTGTTTAAACTGCTTCTTTCATTAATTAATTTTCTTATCCTAAAAAAGCAGTTTAATTTAAATGTATGTATTAGTTTGTGGAGGAGGAGGTGATTTTTTTTTTTATATGTAGAAGGAGAAAACAATTTGGATTTTTATAGTATTTGGAAGAACTGAACTGAAAAGCAAGATTTTTGAGCTACTAGCTGCCTGATGAGTTAGATGTTTTCCAGAATGTCTCTCTTCAGATAAGAATATCTTGTAAAATATTAGCGTGAAAATATTAAGAGTTTGCTGATGATATTTTTACACTAATAAAAAGATACATACTAAAGGAAGGTTGGACTTGTGGGTAAGATACTGGCTTGTGAATGAGTTAAGTCTTCAGCTGCACAATAAACATTGTGTACTGTTGAGCGGATAATTTTAATGTCTCAGTTTGTGATTTACAAAAGAGGAATAATACCTCTTCTTTCTGCCTCTTTTGCATCACCCTTTGACTCTTCATGCTCTTGTGCCAGGATGATTCTATGGCCTGATACGTTACAAAAATAAGTACGTTATTATGTTGCACACAACAGGGAGAAGGAGTATATTTTTCCTGAGAATTGCAGTAAGCAAAAGGATACATGAATGCTCTATTACAGTACAGTGAGGCAGTTTACTTGTGAGTTGCACATATGGAATCATAACTTTCTTGGAAATTTTATTGGTTGAATAACAGTTGGCATTCTTTATCCCATTAGTCTTTTGTGTAGCTCATAAAAACTAAGTCTTTGTTTACATTCTTTTTGTATTTTTTTTTAATGGAGTTAAGATGCAAAATTCATGAAATTGAGACCCTATTAAAGGGTGTGGCTATCTAAATTACTCTAATTTAAGTTAGTTCAGAATGGCATGGAAATCGGTACATTTCCTCTGTTTTTCTGAAGGTGTGGCCTGAAGTAACGGATCCTGAGAAATTTGTATATGAAGATGTTGCCATTGCTGCTTATCTGCTGGTAAGAAGCTGCTTTGTGTAAGTAGGAAGAAATAAAACCTTTCTTAAGAACATGATTACTTTCATTTTGTTGTTACTGCATTCTTTAAAATAGGCTAACATACAGTTATTACGGATCTGCAAAAAAAAAGGAAGGGGCAAGGGGAAAGTGTTGTTTTTTTTTTTTTCCTCCGCTCCTTTTTTATTTAAGAGAGACAAATTCTTACTACAGTGTTTTCAAGCGCAACGTAAAGGAGAATTTGTGGCTACAACTCAATTCAGTGCAACTCAATTCAAAGCAAGCTTGGAATGCTTTTGGGAGTACTACTAAAGAAGGTTAAAGGTAGAGATTTGCATATACTGAATGGTTACAAAAGATAGGCTTCTAGAAGTGGAATAAAGTTAAATGTCAGAGTAAAATGAAAATCAGTGAAAGTGTTTTTTATACTGCCCTGTGCCACAAAAATAAATGCAGTAAATGAAAATTGAATTCAGAGGAAAAGTGAAACTTCTTTGTGAACATGTCATAAAAATTTGCAATTCTTTATCACAGGAGGTTGACAACCTAAGCAGACTAACTGTATATTTAAAGCAATTAGGTCCAAAAGCACTGAGGTATTAGAGGAATCGTGGTTAGGGTCCAATTTGGAGATAAGCTAAGTTTTTATACCAATTTTTACTACATATTTGTTAATTAGATACTAAAAATTTTTTCACTGCTTTGTCTTTCCCTGATAAAATTTCAGGTCAAATTCCATCCTCAAGTGCAATATGAAGGCCAACTGTAGTAGGTTTGTGAACATCTAGGAATTCAGAGAGATACTTGGTACAGTTTTCTAAGATACCACCTAGGAAAGAATCTATGAAAATGCAGCCATGTACAGTCACTAGAAACTTCAGGTTTGTAGACAACATCTAGATTTGTCACTATGTATGCATGAAAATGTTTTTCTGACTGCAGTCCTGAGTGCAATAAGAGTATGTCTACTTTGAAGTGTATGTAGAGACCTGTTGCATCTTCTCTAAATCATTAAGCTGGCTTATTTACAGAAATTAGAAAATTAGTGAGAACTAATTTATTTTGTTAACTGACTATTTAAACTTAGAACTTCAGTTTCTTATCTCATAAAGACTTCTAGAATTGTCTGAGGAAACCTGGCTGGCCTAGGCTGCTGTCAAAATATTAATAATTACATTGATGTGATAAAACCTTCTCCATCAAGTGATATGGTGATCATGACATTGTTTTGTGGAAAGAGCTATATAGTGGACTATATAATACTGTAAGAGCTATATAATATCTTACATTATTTTTACCACTTTGATAATATTAGTTTTTGAATCTTAAAAATTAGCAAATTCATTCTTGTTCATTATGAATTACAGTAGTTGTGACCACTGGAAAAATCTGGCATAATACTCTTGAAAAATCTCTTTTGCAAACTTTTATGCACATGAACATTAGTTTACAGTAATAATGTGCTTTAGCTAAAGAGGTGGTGATTTCAAGAAGTTACTGAAATGACTGGCTTAGCTGAAATGAAGCTTAATACATGATATTAATAACCTAACTCTTTGCAAACTTTTCAGGTATCAACACATTGTGGTATATAGTAACTCATCATTTAGAAATACTAAACAGGTGATTAAAAGAGGATAGGTCTGATGTTAGCTCTTCATGGATTTATGGCAACTAGAATGAGATGATGAAGAGTGGGGCCATCTGACCCTCGTTTTATTCTGCAGTTATAAGAAGTTTACCAACTGCCTAGGCACATGCTTAAAGAACTGCTTATTCAATTTGCATCGTAAGAGGGTTGGCAGAGGGTGGAGGATAGGTCTGATTTGTGTAGGAAGTGGTAAGGGTTTGCTTGGATACAGCCAGGAGTGCAAAAGTATAGTGACTTAAAAAACACAACCTGATATTCTCATGGGATATTTGCAGCTTCTTTCTCTCCAGCAAAACTAGCAAATTAGTGAGTGACAGTTTTACAAACATCGTTTTTTTTTTTTCAGTCATATAGTCTTGACTATTTCTGCTTCAACAGGGAAAAAGTAAGTGGGGAGAGTTGATGAACGTCTCTCTTGTAGCATCTCATTGAAAAAAGCTTATCTGACAGCAATAGCAGGAGACTAATTCATTTTCTGCAGACAAGCATCTGGTTATTAAGATTAACTAGTTATGAATTACATAACTACATAAAACTAACTATAGATGGAGCAGGGACTAAAACTGGGCTAAAAGCTTTGAGTTCACGTTGGTTGATTGAGAAATTGGGGCAACTAGGTAGGTTACTTGTTGCCTATTCAATAGAAAGTGATGTTACATGTACCAAACTAGTACACAGAACTCCTCCCCCAACTCTGCCACCAATTCTGTCTTTACCTTTTATTCAACAGGTATAATGCTTTCATGGTGCTCTTTACGATGACGTCATTGAAGCTTACTTGCTACTTCCCTTGCTTCCTCTGTTCATCATGTGTGCCCTTTATTTTAGCAACTTTACTTCTATGCTTTTCTAGCCCTGATTTGTTTAGCTGTGATTTATTTCAGCTTCTAATCACTCAGAAGTGGGTGGATGATGCTTAGTAGTTCACAATATGCTTGTTATTTAGCAGCATGCCCCCCCAAACAGTTTAAAGCCTCTTTCTTCAAGTTAGTTTCTCTGTGAGTGCAGTGGCTGCCTTTTATAATATCTGTGCTATCTCCCATGCTCTCCTTTCATCTCCAGTACCCTTTGCAGGACTATTAAAAAATGGGAACATACCTGCTAACCTGTTGCTGTTGTAATGCTCTCCTTCCAAATTTGTTTTGGTCGGTTTTTCTACATATGTTGTACATAATTGAGATAAACTGACAAGTTGAGAGTTTGTTAGTGTATTGGGCTTTGAAAACAATCCTTATCCTTTTCACCTGATGTTAATAATAAGCCATGGGTGCTTATAAATAGCTCTTTGGTGCTTCACTGCAGTATCCTGGAGATGGGAGATCGTGTACTGTAATGCAAATTAAGTCTAGAGTAAAACACGCCAGTGATGTAGTTGTACTAAATTCTACAGCAACCTGAGTTGATGAGACACAGTAATGCTTAATATGCGAATCTTATAGCTTAGGCAGGACACAGATGCTAAAGTGTTCAGTTAATATGTTAATGTTTTTGAACATGTGTTGTTGCTGCACTTACGATGCCCTTACGAATTTTCTTACAGCTGAAAACTAAAGCTGATAAGGAGGCTTATGTAGAGCATACTTTTAGGGTAAATTTGAGAGCATAATTCAAAAATGTTTTCTTTTCTTGTATTAGGTTCTTTGGGAAGAAGAGAGAAAGGAGAAGGGATTGTCCAAGAAACAGTCATTTGTAGATCTCGGCTGTGGAAACGGTCTACTGGTTCATATTTTAAACAATGAAGGGGTAAATAGTGTGTATGGTTTATTTGTTTTGTTTTGTAAAAATAGTTATTCAGTACTCTTATTCTGCTCTCCTTTTATTTAGCATGCAAAGAGCCAAAATTCAGTTAATTTGCTTAGTAATATTAATAGGATATTTGTTATTCTGTAGTTACTAGGAACGAATCCTGGCAGAAGTTTAGAAGCTTTTTATTTATTTTTTATTAGGGCAATTGTTTGCCCTGAAGGCTATTTATCTTTCTCAGGTAAGAAATGAAGAGGGAAAAGAACAAGTAGTGATGTAGTTTAATCATGCATTAGATGTAGTGAAAAGGAATAGGAAATCTTAAAATAGAGATTCTCTCTCACAAAAGACTTTAAATTAGATGTTTTTTGTAAACTTAATTCTGTTGAAGCTGAAGTCTATTCATTGTGTCTTGAAAACGTTTTTCCATATCTTCAGAAGCAATCTCAGTCTTTGTAATTGTGAAAAGACCTAACAATGAACTGTGCTTTTCGGAGTGAAATCAGAAGTACAGTAAAGCTCAATTTTCTTAAGGCATAATTTTTTGAAAGAAGCAGGAAAAAAAAACAGCAGAAAAGTTTTGAAACTCTCTATCCTGTGTGGTCAGAAAAAATTGATCTAATAGGAGACCAATTTCCCTATATGTGCTGCTTTTCTTATGTTGTTGTTACTGCTGCCGCATTTAGAAACGTGTTGTTGATGGACAAAAAATCCTGTGTCTTAAACTTTTTTAATAATTGATTTTGTGAAAGTATTATTTTTGCTCACATATTGCACAGGGTTCTTGGAGTTCAAATACTGTTGCTGATGTAGTCTTTGTTTCTTACTTTAGTTTCCAGTCCTCATTCCATTTCCCATTAGTTCATACAGGGAAAATGTTTGGACTCTCAACAGCCTTATTGACCTCAGTATTTAGAAGGTTGTTCTGCCAGCACAAACTACTTTAACTGGACTCTTCCCTGAGCCCCAGCAACAAAACGCCCATTACTACCGTGATAATACTAACTTTATGAAAGGTTTTGTTACAAAAATCCAACTCTCCTCAACAGTCTCAATAGGTGTGCCCATATCAAATTTCAAAACAGATATATTCTGAATGGTTCCTAGTCTTTTCCTTTTGATTTAGTGTACAACTTCTCCTGAAGTGGTGAAGCTGTTCATGTGTCTGAATTTTAGTGTAAATTGAATGATCCTTGTTTACATATAGATGTAGTGAGCTTGTGTAAAAATTTCTGGTAAAATTAATATTTAAAAATTATACTTATTTATTGTTTAAATATTTCAGCATTCAGGTAGAGGCATTGATGTGAGGAGAAGAAAAATATGGGACATGTATGGATCAGAAACTCATTTAGAGGTATTATGCAAATGTATGTCAATCTCAATCATTTGTAACTTTGTTTATTTGTTCATTGCTCGAGGCTATGTTCATGCAAATATGATCAAACATCAGGTTATATAGATTGTTGTCTGCAATGGTCTGTGGACTTGGGATGATGGCAATCATCTGTTCTGTGTTATTGTAAGTTAGCTGTAAAGAGAATTGATAGTTAGAGCAGTGCAGTATCACATCCTTGCTCATTTTCAGTTCTCTTTATTTTTTCAGCTGAAATGACTAGTGTGGTTTTTCTGTTTTTATTTTCATGTACTTTATTTTCATGTACTTTATGAAACTTTTTTGCTGAAAGATCAAATGCTGTTCAGTAGCATTCTTGCACTGTTGTACCTTATAAAAGAATTGATGTTCTAAGTTACAAAGTTTATTCTTGAATTAATATCAGAACTACCCTGAAAGTGGTTCTGACCTTCTAGAGTGCTCTGTACTGTTTTGCAACAAAATTGTTGAACCTTAGAGGAGCCAATTCTTTGCTGTACTGGCTTTGTAGTATATCATTGAAATAATAGCCTGCAGAAAACTGGATAGGAAAATGAGTCTGAAAGAGGGATTATATTTCAAATTCCACATAAGCATGTGTATGAGAGCAGAAACAGTTCAGCACAGGAACATTCACTTTAGCTCCAGCTGTTTTTGGTCTGATACTCATTAAAGCTTGGTGCTGATAAATTATTGCCCTTTGGGTGTGAGGTGTTCATTGTTTCTTGTTTTCTAGATTTCAGAAGCTTCTCACCCCATTCTCTCAAACATCCTCTATGGTGCTTTCAACTTCCACTGTTTTAAAGGAATTTTCCTTTTATAGTTACTCTCTAGTAAGGTTGTTTAAAGATAGTATTCAATATATCTTTGAGTGCTAACAACTTTAAACAAACAACAGTTCTCACTGTTGAGTGATGAAGGAAGAGTGGGACTTTTGTGGAACCCTTTGGAAAGCTATACCCCGACAGCAAGGTGGCAAAAATTCTTTTGTATAAATCTACAATCAGATCTTATTTAAACGATTCAAGACAAAATAATCTAAAACACCAAGCCACCGCGCTACTTCATTCTCTTTATACTATTAATACAGTATATTTCCTGGTTTTATCTATATATAGACATATATATTTTAAAATATATATACACACATATATAAATAAATACATAAATGGATACATAAATACGTAAAATATATAAGTATGCTATAATATATCTGATCACACAGTATTTTCCTTCTTGTTGTATATTCTTTTCTTTCTGTCCCAGTTGCTTTCTGTATTGCAGAAAACAGTGAATTTTGCATATTTATTTCATGTTAAGGTTTAACCATTTGCAATTTCTTAGTTTTCTTGACTGTTAGGAAGATGAGCATCAACTGTCAGTCTTTGGAGTAAAAGAGTGTTTTTGATTTTTTTTTTTTCCTTTTAACCAAGACAAATAAGAATTCACGTAGAACACTTGATAAAAAACAGAAAACAATAAAAATATCAAAAATCTGTGTATGAGCAAAGTACTAATTTGTGTGGGAGGGAGTTGGGAGGAAAATCATGTTTTCTCCTTCCTGCTTGCTATGTAAGGCTCCCTTAGCCACAGGAGTGACAGAAGAAGCACCTACTTACAGCCTTTTTGTTCCGCTTGGAAGTTAATTCTGTTTTGAGCTTTACTTAAAGTATGAGTTGTGGGATGAATATTGCCATCTGTAACATTTAGTGCCAATTCCAGCAATATAAATGAATGTAACAGGTGGCATGCTACGTCACCAAACTGCTGTCAGACATAGTAAATATAAATTTGGTATTAACAACTGTCAGAATGTGGAATATGGCATTGATAGTTCATGCTATGTCTAAATTCAGTAACCAAAAATGAAAAGAAACATAGGTGTAATTTGTTTAATCAGTCATAAGAAAATGTTTATCAAACACTGGATTAACATATACTAACCTGCCAAACACAAATGTTACACGTGCGTGTTATCTGAGTATGTATTGTGTTTACTTACTACAAAAATGGACAGAGATACAGCAATTGAAGTGGACACTAATGCACCATACTGAGACTTAAAACACCCAAAATAGTGCTTTATGAAGAGAAAATATAGGATGGCTTAGAGGTATGAGGTTTCTGAAGTCCTACACTAATTGTTTTGAGTTTCTGTACAGCTACTATTTTGCATGTGTGTGAATGTTGAGCTACAGAAGAAACGTAAACATACATAGAATAACATAAAGCATACATAAAATGAAAGTATTGAAACTGTTTTCAGAGCTTTCCCTAAATATCTGTAGAGACTTGCATTTCAAACAGGATTATTTGTATTATGTGTGGTTTTTTTTAATCTTCCCATTAATTATTGTGAAATACATGTTCTTCTCTGAAAATGGATATGAGAATTTGTAGTATAAATATTTTCAAGGGCTTTATTTTTTGCTGAGCTTAGTGTTTCTCTCTCTCTCTCCCTCTCCTCTCTCTCTCTCTCTCTCTCCTTCTTTCTCTCTCTCTCTCTCTCTTTTTTTTTTTTTTTTTTTTTACTTTGGGTTTCTTGAGCTAAGCAGAGAAATGTCTGGGTAAGAACATGTGAATGCAAGAAAGACAAACATTTAAAGGCACTCAACCCATATGAAGAATTCATCATGTTTCAAAGAATATCTGAATAGAGTGTTCCTAAGGCTAATTATTATTCTCTGAGGCAACATTGTGGTTGGAGGACTTCTGAACTGGTATCTCAATCCACAGATACTGAATTTCTGTGAGCAAAATGCTTTTGTAAAGGCTACCAAATAAGCCACCTTTCTCTAACTGGTATGCACCTATTGCTTCCCAGTTTTCCTCCTATATTAGTGAGTATCATAAGATAGTTCTAACAACTGCTGTTGCTTAATTTAGTGTTTGAAGCTGTAAAAACATTACTGCCTGTCAAAAGTGAAGATTGAGGAAAATTCTGATAGCTTCTGTGATTCTCGTTCACCATATATTTGTCAGCTTGTAGGATTTTATATTGTTGCTTCATGCTTTATTAAGAAATAAAATATATTCAAATATAATTATATTTACTTTTTTTGTTGTTGCTGTTACTGTTTTTCTCAGGAATGTACGATCATTCCAGGTGACAGTCAGCTCTTCCCCGATATTGACTGGTTGATAGGAAACCATTCAGATGAATTAACACCGTGGATACCTGTAATTGCAGCTAGGTATGAAGAAAAAAAAAGGAGTTTAATTAAAAACATAATCTACTCATGCATGGTTGGTGAAAAACTGTAGTTGTTGCAGCCAGACCTTCTGTCCTTTTCGCAGGACTTGGTGCCCAGGATTAATTACCTATGTAATTTTTCTTCTTTAATCCTGTAAAGAAGTATAGAAGTAATATTTATTCTGTTGTAGAATTAAGAATAATATAGCATTTGGTTTTGAAGTTCAAAAATGAATTGTTTTTCATTCTTTATATTTCAATCTAGTGAAAAATTACTCTTGTGTCCTGCCTTTCTTTGAACTGTTCTGCTCATCACAACCAGTTGCAATAGGTTGATAGCTAGAGATTTGGTCACGTGAACCAATCTACCACAGTAATTTGCTATAGCAAATAATTTATGAAACAGTATCTTTTACTACTAAGTTTATAAAGTTTATACTAATAGAATTACTGAAAGAGAAAGTGTTACTTCTTGAAGCCCTGTCACTTTATAAAAATTGCCATTATTGCTTGTATCTAACGGACTTTTACATTTATTTGTGTTTATCATCATTCTCGTAGGTCTTCCTATTCTTGTTGCTACTTTGTGCTGCCATGCTGCTTTTTTGATTTCCATGGAAAGTATAGCCGAAAGCAAAGCAAGAAGACTCAGTACAGAGAATATCTTGATTTTGTTTCCCAAGTGGGATTGGTATCTGGCTTTCATGTAGAAGAAGATTGCCTTAGAATTCCCTCAACTAAAAGGGTAATATTTTAAATAATGCTGCTAGCTCTCTGAAGTGCATCGATGTTTGGTCTTACAGAACAGTAATAATGAATAGACTGTAGTCAATGGCATTACTTCAAACAGTGCTCTCTGAAGAGAGGTTAAAAATTCTCATTTGTTTTTTGAATGATCTGCTGTATCAAACTTAGGGTCATAGGTGCAGTTCCAAACACATCAAAGAGTGGAAGGTTTATGGTTATTTCTTATGTATCTTTATGGGATGAAAAACTTCTAGACTGACTTTTCACCTTAAATTTTCAACTACCTTTGTTTTTTCCTTTACCTCAGATATTGCTGTTTTTTTTTTTTTTTTTTTTAATGTCCCATGAAGTTTGAAGCAAAAATATTCTCAAAATAAAAAAAGATGTTCAGCCTTAATCTTGTAAGTAATCTGAGGTTCAGGAAAAATCTTTTTGTTTTTGTTGGTTCTATGGTGTGATGGATTATGGTTTGATTACTGGATTTCTTCCATGATTCTAAAATTAAAAAATGAGAAGAAAACGCACCTTAGACTAATGAGCATTGAGTTCCAGTGGACATTTCCTTTGGTTAGATTTAGAAACCTGGTAAGTCGTGTGCCAGTTGGAGGACTGTGTAAAAATATGGGTATCTATATAAATAGTATGATAGAAATAATGATTTACCTGTGTCTGCTAAAATAGGTGTGCCTTATTGGGAAAAACAGGACCTATCCACCTGTGCAATGTGCTCTGATTGACAAGCAGATAACACAATATATTCATAATCGTCGGACTTGTGCTGTGGTCACATATGACAGAAGAGCTGGATTTAATCATAATGATGCCTCTGACAATGTGTGCAAAGAAGCAGACACTGAATTTCCTGGAAATGAGACTGAGACCACTGGTAGAATTTGGATGCCTGGATTTCAACCCAGGGAAAAAGTAGAACAAGTCAGAAATTGTGCTGCTCTTCCTCGGGATTTTGTAGATGATGTGGTTTTGAATGTGGCAAACTTGCTGTTAAATTCAACCCAAGAAAAATCCTGCTATAATACATGTGGCACAAGTATGAACACTTGGAATCAAGGAGGTGAGATTGTTTTTCCTTAAAATCTGCCTTATTGTAAGCTTAGTAAGTGAACAGATTTTATGAAATAGTGAACAGTAATGTAACAACCTCTGTCAGCAAGGGCAAAAAGTAATGGCAAGCACTGCTAGAAAGACAAATCAGAGGCCTTTTTTTAATTATACCTTTTTGCACATTGGAATGCAAATAAGGTGCATAAATTCTATTTCATATTATTTGCTTTATATATTTCCTCTACACTTAAATACTAAGCCAAAATTAAAAAACAAAAAGAAAAACAAAACAAAGCTGCGCCCTGTTGCCCAAAACACATCAGTCTACACCTATTTTGTGTGAATATTAAGTTTGGTTTTGGATAGTCACATAATAACTGGCTATAATTCTATAAGAAATGCTTTGAAGTGCCATTTGGTCACAGCATGATTGGGAATATTTAGTTAGTTTAGTCCCAAAGAAAAGGAGTAGAAGGTTCTGTTAATTGTATAAACACAGTAGTTCTAAAACACTGCTATCCTTTCTGCTTTCCTTCTTCCACTTTTATTATTTACCTCACAGTTTTCTGTCATACGCTAATATGCTAGGACATCCTCAGTCAGAGTCTCTGTACTGCATGCATGAAAACAGTGCTTAGCACAATGAGGATTGTATATTACTGTTTTTTTTTAAGTGTACGTATAGTGGTAAATTGCATTTTAATGTGGAAATTCTGGCTTGAGTCCTGTAGAATGAAAGCTTCCATTTTACAGACAATATACATATAAAATACATAGCAGGCATGATACTAGAAGCACAAAGCTGCTGCAGTGCTTGTAGGTAATTCATAGATTCTGCTTGTAGTTTTTAATTTATACAGAAGTTAAGAGTTGATGGGAGTAGCAGGGCTTTTTGGTATTTATATATATATATGTGTGTGTGTATTTATTTAATACCTACCTCATTATTTATTGCAGAAAACCTTTCCTTGAAAGAAGTAGCAGAGCACTTAAATAAAGAGACTTTAAAAAGGCTAAAGAGTGAATATGGAGGCCTGCAGACACTGCTCAAGAACAACCATCAAGTATTTGAAGGTAAAGACTAGAGAGAGAGAGAGAGAGAGAGAGAGAGTTTTTTTTTTTTTTTTTTTTCCCTCTTGCTGTTTTTTAATAATCTGTTTTATGGCTTCTCTGTGTTTCTCTATTTAACATAGTAGTGGTCTTTTTTTAATTGCTGTCTATACCTTTGTGGAAAACCAGGTGGTGCTTATGTGCCACTTCATTGCTCTAAGATACTGTTAGTTAAAACTCTCCTTTGAATAAGATTGGAAAGGCAGCTGTCATTAAAGAGTTTTCTCTTAGGCCAGTTGTGTCTGAAAAGAGAGCTTTTTAGCAGGGTGACCCTTTAGTTAAAGTGATTAATTGAATGCTGTAGTGTAACTAGAGAGAACTTTTCTTTTTCCTGTAATGATTTGGGGTGGGCATGGGGGGCAGGCAGTCAAGCTCAGAGTAATTTCCCTAAAGCATTTCACTGAGATTTAGTTGGGACTTAACAGGCCCCGCAAAATAAATGCCAACACAGGATAAAACCAGCCTAGTGAAGAACCTTTAACTGTGTGAGCCTTAATGTGTTTATTTAGCCTGTGGTAGCCTGCATAGCAGTTTTCGGAATACAAAATGGCATGGATTAAATGTTCAAAGCCACAAAAGTGTGATACAAAGGATAGTTTTAGTAGAATATGAAATAAAATATGCCAGTTTACAAGCAGTAGATTCTTCTATCTTTGTTTTCACTGTTTTTTTTTCTTTACATTGTTATTTCTCTCTTTTTGTTACTTTTCATTTATTCTTTTCTGTTTTGCTTTCACATGTAAGGAGCTGACAGAAGTTCACAGATAAATCTTTGTGTACAGCTTATGGTGCTGAGACAGTAAAAAGTAAAACTCTGCCAAAATTAAGAACCAAAAAGAATCCCTGGTTCAGTGCTGAATCTGTTAATTATGATGATTCCTACCCTTTGACTGTTGATTTGTATACAAGACTACACTTGTCAACACTTTTGTGCAGTCAACTTTGATCAGTTGACCAATGTTTTGCAGCATTTCTTTCTAGTTGAAGTTGCAAAAGACTTACTAGATTTTTGCTGCTAATCACATTTTAAATGTGGAGTAATGAAGTTTTGAACAAGGGAAAGGTTATGTTTATAAAGTTAAAGGTTTGGAAGTTGCAATCTGAATTTAGAGCCTTTTAATTTAAATTATCCTAAATGGTATTTAAAAAAAAAAAAAAAAGGGGAGGGGGGGACAAAGAAACTCTCTGCAAAGATGATAGAAGGGAGCATCAGGCTTTTTGACATGACAGCAAAACCTCTCACAGAGGCAATCAATCAATTCTCCTTTAGACCATGTCTACATTGTCTTAATTTGTTGTGCGCATCTTTCTATTTCTGTGCAAATGGAACATTTTGGTTTTGCCTGAGTGATCCATTTGTAGCATATGTATTTTATTCACGGGATGTCACTGTGCATTTTTTCCAGTACAATTCCCATGACTCTCTATTAACAGCTGTATATTTTTTGTTTGTTTTTAAATCTCAGTTCTAAATGGGAGAGTTTGCATTCGTGACTGGAGAAAAGAGAAACCATCAAGGAAAAACAGGCCTGAAGTAAAACGACGCCTTTCAGCTGAAGCATTTAAAACACGTCTCTGTTGGTTTTTCATTCACCATCCTGATGGTTGTTCTTTGCCTTCTGAATCTTGTCCATATGCTCATGGGACTGAGGAGCTACGACAGTCTCAGATTATGAAAAAGAAAAAGCACACACAATAATAAAATGCTGCAATTTATTTTTAAATTTGTGTACATGAATGGATTTATGATTGACTCAGACTGCCTAGTGTATGAACACCTGTATGATAAGGTTTTTGTTTCATTCATATGTTTTTTTCTCATGTGTTTTTATTTTTTTATTCTATTATTGAGAGAGTAAAGTATATATAGAGTCTTGGATTTTCTTTATTTTTAAAAGATGTGGCTTGTCTTACATGCATTTGAAATATACTTTAAGTAACTAGAAAAGTAAAAACTCCTAAAATTTTAGGACATTGTTCATCATCTTTGATCAGTTCGTTTGTATAGTGTGTAGTCTAGTATACCTAGTAATATATAGAATGGTAGAGGGCATGCTTATCAGATAGCAAAAAGAAGACTTCTGGTGAAGAAATTACCTCTTTTTATATTGTAACATATATCTTTTTATATTGTATGTATCTAAAGGAGAAATTTGGAAGTGAGAGCAAGGGGGTAGCACTGAATCCTACTTTTCTCCTGTAATGAGGCTCTGAGAGTGGGTAAGCTGTGTGTACAAGGAGTTTGAAGAACACAGGAAGGAAATAATTGAAGTCAAAAGAAAAAGGAAAGGTGGCACTGAATCTTTTTCAAAGCAGTTCCAAAGACACTTTCCTTACAGCCTTTGCTTTAAACCAAAACTTTTCTGCTTTTAAAACAGGCTGCAGCCCATAGCATGCCAAAGAAGGGACTAAATCTGGCACTTGACCCCTTACTCAAGGATTACTTACCATGCTATCCAGCTGCCAGGTAGTACAGTAGTGGACTCTGGGCCTTCCTCAGCAGCTGTGCTCTGTAACGCTGTATATCATGTCTTAAATTCAAGACTGTTGCATCTAGTGCTTTATCCCAAAGATTACAGAACCTACAAGTTTGGGTGGGGATAAGGAAATCATGCTTGTAATGGATCCTGCTCTGAGGGGAGAGCATGCAGGATGTAGTTTAGTTAGGGTTATTTGGCTAAGGGAAATAATAATAGCATCAGCTCTGTAAAGTGCAACTGCTATGAAACAGGGCAGCACAGTAAGAGAATGCAGTTGGTAGAGTGGTTATTGTTTAGCTTTTGTAAGCATTTCTGATAATGTTTAGCTTACAGAAGGGAAGAAAGTTTAGAAAAGCCATGCCTTAGCCTTAGCTTGGCTTCATGCAAAGTAAGAAGAGTTCCCCAAGATGCTTATTCGTTATTATAATGTTAAAAGTTTGGCAAAGTAGGAACCTGTATAAAATCATATTCATACTATTTCCAGATGGAGATTGTTTCCAGATGGTGCAAAGAGCAAAACCAGACACTCAAGTTATTTTTCTCTAATCATCAACACCTTCTTTGATGTTTCACCTTGGGGGAGGATGTATTTGACTTGAAACAGGTCCTTTCCTCAATTAGAGTTCACCTACAGAACCTATAAATATGTCAGATGGGCTTACATGAAGTCAAGATTAAGAAGCTGAAGGAAGTTTTTTTTTCCCTATTATTATTAACTTTTCCAACAAATGGGAAATAAAATACTGTCTGACTTACTGAAGTTACAGATACACATGTGACCAGACTAGTGAATTTGAAACTACCTTTATTTTTTTCTTTGATTGTAAAATTTCCTGATAACTAGTATACTTTGTAAGGTAGTAGCTATCAACTTACTTTGTTTTCTAAACACAACAATATGTGGATCTATCATGGATTCATAATACCTGTTCTCCTCGCTGTTTGGCATCACTGCAGGTGGGAAGCCGTCCAACATCTGTAATTACAGAAACCTCTCTGTTGTTTGGAAAAGTGGTGAGAGAACATTTTTTCTCCTCATTTTTGCATCAGAAGTTAGCCTCATGAATTCTGCATTTAAATCCAAAGGTAACAGCTAAATACACAAAGTAGCTTTACTTAATCTAAATGCTTTAGTTTCATGTTGCGTTTTCTGTGATCCACAGTCTTAAAATGGCACTCATGCAGTATCTAACTTTGGCAATGGATAAATTCCTATAGCTGGTAAGGATCAGTTTTGCTGATAATAAAACCACCTTTCTCCACAAGGGAGGGATTCAGGCACAAAATCCTGGTTGTTGATGTGAAGCTGTCATTTTGGTCCCTAGTTATTAGCATTACTAGCCTTCTTAATTTGTCTGTATTTGAAGCCTATCATTATAGAGGGAAAATAATTGCTGTGTTAATTTTGTAGACACAGAGTATATATAGAGAGAGGAGTTAAATGACAGATTGTAATCATAGAATTGCTAAGATTTAAAGATTTTATATTTTTATCTGTAGATGAGCTATAGTTTTATAAAGAAGATTAGCTATAGTTTCATTACTAATCTAAATAAATTGAGGGGGAAAAATTCTTAGTTTCCTTACTCTCTTAAAATTCAGCCCTCTACTGAGATTTTTTTTTTTTAATCAGATCCCTAAAACAAAATCATGAGGCAGTGTTTTCCTTATGAAATACCTTTGTTTATCTTCAAGGCAGTCTATTTTCTGTCACATTTCAAAATAGTACAATTTTTTGTATGTGTATTATTTGGATTATCTGTTTATGGTACTCCTGTCATGAGTTTTTGTTACAAATTCTTAGGTAGCCTTGATTTAGAGCAATTCTTAGATGAAGTCTTACAGTTTGTCTAACATTTGTTCAGATTCAAAATTTTAAATCACAACTCTATCTTCAGTGATCTTTGAAGCATGATTTTGCGGGTTGAACTCCAGCTTTATCTTGCAATACAAGTAAGCAATAGTGAGCAATCATTAGCTTTGCTGAGGATGTCATATAGGCAGATATTTCAGAATCTACAGAGATGGAAAACAATCTGTAACAGCCCTACAAAGTGACCGTTAAAATAGATACTGTGACAGGCGTCTACTAAACTGCTTTTGTATTTGGCATCAACTAAAGGTGCATCAGTCCCTGGTCTGTTATGTTCTGATATTGCTGGTAATACATACTATTTTAAGAATATTTTCATACAAAAATTGTATATACTTGGGAGTACACCCAAAACATAATACTATCATGTTACTACAAGGAATACCTTTCACATTTATCTGTTTGCTATTTTATCATGTTGTACCTGTAAGTAGCACTGTTAAAACTTCCTTTAAGGGTGTAAGTGCATTTCCTCCATGGAAGCCTGCTGCAGTAGTATACTTACTATACTTACTACAGAATATATATAGCATATATAAGTCTACGTACTACAGGAATAGTGTATACAAAGAGTATATACATGGCTGTGGTTTCATGACTAGGCTTCGCATGTTGTGAGTAATTTTTTGTGAACACTTATTTGGACCTGCTGAGTTTGTGTTGTTCCTTCATATTATAACTTAGTGTTCATATTTATCAGGTGAAAACACATAACTGCTTAGTGCTCAGTTACCATCTTATAACTGCTGCTTTAAACCATTTCTAACTGTGCTACTAAAATACTGCAAGGTGAAACCTGCTTAATAATTGCAATCCAGCTCCGTTCTTCCCTGTACAAATTCATATAAGAGATTTCAGTGATTCTAAGTGGATTCAGATTTCTTTGTGGAGGAAGCTTTACAGCAAACTTCATAAGAGGAAAGATGGGTGCTAGAGGTTGAGGGGTCAATGGATCCAGACTATTTGCATTAGTGTCTCAGCAAGCCACCCTGTACTTCGGGCAAAACTGCATAAGGGCTCTGCAGATGCAGCCCTTTCTGTGCGCGGTATTTGTGTGTGCTCCAGGGGCAGGTGAGGGGCTGCTGAAGCTGAGCACACTTGGCACGTTTTGAAAGCACCATCATTCAAGCTGCCAATCAGTCTTGTTGTTTGACAGCTAGCCAGACATTATATATAAAAGCAAAACAATCTTCTCCTAGAAAGCTTGCCGAGAATTTTAACTACTTTGATGATTGCTTTACCGTAGCAGCAATAAGGAAACTGTCTTCATTACTAATTGATATTATGTGTGGGTTATACACAGAGATACAACAGCTGTGAAATGACAGCATTTTTGCCTTCAAATTGCAGGCTTCATTCTAGCATTTTTTTAATCCAATGAATAAATGTGGAACTGAGAGAGGAAGGGGAAGTTGTTTGCCTTTTCTCAGGTGTTAAATAGAGTGGGGAGTTTTCGAGTGGCCTGTTCTTTGCTACTAAATCGCACTTTTCTGTTCTCTTTGAGTGTATGACCCTCCCTGTGACAATGGTTTTATCCTGCAGTCCCTGTGGTATCTTCATCAACCTGTGTTTCATAAAGAAATCCATCGAGTACAGGTATTGCATTGTTAGATCTCTCCTATACTATGGAACAGTGTAGGTTTAAACATTCCATCTTTTTTTGTCTTCCAGTATTTTATTAAATGTCTGTTTTCTCAGATTGATTCAAAGACTTTCTACTGTGTAGTGAACGCATCATGTATTAGCAGTGATATGATAATGCTGTGAACATAAACAGCCCTTTCCATATGCTTTAGCCCAGCAGTCATATTCTTATGTTTGGAATCTAAGCAGATAAGGAATGCTTTCAAAAAGTTATTTTTTTTCCTGAAAAAATGTAAAGATCAGGTATTTTTGCCCTTTCTCTCAGCGCTATTTTAATGGGATATCTTATGACAGACGTTAATCTCATTTATAGAAATACAAAATACAGAGAAACTATTAAAAGCCTTGTAATATGAAAGTACCTTGGTGTGAGGGCAGAATCGGTTGAGTCTGATGTCTTCATGTTGAGGCTCTGCTGCTTTCCCGCACAACCAGCAGATGGAGAAAGAGAAAAAGAAAGCTGCAGATATGAGCTGCTCCTAGTAGAAAGCTGCAAATGCACTGTATTCAGAAAGGCCTGAGATTGCTTCTAGGGAAAGTAGGCTCATGGCTGCATTGCATTTAGTTAGATATTTTAGGCAATTCATTCTCATATCAGTCAGAGTACACCTCTATTTTTCTCCTGAAAAACTAAAAGTCTGTATCTAGTTCTCTCTAGGATCTTTTTTCTGTATAAATTTAACTACCTATGCAAAATAAGTATATTACAACTAAGTGGTGCTATTTTGATAATTGGTGTGATTAAATGGAAGAGGCTAAATTACTTAGTCATTTCTTGGCAATATGAAATGCAAACTAGTATTAAGAAACTCTGTACTTAAGTCATTTTTTTTCCCGTGAAATGCTGATTTCTTTTCTAAAAATGCCTATCTTGATCTAGGTCACGCAGTAGATGAAAAAAGAAGGCCAGTTTTTGGTAAGTCTTCTATTCTAGTAAATTAGAAGGTCTGGAATTGTTCTATGATATCTCCTGATAAATAGAGATGTCACAATCTTCACTTTTCCAAAACTCTTCAGATCTGTGTATCTACAGTGGTGTAAACAACAATAGTGGAATAAACAAATAGAGTGATACAGATTAGTTTTCTCCTAGAGGTCCTTATGTGAAGAAGCATCATTATGGTACAAATGCACAAAAAGTGTATTTGTAAAGATCTCCATTTAGGAGCACTAAAGCGACTGTTATGATAGAAAAAGGTATTTAAAAGGTATTTATGAACTTCATACTGTTGAAAGAATAACACTAGGTGAGTAGCTAATGGCTAAATTTCAGGTGTCTCAGGAAAAAAAAAAGGTAAAGTGCTATTTTTTGTTAAAGATGTTCATCAGATGTTGACTGAACAGTTACCTTGTTAAAGCATCTCTCAGACATGTAATTACTAGTAGCTGAACTTACCGCATAAGAGAGCTTGTCTCTTATGCTTGGTCTTTGCCATAGGATATTTAACATCAATTAACACCTGACATAGCTTGCATGTCATGTCACAAGCTGATTTGCATGATGAGTCAGTCATTGAAACACTCCTTCTGTTTAAACATTGATACTTTCTTCAGAAAATGTTTATTCTCTGGATTTATATGTGAGAGAGTTCCTTCAATTTATACTACTGCAGCTTCTTTCTTTTCTTTTCTTTTCTTTTCTTTTGATGATATTGCTTCATGTTGTGGTACTGTGAAGGCTTTAAAAAGGGTGATAAAGAAATTAGAAATTATTAACAAAGTGGTGAGAGGTGAAGAGATACTATTATTTTAATAATTATTTTTATCCTATATAAATAGTGCTCAATGGTTATTAAAGAAAGTGAAGGAAAGTGAAGGACACAATTATAATTCAAAATGATCTTGATTAATTGCAGAAATTGCTTGATGTCAGCAAGATAAAATGCAGTAAGTTCAAGCACAAAATGGGATGAGATGTGTTTGCGTAGTTTGGAAGGGAGAATTATTAATACAGCATGGGAATGTTACTGCCTGGATGATGATGATGTAATAGATCACAGACTGAAGAGGGATCAGTGATACTTGCCACAAGGAAAGGAATAAATCTAATTCTGGGATTTATTAATGGGAAGATGATGTATAAGAAACAGGAGGTGAGACCTCAGGTGAAGTAGAATGTCCAGTTTTGTACACTGTGGCTTAAGAAAGATGTACATATATTAGTGAAAGACCACAAGAGATCAATAAAAATGATTAGATATTTAAAGATCAAAGGGCATGATCTTCAGGTGATGTAAATCACTTCAGCACCAGTAACTCCTGAAGAACTAAGCTGATTCATACCAGCTAAGGAGCTGATTAAAAGAGTTATTTTTAAAATTTTCTTTCTAATCTAACCTTAACAGTGACAATTTGCATCAGCTTCTCAGTGCCATCAAGTTTTCCCCAAGGCTTACAGGAAAGAATTATTTGAGTGTCATAATTTAACTCTCTCTCTCTTTTTATTTTTTTTTCTTTTAAACTCAGCTAAAGAGCTTCTTTTTTAGTTCCTATTTTAACATTATTTAAAAATGAATGCAGTTAAAATGGAAAAAAAGGAAGTGCTTTTTAAATACAGGGCACAATTAACCTCCGAACCCCACTGTCTCTTGATATCATTGAAGCCAGAAGCTTAATAGAATCAAAAAAGGGTTATAGATAATGAGAAAAATCTCCTGACACATTAGAGAAGATTAAAATAAAAAGACTAGGGTAAAAAAAAAAGTAAGGTATATAAAGCCACACACTGCAGTGCGTAAGACAGCCATTATATATCTGAATGGAGGAAGCTGGTTTCTTTAAGAACAGGTTGTCCTATAGTTGTCATTAATAGGAGCTGAAACATCTCCTGTTACCCTATATCAGATGAAAGAAATTGGAGCAGATGGACACAGGTCTGAAGAAGTCTGGTAATCACATTTTTCCTAATTTGAATTCTGTACAAAATTCTATGCTCCTGCAACTAACCTCTTAGTGATATGTAAGGAAGACTTGAAAGGGCTATTAAAAAAAAAAAAAAAAAAAAGGCAAAGTCAAGCCTTTTTTGTATCTGTCTGCGTATTTATATCATATTCATGTGCACCACTGTGTTATTTGATCGTCGTTTAGGTACGTATGCATGTATTTGTTTAACTAAGGTGAATGGGAGGAAGAAAGATACCTCCAAAGGTTGATCTTGGAAGAAGGTGGATTGCAAAACGGACAAGCAAAAAGCAAGAGTGTAAAACTTTGCTTGAGTCCTTAAGGACAAAAGCAGAAATGACAAAGTCCAGCTGGAACAAAAAACTAGCAAGGAGCATTAAGGATGGTGAGAATGGAGTCTACCTGTGTGCTAGTTGCAAAAGGAGGTCCAAGAAAAAAAGTGGGTCTGTTGATGACTGAGTCAGAGAGTCTAGTGGCAGAAAATGGGTAGAAAGCTGACATTCTTAATGTGTTTTTTGCCTTACTCTTCAAGGGCAAAGTTTGCTGCCAGACTTATGTGTGTACCACCAAAGTTTGAGAGGGAGATGGCAACCAACAGGACAGAATCCAGCAAAGTAGAAACTGCTCCGAGAGGCTGGATAGATTAAACTCTGTGGGGCTGGATGGGATTCACCTGAGGGCACTGGTGCGGTGATTATGAGGCTCCTGTCTGCCATTTATGAAAACTCATGACAGTCAAGGTAGGTTCCTGATGACTGGAAACCTACACCTCTCAATACACTTCTCATTAAGAAAGGTGGAAAAGAGTCCCAGTGAGTACAAAATGTTGTGCAGTCAGCCTCTCCTCGCTCCTTTGAAATATCATGGAGCATATCTTCTTGGATCCATTTCTGTGCTCATGTAACTGGGAACAGTCAATGCAGATTGGGAAAATTTACATTTGACTGACCCAATTGCCTTATGTATGGATAATAGGACAGTGATACATATAATATTTCTACTGCCAGCCTCTTTTGGAAGATGTAGTGAGAAATATTAGGGCTCGTTTCTATCTGGAATAAATTGTCCCTCTTCCATAGATGCAAAAGGACCTTACAGAAATTTGCACTGGTGAGGGCTCCCACATAGCCCCACAAGCCTTGGTAAAAACATGAGCTTTAGTTGAATTTCTGTTAACTTGGGATAGGCCTAGGAAGTGTTATCTTTTGAAGGGAGGGATTGGCTTGTCATGCTTACTGGGACTTTACGGTGGTCCTCCTTAGATTCTTCCTTAGAATCAACAGATTATCATAACGGCTGAATAGCCCAAACTGGGAAGCTGAGAAGAGATTTGACTCCTCCACTGTTTAACGTGCAAGTAATTTAAAACACCACCTGTGCAATGTTTCTAACTGATACAGTTTGGGCCTTACAGAAATGAGAGGCAGTTGACTAAGTTGAGACTATTTGGTGTAATTAACAGATCTATAAGCATTTAAAATCTTTCTATTGCTTCTATCATACTCACGTATCTGGAAAGCTTTCTTTTGAATGGCATCAAAAATCTTTTTGCAGCAGGTTATAACTATTTGAGGGACAGATTAACGGTGCTTCTAGGTTATGTGAAGACTGTGTCTGACAAAACCCTGATTTTGGAAGTTGCGTCTTTTCCTGTTAGAGTATGGGAGCCAAAGCAATGTCCATACAATGATTTATGCTAAGTGGGAATCTGGCCTAATCTGTCTATTTCTCATATAGACAAGATGCAAATTGTATATCCTTTATGATGTGATCTGTCAGCCTTGCATAAAACTCTTTGCAAAGTAAGGTCTAAAACAAGAGGTTGTGCTTAGCTAAAGAAAGTGGATCTTTTGTTTTGAATTTCAAGTGCTAGGTGCAAGGTTTTAAAACTTCGTAAGTATTGCTCTTTTTCTCTCCATGGTCCCTGGTTCAATGAGAAAAATTTTCAGAGGATAATCAAGGCCCAATGTCACTCCATTACCTTTGCTTGCTCGTTGATTAAGCTGTGATAGATTGACAGAACTAAGAGCTGTGAAAGGATATTTAGATCTATTCTTATTACTATCATCAAAAGTGGTACTTGGTCTCTTTTGAAGATTTTCACAGTTGAAACTATGATTCTTATTGTCCATTTGAATTTGTTTGACTTGACCTGTCTACCTGTACTTCTTGGTTTGCCCGTGCTTGATTACAAATCCTGCTAGGACTCCGTATCCCTGTAGGTCTTTCCTTGAGAAGATAAAACAATCTAAGCTTTTAAGCCTTTCATGTTTGTATATCTTAAGTTTTGTGCCATGATTTTCCAAATGTGAACACCAGAAATGAAAGCAGTACTCCTCTTTCAGTGCTACTGGTGAAGACACTGAACTAAAATCATGCTACTTCTCCCAGGTTTATAATTTGAAGGATCACATTAGCCCTTTTTGTATCAATGTAGCGCTTGGAGGCTAAGACAGTGCAACTTACTGTTAATTTACCCATTTTAACCCTGTGTTCGTTTTAAGGCCCTGGTTTACCAACACGACTTTCATTCTGGTTTGCATTTTTCTTTCTAGATATATAATGTGAATTTGATTGTATTAAAATACTTAATGGGTTTCAATTGTTTCATCTGATGAAGTACTCCAGATCATTCTATATATCTGTTCTATTCTTACTCTTTATCATTCTACTTATTTTGTGTCATCCGTAATTGTTTTAAGATTTCTCTAGCCTTATTTCAAAATCATTTATGAAAATGTTATGTAGTTCAAGCCCAGTGCTAACCCTGAGGAATCATATTAAATTACTTGGATCCCACAGTTTTTTCCCTTTTGTAACTGTTTCTAGAGCTGGGCCAAGTTTTAATTCACTTAATGACTGCTTTATTAATAATGCATAATGGTAATTTTTAGATCAGATTATTATATGCTGCTAAGTTGAATGCCTTATAATTGGACTTTTATATCTTCACAGTTATCTTTTTTTCAAAGATACTTGTGACCTCTTCAAATAATGAAATAATGTTTGGTCAATAGGATCTAATTTCTGTGAAAACATCATCACTGGCCATAATTATATTCCCGTAGTTAGTCTTTTAATTGATAAAATAAGACAAGATTTAATTAAGAATTTGTCTGTTAGATTAATTGGCTAGTAGTCATGTTTACTGTCCTGCTTCCCTTTCTTGAAGGTATGTCCACCTATTAGCAATCTTCTGGATTTGTTAAAAGTGTAGAACAGCAGGGCAAATATCTCTTCAGGTAGCTCTAGCACTTCAGTGAGATGTAAGCAAAATTAGAACATGTCATTAGAATATTTTTGGCATTGAAAAAGGCTAGTCTTGCAAAAAGATCATTGCCATGCATGACCTGTTGTATTTTGATGTTGTTTCCCATGGGAAAAAAAAAAAAAAGTAAAGTATTATTAGTAGTAAACATGTTGTTTAATACCAATTTAGCCAAAGTATTTCCTCCTCTGAATCAAATCTTCTCCGTCTTGTATAGTTAAACAGCAATGAATATAGTTTGTGGCAAGTCACTAGTAACAGCTAGATGACAAAACAAGGAGCAGGAGGAGGATATAATTATTATTTTTGCCTCTATCTTCATACCTCTCTGAAGTCAGATCAACTTGCATATAATCAGAATTCAGATCATCTGTCCCTGATTCAAGGATGGGTTGAGCATCTGGTAAGAGCGGCAATGTCAGCTTTTTTATTGGCAGAAAATAAAACTGAATCTACTTTAACCAGAAATGGGCAGTGAAACGCAATGACATATTACTGAGAACCAGAGACAGCAGGGAGAAATTCAAATCTGAACCCTTCTGAGGCACTGTCAGAGGCAGAGGTGGATGAGAGACAGCCTGGAACTGAAAGGGAATGGGCAGTCCCCCGAGACGACGGGATTCAAGCTGCAGCTGTCACACAGGTGGAGGAAGAATTGTCTAAGCCAAGAGACTTGGTGCCTTATCAAGGAAGAAAGAGCACTGAAGGGAAACCCTTAAAACAAACAGCATTCTGGAGATGACAAAGGAACAGTTCAGCAGAAGCAGGCCTTGGAAAGATGAACAGGCAGCTGTAACAGATCTGGGAAGGAAAAATGAAGTTATGCATGTACTAAGAAACCAGAAACTTCATCAGGCTAAAGCTCCATATGGAGGTTTCGCAGCAAGAAGGGGAGCAGCAAGAAGGGGACCAACTAAAAGCAGCTCACCTGTCTCCACCGGAATATGAAGAAAGCTCTGTTTTGGCGTTGTGTACTTTGAATGCCAGGATGAGAACACACGTATGAAGCTATCTTACTGGAATGAGGCAACGATGTCCAAGGGAAACAATCCATGGCAGCCCAAGCCTAAGAACAACCCACAACAGAAAAGGAGGAATGGTCAAGCTCAGTGCTATGCAGTAGTGCTGTACATTTTACTATACACTGTATGATTCTGTACAGTTTCCAGGAACCAGCACAGACTTATTTCTGTATGCCAATATTTATGAATATATTAATTCTCCCATTAAAGATGCGGGGTCAGGATTTTTAAAGCATGTTGACAATTAATTTTCATGATAATCAGTTGAGGGGCTTATAAAGGGATTTAGCTACCTAAATACCTTTAAAAATCTGATCTTTTAGTTAAATTTTTTGAAGCAAACAAGCCTCCTGTCTACTGACTTCAGAGAACTTTGGATCAGGCCTAAGTTAACCTGCTTGATTATCTGTTTCAGCAAATTTAGCATGCAGGAATCTTTTAAGTCAAATTGCAAAACAGTATTTTATTCTATTCAGTGCTCAAAGTAATTTCATGACAGATAACACCACTGTTTCAGAACTGACATGTACCTACTCCTCCTTCAAAGAAAAGAATCTATGTCAACTCCGCTAAGTTGCTAGGACAACATGAAGGAACTTACGAATTTTTCTCCTTAAGAAGCAGCACTTTCTTGTTGCTGAATTAATTATATTACTCTATATTTATCACAACCCAGGCGAAAAGTGACAATTAAGCTATGACACTTCTCTGGAGAATTGCCATTGTATTTATAAACAGGATGAAATGGGGGCACACAATGAAAATCAGAGAGACCCTTTGCACACTATCATTTATCCTTCAGATATAGAGACTTCATTAGTGTCCAGTTTAAGAATTAATGAGCATTTCCTGTAGCAGCAATAGAAGAGATCAGTTTTGGCACCACAAAGTTTAATTTTAAGCACAGCACAAGATTCAAAAGTGAAGAGTTGCTTGAATTGTATCTCCACGCAGGGAAATGTAGAATAAGATTCTGTTACAAGAACTAGTTGAAAATGTGCTTTTTAATAAGCTGACAACTTATGATAGGAAAAACAAGAAATTCAACTGTTTGTAGGAAATTTTTCAAAATCAATCTTTTCTGACTTTAAAAATACATACACTTTTTCATGATTCATCAAAATGTCACTTCACCTATCTGGTTTCTGAAATCAAGAAAAAGGAATCCCACCCTTTGATTTATTATTATTTTTATTATTTACACGGAAAAGGATTCATTTCATCTTTGACTATTTTTATGCTGATGTTATGGATATACAAAACATGAAACAAAAGAAGTTTCAGGTGGTCAGTTGGAAAAAATGTATAGGATATCAACTTTCTCCAAACTTGGAAAAGTGGAAAATATCTAAGGGTGGGACAAACCTGATTCTCAGACAATCTTGCCCTGCTAAGTACATGGACAGTCCAGTTTGAGCTGAGGAATCGTGCTGTCTGATTGCTGAACATCATCCCTGGGGTAAGCACAGCTGGTGCTCTATAATGCACTTAATTGAGGGTTATATATGCACCTACTTACTCCCTTTCTGGAGTAGCGTGGTAAGAAGCAAGCTTCACAACTGTCTTGACAGTAGGAGAGTACCTTAATTTATTGCTGGGCTGGGCTGGCAGATAACCTTGTCTTCCCAGGGAGCAAGGAGAAAGCAGGTAGGGATGTGTATTTGGATGCTTCCAGAGCAATCTTCTAAAACTTAAAGCATCAAGGCAATTAGACACACTTCTGTCCTGTTTAATCAGAATTGAAATAGCTGTGTACATAATTAAAAGTAATATTTTTTAATCTGAAGCCCTGATAATCAGGTACTTCCTAAAAGAAGGAGCATCTGGCCAAGAATGTGAGCAGCAGTATCAGAGTCAGAACCAGGTATTTTGTCTCAAAATTTTGTATCCTGCTCAATTTCTCTGCACTAATTATTAGATAGCACTGAATATATTGTAAGTATGATCATGGTATTCATGTGTACCAACTCTTAGTTTTAGGATATTTGATCTTACTTAATTGCCATTTTACTATACTCTATCTAGAACTGTTTCAATTTTAATTGTTTATAGAGGGAGATGGTAGGATTTCACAAATATCTAGAAAGGTCAAATGCATCCGTTATCCACAAAGCTGCAGTAAGTTTTCTGAACATTTCTGGTTTACATTTTTGAATTGTTTCACTGCTAAATTAGCCTGGTTACTATGGTACATTTACCCAGTTAACAACAAGAAAAAAATAAATACTTTGCAAATATTCTTCAAGGTGGTCCTGTGGAGATAGAAGTAACATGATCTCTGTCTCTAGTTTGCTCCAAGGGACAAAATTGATTTTGTTTCATTCAACTTGTTGTCTTCAATTTGCACAATGAAATCAGACTAGAACATAGATATAGAAGAGTAATAAACTTTAGGAACCAGAGAACTAAAACACAAACTTCTTTTGTCATATGAGAGGTTTCATACAGACATGTAAAACTAGTTTTGTAGTGTACTCTTAGTTTTGCCTTACCAATTTGTGGCACAGTACAGAGGCCTTTTAAAGTCCTCTTCAAAAGAAATATGATTTGCACTGCTTAATTTGGTGTCTGAGCACTATAGACTTTGAAAGAAGACACAGCTGCTATAAATGACACTGGATCCACTAAGTAAGCATACTTTCAATACTTACAAAGTTGTTGGCCTCAAAATCCTTCAACATATGTGCTTATAAATCTAATGCACTATTGTTTAGAAGCTTTGAATATCCTTATGTCATGAAATCATTTCAACAGATGGTTAATGTATGACCCCAATATTTCAGTGGATGTCAGCAAAGATTTACTAGATTAATTTTATCCCTGGCTTAAACTGACTGAATCTGATCCTACTAGGTATTCCTGTGAGCTAATTCAAAAAATTTTGGTCAGGCATATGTTGCAAATAGGTTCTTTTTTTTTTTCACTGAAAGCTGTAACTGTATAAATTTCTTCTGATAGACACGTACTTCTGTCCTACGCTTGTTACAAATAAAAAGTAAACCTGCAACATTAATGACATTTGCAGATAAAACTGACTGTGAAAGATCTTTAAAAAAATGAAAGAAGAGAGACAGAGGAAATAAGTCAACAGGAAATGAGAGTGATTCAGAATATCTGCAAAAGCTAAATAAAAGTTGATTCCACGTGGTCAGTGGTTGGGAGAAATTTTAAACTCTGGATGGCAGAGTAACAAGGTTATGTTTCCGTGATTAGATTTCTATAAATGCTTTTCTTATCAGTTCTCATGCAACTCAAAAACAGAACTTGTGGTACATTAAGGCACCATAGTGTTACTTTATAGATTTTATAGTTGAGAAACTGGCACATACACAGATGTATCCTTCAGAGATGGGAGCATTCTCAGGAGAAGCAATTTTCTGGCTTAAGCCAGACGAGCTGTTCCAAGAGGCATTCATCAAGTGAAAACGTGGTACTTCTTCCAGAATGAAGCACATAAAGGTCTCTCCAGCATATCAGGAAAAGAACTTGTATTACTTTAGCTCCTGATATGAATTTTAACCATAAAACTATTCAGCCTTTCTAAAAGAATTGAGTGGGCAGTGAATTATGGGAAGAAAAGTCTTTTTATATACCTCAAGTAGGACAATATGAGCATATTTAACCTTAGACTGCAAAAATATAACTCCTTTTCTGTGACTTTTGGGGTCCAGTGGAATTTTATTTTCAGTTCCGGATGTCACAATATCAAGAATAAGCACAGTTTTCCAGTAATTAGAGGGGAAAAATCATTAGGGCAAAAGAAGCAAAAGACATGAAAAATAATTAA
This sequence comes from Rhea pennata, assembly GCF_028389875.1. NCBI lineage: Eukaryota > Metazoa > Chordata > Aves > Rheiformes > Rheidae > Rhea > Rhea pennata. The sequence continues at coordinate 11,762,601 of NC_084666.1, read as the reverse complement.
GCTAAGCTGATTTGCAATATTTAGCACTGAAATAAAAGGCAGTTTTCAAAGATGCTAAGCACCCAACATCTCTTACCAGTGTGAAAGAGATGTAAGAATTTAGTCGCAGCTTTTAAGCCTTAATGTTAAGATAGCTTGTGTGTGTTTAATAACATTATTCAGCATTATCATTCGTGTTATTCAAGTTTAGTGAAAGGATTGCCAAGGACTTCAGGGGAGTCAAGATTTCAGCTACATGGCTAGCAAGAGAAGGCATTTACCCAAAGACTTACCAGCACTTCCCTGGTACACATGACATGACTATAAAGCTTCCTGATATGCCCAGTTTGGAGATGAAACTTGAACCTAAATCTACTTTGATCTTGGAACAGGGTGACTGAGCCGTTGTCATACAGATATTTGTTCTCTCAATCTTGTTGTAATTATTCTACTTTGTATTAAATTTTTACAGATACTTTTCATTGTGTTTTACCTTAGAGGAATTAAAAAGAGAGGGAGTCATCTACTTATCTTTTCTTTCCCCTCACAAAACTGAATTTGATTTGCTCTATTTTAGATTTACTTGTAGGAAAACTCGCAGAAGAGAGAAGAGTTTAAAAATGAAAAAAAAAATAGACTCACTACCAATTAATTTTCATTCCTACTTTTGTATTTCTGGTGGGGCCATTTCATCAATGCAGGATGGGATCTGCTGCGTGTCAGACAGCTCCTTCGTTCTCCTTGGGACGTTTATTTCAGAGAGGAGAATGGGCTTGAGCTGAACTTCAGCTAATGGTTTAGGACTAGGCTGTCACAAGGACTGTCTAACAGTGATGTGCAGAACAACCTGTGGGAAGCGAGGGCTGCTTTTGCCCTCAGGCACTGTTCTGGGACACAAGCTGCATCGTCCTAGGAGCCCAGAGTTGCCTGTGGCATGTTGCCCTGCCCCAGAGGCTGGTTCCTTACTTTCAGAAACCTTCTTCAGCAAGGAGAGTGCTGAGCAGTTCTTTCCCCTGTAAACATTGCTTGCATTTTGCAAAGGATAATTATTGTCTGTTTGATTTTTTTCCTTTTTTTTTTCTTTTTTTTTTTTTTTTTTTGGCTCCACGTTTCAAAATCTTCTGTTGCTTTAAAGAAAGGCAAACCAACAGGATAAGAATTCTCCCCAGATGATAACCTCACAGATGAAAATGTGCTGCTTCTCACTTTGTGGTCTGTTGAAAGCTTCCTACTCTTTTGCTGCTTTAATTTCATCTTGTTGGCATTTCCCTAGTGAACTTGTTTTCCCGATATGCGAGTATTCTTTTTTCTAAACCAAGGTAACAACATTAGCGAATGTCCCTGGATACGAAAGTCTCTCTCTTTTTTTTAATTCTTTTTTCCTGTCAAAATCAATAGTACTTGTTTTATGTATCAAGCACATTTCTATATGAAGTTGTTAAAAGGCCAACATAGAAGCATAATGTCATTTGACCTCTTTTTATTGTGTGTAAATAGTCATTAATCAAGGATCTTTCCTTACATCTAGGGCAAATGGTAACTGTAGTTCACTTCTCTTGTCCTCCTAGAGGGTTCAGATAATAGATATGTTCCCAGATTTCTGATATAATTTTTTTACCTATTTTGTGCACTGAGCTTGTATCAGATGTTGCATATACATCAGAATTTACAGTCTGCTCATTTATAGTAACAAAGGGAAAAAGAAGTAAAATTTATCTCATTCTACAAATGATGAAGGAAGGCCCAGAGAAAGTCAAAACTGTTTTGTCCCAGGCTTTTATCTTTTGTAACACTAAAATGCTAGATAACCTATTGTCTAGTGTGGAGAATCTGGCACAGTGCACGATACCCAAAGAAAAACATGCTGGCTATGCTTTTTCTAGTAAATAAGTTGGCTAAGACCAATCTGATGGCAAATGACATGGCACAACACTGTTTGCATCCACTTGTTTCCCGCCCCAGAGTGGCCTGATCCATGTGCCTGTTGGGGCATTAACTGCCCCAGGCTATTCCCCAAACTGGGCATAGTCTGGGAGACTTGTAATTGGTATAGGCTAAAAAGGAGCTAACAGTTTGCCAGGTTAGGCAATTATGGGAGCCTTGTCTTTTTTTTATATTATTTTTATAAATGTATCCTCAAAAAAAACAACTGAATTAACTTAAATCAGATGAAATACTTTTTAAAGACTTTTAAAAAGTCCAGCCAGAGAGCAGTGGATTAATCCACATTTTAGTTTGGCCTAAGTCCTGCTTAAGTCCTCCTGCTTAAGTCTTATTTTCCCTTCCGTAAAGAGGAAAGGGAGGCCCTCTTAGAACAGATTTTAACCCCATGGTTGAAGCATTTCCCAGAAGTAATGTTAAGCCTAGGTACAGCTTCTTTCTGGATGTCTGATTTTAAAAACAAGATTTGAACCCACATCTGCTTCTATGTCAGAGGAAAGAGTGTTCTTTGTCTCAGGATCATATGTTGGGGCTATTCTACTTTGTATTAAATAATTATCTACCGACCCAGAGAAAGTGAGGGAGTGAGAGAACAGTTGGATCTGCTCACTTAATCAAAAACAGTGGTGAGCCTGAGTAGTTGGATTTGCAGCTGAGACATAATCACTGATCCTGTCTGTGTTTGAAGTCACTCGTGATACATTGCCAATCTGTAACAAAGGTATGTTATGCTCCTCCTTCTGCTGAAGTGTCTTCCTAAAAGATGCACATTTGATAACTTACAATTAAGTGATTTTGTCATTGACTGTCAACACAATTGTTAGTCTCTTCTTTGACAGAAGTGGAAAATGGAACTGGTTTGTTACTGAGCTGCACGCTTTTTGATACTGATGGTTTATGTTCTAGAGCTGATTTTGCACCATCACTCTGCAGGGTTCTCTAAATTCTCATGCAAAGAAAGAAATATATATGATACTATATATAAGTAACCATTGGACAGATTTTCTGGCTTCACTTCAGGCTCCTGTGCATTAACCAACGCTTCTGTGAATATTTTGTCTTTGATATCATTTAAGCAAGTTTCATAGATGGCTAGTGTATAGAAAATAAAGAGGACCAAGAGAAGTATTGTCTTTTCCTGGCATTAATTTTATCAGACATATGAAGCCTGTAGTCTAATTAATATATTGATTTATGATAAATAGAAATAAGCCTCATAATTTCTTAAGTGAAATGTATAGCAAGGCTTAGGGAATGAAAACTTGATAATAGAGTTAGAAAACATTCAGATTTTCCATGGATACAGATGTTATGGTCAAGGAATGAGAGTGAGACGGAGGGTTATACATCAAACTGACATTCTCTTTCATCTAACAGGTTTCATCTTTCTAGCTTTCATCATCAAGAGCTAAAGACAAGAGCTTAATGACTGAGATTAAGATATGCCCTCTTACATCAGGGCTGAAAGTTGTGGTTGATTATTTGAAGAGGAATAATAAAAAACACATACTGTATTTTCCTTGGCGAAAGCGCTCCTTACATTAACCGACATGCTGCAGAAAGTTATGGGCTAATGCAATTTTATATGAGGGCTTTTAAACATAAAACAAGTGTATAAGTGAAATTTATGGGTCATTTATTCAACTACCGTAGTGTTATTCTGGCTAGATCAAACATTAAGCTGGTGGAGTAAGATTTTTTTTTAGAGGACAAAAGAAATCAATAAGAAGTAATATTGTTCTTTGGGCTGTAGTCAGCATGACCTCTGTCTGTTGCAGATTCTTCTATTTGGCTATAAAAGAATTATGAGGCTAGGTTTTGAGCCTACAAAAATCTGTTGGCTTCAGTGTCATAAAGAAGGGACAGTAACTACTTTTTCCAGTGTATTCAAGCATCTCTCATTAATTAAATCAGACTTAATGGGAACTGAAAATTATTTTTTTAATCTGTGTCATGGAAACATGGAAAATTGGTCCATAAGGTCTAGTGTTTTAATTCTTAAATATTAAATAGATTCAATTAACTGATTTTCTGATCAGAATTTATGAAGGACAAATTGAGAGTTAGACTAAAGCAATATCTAGCTCAGGCTGTGGTCGTAAATGATGCTTAGGGAAGGAGGACAATAAAAAAAGCAAATGTTTCCCTGGTTCACCTTGCACACATCCCACATGTCCCAGAAGTCATGGGTTTCTTACAGCTGTTAGAAGAATTATCCACCATTAGTGGATATGGAACTGAATGAGTTCTGTAATGGTTTAATATGGACCCCTTTATGTGGATTTATGCCAACAAAGCATCACTTCATGTTCTTCATTTTAATTTCTCTGTCCTCATGTGTCTTTTTTTGAAGGAGAGAGAAACTGTATTTCTCTTTTCTTGTTTCACTCTTTCAGCACCCCTCATGTTTCCTCATCAGGTGAGTAGGTGAAGTGCTGTCAATGGCTTTGGCTTATCAGTTCTTGCCTCTTTCTTCTGACTGTTTTTACTGTTCAGTGAATTTCTTTCCAAATTAGGTTGAATTTGAATACCATCCATAATAGATAGGTGTGCAAAGCATTATCACAATACATACTCTTGTCTATAGTGATGATGAGATCAATCAGTGATAGTTGGACGAGTCTTCTGGGCTTGTGTTAGCTGTGTTTAGTGTCACATATCCTAAATGCTGAAGTGTGATGGAGAGAAAAGACAAGAGGAAATTTGTATTGCAGATTGTGTGAAATGACTGTTCTAAGGTCACAAGTGATAAAATTACCTATGATATGGCATTCAGAGTCTTGAACTCTGTTACAGCTTGTGCCTATCCACTCTGAAACCTGATGTGTAACTTAGCCAACAAAGTGACTGTATTTGAGTGCATGCAGCCATAAAAATCTCTGCCCTCATAGACAAAACTGCAGTCCTGCAGTCTAAGCTGAAGCCATATATCTAAAATAAGGGAAGGTACTCTTTCTGTCCTAGTTCTTTGCCTGATGCACTTCAGTAAAGTAAAAACAGCTCCATAGCCAAATAAAATAAATTTTTGGCGAGCATGAATAAGTATGTATGGAAAGAAAAATATTTTAATGTGTCCACTCAAGTTGCATACAAACTCTTCTGAAAATTGAATTTGTTTAAATGTCAAAGCCAATTCAGATGGGATCAGAGGCTCTATATTTTGAAGAAGTTCATGTTAGGACAGATCTAGTTTTCAAATGTTGTTGCAAATGTAATGCAAAGGTTCAGTTTGAGTCACCTTCGTCTGGACTCATGCCAGCTTGATTGGGTTGGACCTGGTGACTGCACTCTAACTACTTCCAGGCAATCTTTTCTAGCAGAAAAGCACTTTTAAAATGTCACAGATGGTCATAATAGTTGAAACTGCTGGCATTATTAAACACATAGAATTTATTAAAGAATATTCTAGGCTCCAATAAATGACTTCTGTGCAGCTTAATATCTGGCTTTACCAGAGACATAATATTTAGCGTAAAATAATAGATTTCTGATGTATGCTAGAAGTAAAGACAACACTATACAAATAATTTATTCTTCAGGTCTGAACTGAGGCTGATCTTAGTCTCTTTGCTGTTGGAGATTAGTGGTTTTCCATGCCTTTTTGGCTTCTTTACCTTTTCCTGCCCCTTCAAAGTCTAGTACAAACCATTTTCACAGAGGTCTGCCAGAATGGACCTCATCTGCATGTGTGCTTATGAAAGGTCTTTTGTGCATGTTTTCTGCTGGATTCATCCCCAGACGTTAATTCAGTGAAAATATTATTAATGGTATATTGTGTAACAGTGGTTCTTGAAGCCTGTCCTTTGGAGTTCTTGGTAGCATTCAGTGGAGAGCTGGCTAGCCATATGGCGTTGGCTCCTCCTTCCTCCTCCTTGTACTGAAAAGGAGCTGAAAGGATGTTGCTAAGAGTAATTTTCTGTTGCAGCAAAAGAACCTAATGAAAACGGTTAACCAGGTTCATTAAATTGGACAGCTATGGTAGGAATCTGCTGCACTTAATTTTTGTTTTCTATAATGATCAGCGTATGAGCTACTCCCCCTAAATGCCCTTTGTAGTGAACGGGGAGTGATAAACACTTTTGAAATGGGGTTTGTGCAATCTGGTTTAGTTGCCTGCTATGGGATGAAAGGAAACATCAAAACTCGCCCTGCTTTTCTTCATTGACTATAAAGAAGCACAGGGTGCCTCGCTCAGGCGCAGCTGTCCGTGTTGCAGGGGTACCAACTCCAGTCTCTGTAGCTTCTTTGGAAAACACCTAAAACACCTATTCTATCTGTAGTATTTTGTCTGTCTCCTTTAGAACAGTATTTAGGTATGTAGCAGATTTCATTTTTAAAACTAACACTGTGATGTTCAAAAGTTTTATTGTCCACTATTCCACAAAAAAGGCAAGGAGGCACAGGGAGATGAAAGCCCAGATCCACTAACTGATTTCTATTCCGTGGCAGATTCAATGGTAATGTGCACACCACAGGGATCTGTTGGATCTGATTTCTGTGGGCAAGTAGGCAGCTTGTCATGTTTACAAGGATTCCCACACGTCTTGCACAAATTTGCAAGGGGAATCCATGGAAGGGGAAAGCCAATGTCACAGTCCTGGTCCTGGGTATTTCTTTTTGTAGGTACTGTTCAAGAATGGGGAAGAAAGCAAACTTCATAACTGAAAAGGAATTAGGACAAAACTGAGGGTAGTTCCCAAGCAGCAAAAATGCTTGCATAGTTTTGATAGAGAATGTACTTTACAAGCTTAGTAATGTCCAGATTTGGACATGATAATGAACCAGATATTAATTAAAATACTTGACTTTTTATCTGGATTAGTACCTTTTCAAGTTAAGTCATGTAAACAAAAAGACTGAGTCTAACAAAAAGATTAGTCATAGTACTGTTTTTTTCTTGATGTGAAAGCTATACAAGTTAGAGCAGTTTTAAAATCCCCACACTGTATTCGTTAAAATACAATTTAATTCCCACTGGTGCATTATTTATTCCTGCGCAGGATAGCTAGTTCCTCTTAAAACATTGTAGAAAAGGGATTGCTACTTTCGTGAGTTGAACAAACTACCCATGGCAATGTAGTCTTTGAGCAGATAGGAATTAATTCTACATTGGGAGATAATGCCAGTATTAGTTTTCAGGAGATATCTGTATTTTTCCACACAACAGCAAACACAGCTTCTTGGATGCTCCTTTTCGTTAAAGAAATGCATGGCATGTTAAACAACTATCAAGCTGGCCAAAAGTGTTTTATTTTTCTTTTCACTTGCATAAATATTTGCAAGCAGTCTGCTTCCCTGTTTATTATAAACACTGATCAAGAAATCAGTGTTCAAGTCTGAAAATCCTACACAGAAAAGTCTCAAAGGAATATAATATACGCATTATGCACTAACTGATGACTATCTCTGTGTGATCTTTTTTCTATTAAAATCTGAAAACAGGTTAGTTTGTTAGACAGGCTCTGTCTGTGTGTGTTGTTCTCTTGGACTTATTATTCTGAAATGTTCTTTCACATACATACACACACACGCACACGTATATATATATAAATAAAAGAAATACTACTTATGCTTTACAGTTGGGGAAAGTTGAGCATAGGTATTTTACCTGTTAGATATGCTTTTTAAATGGGTTGCTCTCAACTTTTCTGTAGCTATCTTGCTGATTTTCAAGCAATAATAGGACAATCCATCATAAAAATTATTGATTTATATTCTGATTATAGGAGCATCTACTCTATTTAAATGCATTTACTGTATGCATTATGTACACAGATGAATACATAGTGTGTGTACAGAGATATACATTTAGCAAGCACACCTGCTCCATTTAAATACATTTATCTGTTTTCCCTGCTTGTGATACATTGCATACAGGTCCAGGTTTCTATGAGCAGCTTGTTACCTGTACATTTTAAGCAGCCAATATTCTGTGAAACATATGCCAAAAAAATGAACTAATCTCAGCTTGTTGTTTTTGCTAAGCAGAGGCCAAGATATTTACTGAGTTTACCTATCAGAAGGCTTTTAAACAGACTGAAGAGTGACCAATATTTGCATATGAATAGCCCTCTAGGAACAAAAGCAAGTTATTAGCAGAAACCTGTGAACATTAGAAGTAAAAGTCTTCTGAAAGCTATTGCATTTCGGCAGTGTGATGTTTCTACTTTAGGCTGGTGTAAGGTTTGAGAGTATGCTACGCTTGTACAACAGGGAGCCTCTCAGGACTTTTCTAAGGCACGGAGAAAATGGCATGCGCGTTGGAATAAAGCAGTAGTCCTCGCTCCCCTCTGCCCACTCTGATCAGAAGAGGACATGAAATACAAAGGGTTTGAAAGTATTCTGCTTTGCACCTTACATAGAGACTAGTACAAAGTAGCCATAAAATTTTGTTCTGCATTTGAAGTGTTTGGCGCTGGTTTACTCTGTTTAGCTGGTGACTAACATCAGCCTGTGAACCATCAGGGTGAAAAAAGGTACTCGGGCAACGTGAACGACCTACTGCCTCGCACAGTAGAAAGTAACACACGCGGACAGAAACTGAGAACACTATGACTGTGCTGAAAATCAGTTTGCACTGAAGAAAGCCAGTAAAAAATACGATCTTTTGTCAGCTGCAGGCTGTTGTCATGACTGACTAAAGCAAATATGCCTAGCTGCCTCGTCTGGCCGGTAGCAAACACCACCACCTGATAGAAGCGTTAGGAATTGCTCTGTTTCCCTCAGCACGGATAGGATGTGGCTCTTATTTATGTGAATTGGTAGTTGCAGTCTGAATTTAAGAATCCTGGAGTTCTTGCAAGTTACATGCTCTGATGTCAGGGCCCCAGAGCAGTGCTTTATTGTGGTGATAGAAAAAATAAAGTTTTGTATACATATGGAGAAAACCTATTGAGGTGCCTTCAAAAATGTACTGAAGAGGTGAGACAGAGCCATGGTTATCTACTCGTGCTGTTGGAGCGAGCTCTGGCTTGCCGTTTAATTTTCATCTTTTCAATCCTATAACACTGAAAAATGTAAGCTGACAGCACAATACAAAGAGTTCTTGGAGGCTTAATGTGTTAGTGTCAAACGGAACAAAACCTGAGATTAGCTTTTTAAAGGATTTTGTCTACTACAGATAGGAACTGAAAGGCTTTTAAAGATCAGCTTTGTTGAACAAGATTTTGGGGAAGGCGAGAGGGAGATGAGCATCAAGGAGAAATAAGTAGTGATGGAACAACCAAATGGATTAAAGGATGGTAACCATAAAATTGTATAGTTGCCTTCATAATTAGTACCTGCCTGAATTACGGAAACTCAAGGCAATTTCTTGAAATTGCAGACCGAGCCATGACTTGAGAAGGAATAAAAAATAGCTTTCTGAGGCCTAGAAAAACTTGAAATTGTAGTAATAACCTACAGAATTCTCTGTTCTCTAGGAGATATTCTAGGCTTGTTTGCCATTTTTTTTCTTATTTGAGCTGCTTCGCTTAAACATTAAGTAGCTAAATATTCATTTAGCCAGAAAAAGTATATTATTATACAGAAAAGACTTTTAATCAGAATGGAGGAGGACTGAGGGTTGAATGACTGTCTATAAGGAAAAATAGTTCCTGGGAAGTGTAGGAAGAAGCTTATGCAGAACAGCCAGGGGAGTGGAGCAGTATGCTTGAACCCAAGAGTGGAAACTCCAGGCTTGGTTGGAATTTGTGACTGTTGCCACCAACCCTCAGCTGCGTGCTGCTGGCACCTGAGGTCTTGCCCAAGACACTCGTGCAGTTGTTCCCATATTAACTTCAGTCAAAAAGAGGAACACTGGCTTAAACTGCTTAAGTAGCAGTTAGTTTTGAGTAATCCCGTCACGCAAATGGCTCATCTGGCAGGGGTTTCCTTGAGCCACATGGCAGCACCGAGTGGGGCAGGAATCTCCAGCTGACAGCTCTGGCTAGAAGAAAACTTGTTTCTGCAACCCATCAGGAAAGAATCAGGGAAGAAAACAGAACAGGGAAAAGAAGTTTGTTTGCTCACATCTTAGATCAGTGTTCTTGTCACAGGAGTATTTATTAACTATCCTAGAGGAAAAGAAGTGTCTCTTGGCAATGACATTCTTGTTTAAATTGGTGTTCATGTTTCAGTAGGTAGTTCAGCTTTTGACAAACAGACTTCTTCCAAGCAAAAACTATTTTGTTAGAAAATCTCCAAGCAGTGTTAGCAATGGCAGCATGTGCTGAATCACATACTGATGGTATCTTCTCTACCATGACATAGCAATCTTCTGAGGAACAGCTGGTTTCACAAAGGCATGTATGTGTGCCCTGGCACCAGATTAACAAGTCAACCTGTAGGGAAAGTACAATTTCGTAAAGGCTGCTGCATCTTGGTGTTTGATTATCTGATTATACATAGGGTAAATCTGTTCTGAGCAGATGGCTTTCCAGACATTCTTGAATTGAAGAAGTGAGTCTGTCTTTATGGAAGGTGGACTCTTCAATAGTATTGGTATGATTTAAGGAACCACCAGTGAAAGAGTTTTCAACTACATTGGTGCTTCTAAACTACCTATGTGCTTCTGAAAATACAATGAGAACAACTAGTTTAGTACAAAACAGATGAGTCTTGTGATGAAATGTGGGTATATGATCTTGATTTCTGCCTGGTGGATTAGTTTGTGAGGAATGTGGCTGAACCATCTCCTAGAAATCCACTCTCCCAGAAAGCAAGCAGAAAAGGAAGCTCTGATACCGCCTGCGGCAGCAGCATTGGATCGGGAAGGTAACCTGAAGGCAGGCAGTGGGCTGGCAAAGCAAGGCTGCCATAAACCAAGGTGGTTAGGCTACGGCCCCCCGACACAGGCATAGCCTTGCAGATGTGCGTGTGGTTTGCTCGGTGTGGCTAGAGACCCACATCTGGGACTGTTTTTCTGATTGTGTGCATCTTCCCAGATAAAATTAGAGAGGAATGCTTTTACTGAAGTGAGAGAAAAATTTAATTTCAGTTCAGTATTGCTTCATTTTTCATAGTTCTTCTGGTAAAATCAGGGTATTTTGTAAAGCTTGTTATCTGGCTTAAGTAGTTAACAGATGATGCTATTTACAAAACTCATAAAAGCTTAACCTGGGAAAATACCACAATGAATAAAAATAACCTTTATTGCATATCATCTTCATTTGATATTTACTTTTCTTTCTTTAACCTTTATTTATCCATCTATGCATTAGACCTGGAGTCCAGAGCTTCACAGCCAGTTTGCGCTTAATTAAACACTTAAGCAGAAGTCACTACGAGGGTGTCTCACAAATCTCGTTCTTATGTAACTCTGTTAACTGTCATACAAGCTAAAATGATTTAATGAGATACCATAATTTAGCAGATAGCATGAGGGAGCTAAGCTACCTCATGCAGCTTGCTTGTTCTTCTGAGTATTTGCATGTAATGACTCCTGAGTGCAGTGCCTGATTTCTGAGGGTTTGTCTACAGCAGACCTACAGCAGACCCCCAGTCTGGACTGACATTTAATACTGATTTCATTGAAAGGCAATTAGTTCTTCTGCAAACACTTAAATTCAGAATTAACCTTATCTTCAGTTAGCTTGAGCTTACCACGAATTTTAATTATACTAAACTAAAATAATATTTTACTCCCAATTAAAATGCACAATTTCTGCAGAGGAGTTTAATATTTGATAGATAATTTGCTGTAGATGTGAAGTGTGTCTGGCATATGGACAGATGCACAAGTTACCACGAGGTAAGCAAGACTGAATTTGCAATACAGTACTAATCCGAGGTAACTCTTGATGTGGAGACTGTAATAAACACCAGGTAAGAGAGGTAAATTGTCTTTCATTTTCTGGATACAGGAACATGCATGAATACAGTTGTGAGAGTTGTTAAAGTTAAGATCTTAAGTTCACAGCCTATCTTTCCTTGTAACTTGTTTGTGTGTCTATACCCGTCATCAGTTCGGACTGACTTACTATATTGTTCCCAAATAGATAAGCTTTGAATTTTATCGTTACACTTATAGTTTGGCTGCTTTTGAGGGCTTTTTGGGGGGATAGGAAAATGTTATTTCAAATACCTTGTGTTGGTTATTTCCCCTGATAAGCAACTGTCAATCAGATATTAGTTCAAAGGGACAGTCTTGCTAAGAGAATGCCCACCCCGCTTTGACTTCTCCATTCGGACTTCTGTCTGTGCTGAAATGCTGAGGGAGCCATGGAGTGCTTCGAAGTCGAATTTTTCTAAAACAGAACGACAGAGCAGGAACCCAGCTATATTGACAACACTTAACGATCAGCTCCTTTTTTTTATGATAGCAGAAGCCCCATCTGCTTCCAAAGATTAAAGTAAACACATTTCCTCTCATGCCCTCACATAAAATGGTGCTCTAACAAATGTTGTTTTAAGTGCAAGTGTTGTATGGTAGTATTTAAGTTTGCTTTGCAAAGACGTGTTTCTTTATCAAAACTCACAAATATTGTATTTTGAAATACAAGCACTTTGCAAGTCCTCATTTCAGTGGTCTCACCTTGCTAGAGCTTAATGTTGTTGTATGTCACTGTAATTTTTTGTTTACTCTCTTGTTATGTTTCACGGCAGCAGTGAAATGAGTAGGCACTCAACTCTCAAGGTTTTTCAGTTGATGCAGGAAACCCTTTCAAGCCTCTTTACTAAATACCTTTTTGAAAGGGCATTTATGTAAGCTATTTCTTTTATTACCAGATATCAAAGCTTTTTAACTTCATGATGGCATGCGAGGGGTAACCACAACTGGCTCATGATGTCAGCACAAGGTGAGATCAGGAGGAAAGTATTCTGTTAAAAGTAGGAGCCATTTCATCCTCTTCATGATTCCTCCTCCCCCATGCAGGATAAATCAATGCTAGCTTAGTTAAAGGTAATGGAGTTCCGGTAGCAGAAAACTATTTTAAGGCAAGAGTGGTTGGTGATGGTGGAGGAAAAGCGAGGCCTAAAACTATTTTATGCTTCATTTGAGAAAAGCAATGGAGAAAAAAGCAGCTCCCTCCAGTTGTTCTGTCCACTTATAATGGATGACAATTTCCATTAACCAGCTAATTAGTCTTTTGATGTTTCAAGTTTCTTCTCTTTAGCTCTAGGACAGAAAAGTTTGAGCTTCCCAGGTATTTTTGAGAAAATAAATACAATTATTTATCGAACATATTTTTATATTATGGAGCACCTGACTTACACAGAACAGAGTTAGCCACTGACAGCTTGTCAAAAATAGACAGAATATTGGAGGGCTGACAGACAAAAAAATGGCAACTAAAATGATAAAAAACCAGAATGAGCCAACATTAGCCAAAGCAGTTAAAGGAACAAAAGGAACTTGGATCAACATAACTGAAGCCAAAAATATCCCCCAAATAAAGCTGAAAAGACAGATAGGACATTAGCAAAAGAGTAAATTGCTGGAAAACTGGGATGGATTTTAGGAATATGTTTGTAAACAAGACTAGGGGTCTATTTGGGTCTTCGCTTTCTTTCTTTAGTAATGTTTCTGTTACACTGATTGAATAAGGCCTTGCCCTCACCAGTTAGTAACTTTATCTAGCACGATACCTAAGCACAAAATGCAAAATTTAAGTCCAAATGTGGGGTTTTATAACTGCTTAAGTCCTTCCACTGCCCACTACAAGGACTGTGCATGCAATGACCTGGCAAGTGTCAGATCTAACATCCTCTCAGCGTTATTTTCCTTAGCAGATGTGCTTGTAGCATAGTTGTACTCAAACATCTTCATTTCACCCATGTAGTTTTTAATTTATTCCAGTCTGTTTCAGAGGTAGTTAGATTCCAGCCTGTGAAAGGAGCAAGATCTTAGCTGGCATTTTGTTCTGGAAGTAGACAAAAGAAACCAAGAAGAACTGAGCAACTCTGGGTGTCACACTTGGATGCTGAGATCACTGGGCTTTGAATCAGCCAAAGGAATCAGTCTCAGGTAAAGAATCATTTTGCTATTCAGTGTACTGCATTTCAGATTTATTCTCTGGTAATAAATGTTTCCTTTCTTCCTTTCTCCCTTCTTCATTTTCTTGACAATCTCATGAGAAGTCTCCATCTTGTGTATCTGAGTCTTACAATACAAAAAAAAAAAAAAAAAAAAGCACCAAGGACTTTGTGAGGTGTTGGAGCATAATGAAAAAGATTATTATGGGCTGCTGCTGTTGTTTCTCTGTTAATAAAGAATTAGCTATTTGGAGCATAGTACAATTGTATGGCGTTTCACTATGCAACAAAGTTATCAAGGAGAAATAATGCAACAGACAATGATTATTTCATAACTTGTACAGAAGGCTGTGATTAAATCTCATGATATGATTTATTGAATTTTGAGAGAAAAAAAATCTAAGGCAAAGTGCTAGAAAAAAGAAATACTGAATGGGTGATGATTTACAGACAATAAGAAACTGCATCTGTGCTTCTGCCTCAGATGTCAGACTTGGGCATCTTATAGATACACACCCTTTAGCATCGTTAAAGAGAAAATTAAAAGTCATTTTCAGTTGCTTCAATATAGTGCCTTTGCATTTAAAGAAGCTTATGACTCATACAGTATTTACTTCATCAAGGAGTCTGACATTTAGAAGGATGTATTTGGTAAGAGTGGTTGTATAGAGGAGGAAAATTCATTTCTCTTAACTACACTTATCTTATATGTTTAGCATCAACAATATGTTTAGATCAATGCTAGAGATGATGCCTAATTTTCTTCTCAGTCACACCTGTTTTAATCAGAAGTAATTCTAACATAGGCAGTGAAGTCACTTGGTAAAGTGAAAGGGGATATGAGCTCTCTCAGTTTATATGTTTTTGCTTCCATTGGCAGCAGCCAAATTTTGATACATGTATTTACATTAAACAGAACCTTAATGCATTAGACATTCCAATGTCTAATTCATTTGGCATTGGAGGACTGTAGCTTTTGCACTAAATTGTAATTTATTGCAAAAACTAAGGCAAATGTCTTCAGAGATGCTGGATACAAAGCACAATTTCAGTCATTTTTGTGGTTTGGGCATAAAAATTGTTGGGGTCTTGGCTTTTTCAGTTGCACATCAGGCTGACATTTCACTACAATAAAGGGAACATTTCCTTCTATTTTTAAAGATTCAGCTGGAACATTTCTCTCTCTCTCTCTCTTTTTTTTTAATATAACAGCAGCAGGGGCTGTAGGACCAATTTGTTTTAGAAGCTTCAAAATTCCCTGTTTATGTACCAGAAAAGCTTATTTTCAGCAGCAGGAAAGGGAGATATAACTGCTCAAAGCTGGGATGGACAAGTCTGGCTTTTCTGATAGTATCACATTCTTGTTTGTCTCTGGCTGCAAGGGGCTGTGAAAGTTTTTTCCCTTGGTTTAGCTGTGCAATTTTTTCACTTTCAGCATTTTTGTAACTGCTCTTTTCGGTGATTCTCAGAGGGTCTCCTCTGATTCAGTGAAGGAGGTCTCCAGGCTGCCTTTGACTTCCTGAGACCAAAATCAAATTGTCTAAAGAATGGCTTTATTGTGTAATCTTTAAATACAAGTGCAGGTTTTGACGTTACAGGGAGACTCAAGGTTGATCAGTATTCATAACAGAATCCTATTTAAAATTCATTGTAAATGTTTGTTTTACTTTTTTCTTCACCAAGTAAAACAATTTTATTTTGCTAAAATTTTCTATTTTTCACAGAAAATTTGATTTTTTTTATGGAGATAAAAACACCATATTTTTCATTGAGCTTCAATTCAATTTTCTGGTGCATCAAAGAATATCTTTCTAGCACACTTAGGATAAACACAGTGGCTTTTGGATAGATTATGCAAAACAATAGCCATGTAAAAAGAAACAGCATATCCTTTTACAATCCTAATTGCTTTCATTTCACATAGCTACAGCTTCTAGAAATCTAACAACCAAAAGGACTTCTTGCTGATACCTACTCACCTGACCTCTCAGAAAGCTGCGCTCCTCTTTCAAACTCAGGTATCTTCAAATCTCATAAAATTTCTTTGGCAATAATACGAAGTCCTGCCCAGGCTGTTGGTTCCTAATGGATTCATTAACTCAGAGGAAAGGGCATGTCCCTGCCACTCATTTATGGGAAGTATTTTGAGTCACCTAATTAAACAAAGAAACCATACTCTGAGCTGCTACTCATTTAACTGTAGCCCTTGCTGACCATCTCATTTTATTGCATATTTTTACTCTGTTGAAAAAAAAATATTAAGACTTCTAAGAACTCGTCTCTTTAATCTTTATAGATTTCCAAATGAGTCACTTCAATTTTGGATTCCCTAGTGATGTTCTTTTACATTATGAGGTCATTGTTTCTGCAGGTTTTTTGTACATATGAGTTTGCCATTTTTTTAGTAGATACAGCAGTAGCATGATCTCTCCTTTTTGGATAGAATTAGACAAGCACAAAGACATTTTAGGTGGGCAGAGCACATATACAGATTGTCATGTCTCTGCTGTGCTGAGACGGCTGTTCTAGGAGCGACCTGAAGCCTTAGGCACTCTGAAAAGCAATCCCACATAGCCGCATTGCACGGTCCGAACTGGTCTCTCTAAAACCATCCTGCGTTAGGAGCAGGCAGTGTCACATCAGCCAGGAAGGACTTCAGCCTGCGCTACGAGAAGATGCCTCTGGATTCCCCCACAAGGTAAACAGTAATGGTTAGGTCTGCACAGCCTTTATATACCACTCCTGAGCTCACTTTCAGTTTTCAGTCATGTTAAATTTATTTCCAGGTCATTCATTTAACACGTATTATGCCTGTCTATACAATGGATGAATTTTTTCCAATATTTGATTATGTATATAATAATTATGTATCATGGTTCTGCACTGCTTCTGCCACACAACGGTGTCTTCACTGAGAAGCAGGAAAAAAAATCTATATAGTTCTTTCACTCTGGTAGCTTTCTTAACCATTGCAGACAATGACTCCTGATGATTTTCTTAACAGGTTTATGCAGAATGTATCTTCCTGTCTTCCTTCCCTTTCCTGTGTTATATAGCTTTTATCATGTGCTCATTAGGATGAATGGAGAAATGCATATACAAGATGGCTAGGATTTCACTGGGGAAGCAGAAAGTTCCTGGTGACCCACAGCAGGTAGATAAGTGAGTTGAAGGACTGGCCTTCCAGAGACCAGTTATGATGTGGAAAGCCTTTCTTTTTAGATTCTGCCTGGAATAAGTAGATGAGAAGAATACAATTGTCAACTGAGCTAAAACTAGAGATAAGCAGACTAAAAGGAAGTAGTAGAAGTCTGGAAAACCTCCTGAAGGGGAGCTGGGTCATTAATACAGCTGGGAGAGGTAGGTGGGAGGGTGGGTGAATTAGCTTGTTGGTACATTTTACACTGAGGATGGAGTTTTAAGCTAGCTGAAAATTAGCAAGGTACGTTAAGACATGTTTTCAAAATTTAGAGCAGGCTCAGATTTGTGTGATTCTGACAGCTTGTGAATCTGACTGCTAGCCTACTTTTGCTATCTGGTGTAGATGAAGCCATGATGTCTGCACGAAGGGTTGTTCCAGGACAACTATTCTGAGCCTTAGCTCCTCTAGTGAAATACCTCCATGTTTTTATTCTGTGCAGATCAAACTTTGGAAATATTTCTTGTTTTAACTATATTTTTCCAGATTTTTTTTTTAAATAAAATGTGTTCTGCCTGCTCAGTGCTGGCAGTCGAACTTGTTTTTAGCTCTGCCATATCATAGTTTCAGTAAAAGTACATAAGTTAGCAATAACAAATACATAAGTTAGCAATGGCACAGCAAGTATGAAGGCAATTCCCACTTGGCTGTCAATCATAGAACATAGATCATGGAGCTAAGCGCTTGCTGTTTTTTATAGCTATTTTACAGTACAGCACAGAGAATCATATGTTTGTCTGTTAAAATTCATGCCTTAATTAGAAAAGCATACCCCTTTGGTATTTTAGTTTAAATTGCAGAAGAAATCACCAGGGAAACCTAGCGTAAGGAGTTTGAGGCTGATTCCTCACTGTTTGCTGAGGCAAATGGCTAACTAGATAGAGCATAGTCCGATCATATCGAGGAATCACTGTCTGAAGTGGAGGTGCTGAGAGTGGAGCTGAAGTTAGAGAGCCAGTCACCTGGCCTGAGCAGGATTTGGTGTACGTTACAGGGAGGATGGCAGTGGGACATCGCCTCTTGCTCTGCTAGGAATTGCAGTTCTTACTATGGGGACACAGGATTGGATTAGTCTACAAACTCACAAAGTGCAAATAAAAAAAAAACGCTTACAAAATACTGTAATGACAGGTTCCACAAAAAGAGGGGAAAGTACAAAGTCATAAGTTTTCTTAAGTAGCTTTCATGTCTAAAAATTTTGGGACATCTTATTTGGTCCTTGAATTTCACTGAAATAATTCAACCCTTTCTCCAAATCTCACTTCTCTGGGATTGCATAAAAACTATAGTTCTTTCCTAATTTAGGACCTTAATATAGCAGATACCTTATTGATAGAAGTAGTTGCTGCAGGGTTTTAACCTGACTATCTTACAAATAATCGCTACCTCTTCAGAGTTACACTTAAAATCTTGTTATGAACAAGGGAAAAACCATGTTACACATAAAGCCAAGAACATATTGTCAGTGTAATTGAAATCTTAACAGTCTAATCAAAGAATTATTACTAGTCCAGACCTAATTACTAATGGTAAAGAAAAAAAAAAGAGAAGAAGAGCATTACAAAAAAAAAAAAGTCTAATTAACAGTATGGTTGATTTATTGTACTCATGCTTTCTAGTATCCACTTCTCCCTCTGCACTTACGCTCACCCCTTGGCTACCCTCTGGGTCCTGGGCTGTGGGCTTTGGTCAGGAGGATGGATGAGTTATGCTGAGTTACCAGAGTCCTGGGTCCCTCTCTGGGGCCGTATGACATTGATGGTGGGGTTTCTTTTTGCCAACAGGAGCATGACGCAAATGATTCCTTCCTTCTTACTGTGGAGTCCACTTGGCACCGTCTATACATCTTCTACCACGCTTACCTCCTTCCTCTTTCTCAGCTATTTCCTGTTGCATTTAAATATGCTTTATGTGCAATGCCTTATGGTTTTGGATACTTGTTCTTTGTTCTCCTGGTTATTATTGAAACTGGTTTTGCACAGTTCTCATTTCTTTAACAGATCACCAGCGAGTAGTTTGTCACCTGCATTAGCCTATGCTCCCTCTCTTGTTACCACTTGCCTGTGCTTCTCTACATCATGTCCTTCATCTTATCATGCCTGCCTTCCTCTACACTGCATTGTTATGCTAGGGGCATCAGTATTTCATTCTACCCCAGAGGACTACTTGTAAGTACTAGGCACATAAAAATTATGGCTATCCCAAATAATTATACAAGGAGATTATGCAAAGTAAAACAAATGAGCAATTAGCTAACTGGTTATTAGAAAAATCACTGTTACAGCTAAACAAGCTAAAACAGAGTTCCAGGCAGGCCAAGCCAAGTTCAGACAAAGTCTGACAAACCTCACCCCAGAGGCCTTTCCAGGTTCATATGAAGCCTGTGGCCGGTTATGAGCAATGATTGTACTGTATTTACTGGGCTACAGGGCTACATTAGGTCTCTCATCCAGTATTATTCACTCCTCCGGTTTCGCTCTTCCTTTCTTCTAGTTAAATGTCATATTGGCATGTTCATCCAAGAGTCTTTAAATAATTTAAGAATGAACTGAATGTTCTGTTAAAAATATACATATGCAAATTCACCTTAAAAGCAGTTACTTTTCTGAAAACTGAGTTCTGTGATCATTAAAATCAAGTTACAATTCCTTCTGATGAATGTAAGAAAACAGTAATGCTGCTTCTGTGAAGGCAACTAAAACCTTTGAAATTTCTTTGTAAGAGGTATTTTAGGGCAATAAAGAATATCAGAAAGCCTGTTTCTCTAACTCTGAATTTTAGACTAGTAATAGAAAACACTAAATAGAAATAGAACAACTCTGCTTGTGTTAGAGCGGGATTATGTGGTTGTAGCTGTCACCCACCCTTGTGTAGGAAGATCCTTTTCCAGTCCTTGACCAGAATTTTTTCTCTGCTTATTTCTGTTTCAGGGCCAGTTTCTTTGTTTGGTGATATTCCATACCTAGATTTCCGAAAGGATTGGTATTTATAAAAACAACCACACAACCCCCAGCAGCTTGTCTGGCAGCTCTGAGGAGGTGCTAGTCTTTGCAGAAAGGCAGGGTGAGCGTGGCGATGAACAGGCAAAGGGGCTGACAGCTCTCTGACCTGGGTCAGCACCAGGTGGGATCTCTGCTTGCCTGGGCCTCTATTAACATGTTTTAGCTAAGCCTGATCGGTTTGACTGAATCAGGTTATCAGCTGAACACTTTATGCCAGGAGATCTGAAGAAATGCCAGTTTTAACCTGGGAAGTGGTGGTGAAAAGTTAATGCCGAGCCTTTTCTCACCCAGCTCTGTTCCAGCAAGGGCAGGGTATAACTAGACGCTTTAGCTAAACCAAGAAATTGTAGATTAGAAGCTGGAAAAAGAAGAGAGAGACATAATACAGATGTAATAGGAAATGCTTAGATTTCAGCATAGCAAAACATATAGACTAAGACGTTTGCATTAGTATGTCTCTGGGAATGGTCAGAAAAAATCTCTCTTTTTCTCATTCAGCATTTCATAACAGGTACTGGGCAGGGTTTCTCTCGGTTGCAATCCTCTTCCCATTGCGGTTTACTTCATTTAGATCATGGATAATCCTATCCCACTCAGCACTGGTTGTCAGCCACAAGCACTGTGCGCACCTCTTGTGTGGGGTACGCTTTTTCCTTGTTAATGGTTGTTTTGCTCCTTCATCATGAAGAGGCTATAGAATGTCGAGGGCTAAATTGCAATCTCTGTAATCCATTCAGACAGAGACACAAATTATAATTTGTAATTATATAAACTGATAATGTAGCTTGCACAGTATAATCACATGCCTCAGCAACTGATAATTGGTACTTGTCAGTGAACTTTTAAGTTCATGTTGTGAAATGGGGACCATCATCCCTCTCAGAACATCCATAGCATTCCTGGAGTGTTATGGATCAGTTGCGATGCTTTTAAAGTTCAGATTAAATTGATGTAGGTCCGGCAGTTGAGGGAATGGATGTCCATATGGAAAGACAAAGGCAGGACTGGTCCTACTAATTTCCTACTCACTCTAAAATTTATGAGGCAAGAATGAAAATGAAAATAATATGTAGCAGAGAACATATCTTGCATTAGTGAAAGGCAAAGGCAGATACTTGCAGTACTGCTGTGGAAAACAGTTGTGTTATTAGCTGAACATCTGGGTTCATGACATCTAAGTAGTGTTTGTGTCTGCTTACCTGAGCAAAGAAGAAATTATAGCCCACTAGGAGAAGCTAAATTGCTCTCTGCTGCAGCAGTGTTCATGCTGTCATATTTTCCTTTTTTTTCTGGAGGCCCTATTGTGAGGTTTGTGTTGTAAGCCTGGATATGAGCTGGGGATGTCAGGTCTTTGAGGGTGAGAATCTAAGCTTGGTCTTCGGAGGAAAGCATTCTTTAGCTCTCATGGTCAAACTGCAAATGAGACCAATCTACATCATAAAAGTTTAAATGTCAGAAAACTATCTTTAAAGCAAAAAGTGTGTTCATAAAGTTTCTTCTCATTTTCTTTAAGCCGGTCTCCCCATTTTCCTAGGGCTGATTTATTGCTTTGGAACATTCTGAACCATGTCGAACCTAAATTTAGCTTGTTTTTATGAGCATCGAAGCCTGCTTGCTTCAGTTTTAAAGTTTTTAAACCTAAGTACCACAGTACTTTATAATATAAATATACTATATAATGTATATACATTTATAATGTAGCTATTTAATATAATTTAAGTATACTTTTTAATTTTATACTTTAATTTTATTTAACAAAATAAATTTTATAGATGTGTAAACTGAGGCACTGGCCTCAGTTCTATTAATATCGTCTTCAAAAAGGTGATTTTTTTATTTCCCCTTTCATTATAATTCTGTTATTTTAAATAATTTTTTCCTCCTTTTTTAGAGAATGCTATCCAAAGAAGAGGTGATACATGTTCCCTCAACAGACAGCAAAATTTGAAAAGTAAATTTCAGGTGTATTTATTAGGGAAAAAAAAAATCAATTTTCTATTTTGGTTGTTAACATTCTCAATGTTTCTTGGAAAACCTACATGACAAAAATAGCACTAAAAAGAAGGTGCTATCCCATTAATGTTTGTAAAATATTCCAAAGTACTCCTTTAATGATAGTGAAGGAATGAAATCATTAAAGAGTGATAAAACAATTTTGATAGTTGTTCTGAAAATTAAAGAAAAAATCATGTAAATGTGATTGAATTAAAAATTAGTAGCGCTTACATTTTTAATCATCTAAAACTTACCACTTCTAAATGAGTACATGAAAGAAAACAGCTTTCTATTCTCATATACCCTTTGCTGCAGTGAATCTCATCTTTTCCTTACTGGCAAAAGGCTGTGACTGCTCATGTAATATATACCTAAAATGTATTTTCCAAAATAAGATCTTGATGAAGGGCATGCTTCATAGATATATGAGAAGTCAGGAAATGTGCTGACACCCTTTGGGTGCTTCAGATCTTGCCAATGCTGTGTGATGTAGCACTGGCTGGAAAGACAAGTGGTGCAGGTTAGCTTTATCAGCCAGGCTAAGTAGTGGTGTTTTTTAACAGCACTTTTTAAGGTGTTTCTGTCCTACTTCAGGCCTGTGAACCACCCTCTGCCTGTGTGGTCGTACATAGAAATCCCTTGGGCATCTCCAGCAACCCACGGTGCTGGCTGCTGGTGCCCAGGGCTGAGACTCATAGCGAGAGCGTTGACTGGATTAGCAGAAGAGCTGAGGCAGGGTTTAATTGGTGTTTCAGCTATGAGGTTTCTGACAGATTGGTTCTTGTTAGAAGTATTTCATTTATGCATATGTATTCACATATGCTTTAGAGAACTATGCTGACAGTTGTTTTTTTTAATAGGTGATGAATTAAGTGGCAAGAGATATTCACAGAGTCCGTATTCGCAGTTTCTGAGGTACATGACTATTATGCTCTTTTTCTGCTAATATTTCAGTCTGGTTGGCTTTCTGGCAGTTGTTTTTTGATTGCAAGGTTTCTAAAGTATAAGTTATTTAAGCATCACAGGATAATACCAGCTGCAGCCTCAGCAAGCTGAACCTTCTGAAACATTATCTTGTTTTTTTTTTCCCTGTACCCATTTCTGCAGTGTTATCTCAGCAGTCCAATACATGAGTCAGACTTTTTTTTCTTTTCTTTTTTTAAGCAGTCTTTCTGATATTCTGACAAGCATTATGTGAAAAGTGTAGAACTGATAAAAGAAAAAGAATTGTTTACAGATAAGCCTGCTTCATTCTTTACTCTTTTAGGAGAACAAACAAAATTACTTTGTGGGCTTGAAAAAGAATGCAGTTTTCTTTTAGTTCTTGAAAACCAGATTTAGAATGAAGGAGGAGAATCAGTTCAACCTTACATTAAGCACAATGTATAATGAGAGAACAAGGATCTGGACTGTGATACTGTAAAACTCAGCTGTCCTGTTGGTGGTGGTTGTTCGTTAGTCACTCAGGACCAAGGAGTCTGACCAAGATCTCTCATTTGGTGTCTTGCAGATCAAGATGGCATAACACACATAAATGTGGCTTGAGTCTAGCTTGCCTCATTTGGTCTTTTGTATGGATAGTTTCCCAAATCTTCCCTTTTCAGCCAAATTTAAAAATTAACAAGAAGCATTCACATGATTTACATTTTCAAATATTTCTGGTCAGTCTGCTTGTCCAGGGCAAAGAGAGGGATATTCTTACAGAAGTAGTGTAAGGGAAAACTATCCTTAACTGCTAATTTGTGGAAGTAATTATATCACAGCTAAGCCACATGGCTAGGACATTTTCTTCACTTCTGTGCAAAGATAACCTAGCTAAAATAGCTCCCGAACGGTTCACTTCAGCACAGCTGCCTTTGTACTGCACAAGGTGAAGACCAATTTTGTGATCTGTTAATACACATCATCTGTAATTAAAATCCTGGTGCACAGGACTATGTGGCTGTGCGTTAAAAACACCTAACCTGGCATAATTTAACTAGCTGAGCCCTAAGACACTTTGGTGGTAAAGTGGCTTGGTGAATCTTCTGGCTAGATCAGTGTTGTTACGGGACTTGGGAAAAGCTGTTGTTTCTTGTTCAGTTGAGTGCTATACCTTAGCCACTGCTGCCTGCTGCAGTTCTTGTCTCTCAAAGGACTTTTTGGGCAAAAATCCCAACACAGTGCATCATCTTCTGGGGTCAGCAGGAGGTATAATCGGTGACAGTTTCATACAGAGCTGGAGAATACACTACTTCTAATGATACAGTGCTACTTATAACCCATATTTCCCATCACAAACACACATCATCCTGATTTTATGAGGCAGCAGCAGCAGCTCCCAGGATTTCAAAGCCCATTGACTTCTTGGTTTCGATTTATCTGCTTCGTTATATTTCTGAAGCTCTCCAGGGACTGATGTCAGTTGTTCACAGCTTAGGCCTTCTTGTTTTCAATTTTCTGTTGAACACAATGTCAGTAAGTGAGAACCTATGCTTCGCTGGTGCTGTTGTGCAATTTGCCAGCGATCTGTGCAGATGAGTGTGCTGCAACCAGTTGCAGCTGACCCGTGACAGGACCCCTCAAAGGAACATTTCCAGTCATGACAACCTTCAGGCTGAGATGTACTGTTTCTCCAAATATACTGCAGAACAATTATTTATACCATCTATTTTTTCCTTTTGCTGATTTATTTTGGAAATTCTATCCTTTCAATAGAAAAAGATTCAACAAAAAGTATTACTCTGAAGATAAGCAATGCTATTCTGATGTTAACGGAAAGTGAGAGCTTGCTGGACTGCTGATAGCAAATAATTTATTCATTGAACTTAGCTATTTTGTATTTCATAGCTGCCAGTAAACAGATGATGACAATAAAATCTGGAAATGTATAAGCTGCTTATAGGCAAATTAGTCAAAGGGTATTTTGTGTGGATAAATAACAACTCAGAGACTGATCTGGCCCTGACCTCTAAGCTGCAGAACTGTTTTGAACGTATAATATTCTTAATTACTTTAATTTTAATTAAAGGTACGGGTACTTTGTGTTCGTCAATACCTGACAGGATAAGCATAATTTTTAGGAGTGGGGTCTGATGTAGACAGTTGTAGCTGGAGTATCAAACTAGTTGCCAGGAAAGTATGCTGAAATATCAGTAGCTGCTTAAGTTAGTGTTCATATACCAAGACTTTTTTTTTTAATAGTCTAAAATAATGTATCTAAAACAATGTACTTCATATAAGTTTTTAATGATTTTTCCCCCTAAGTATTAAATGTTTAACAAACGAACATGACTAAAGCACCTATTTTAAGATGCAATTTTTAACACTGGCTTTAATAATGAGAGAAGAGTGTTACAACTCGTGTTATGGTTTGTGGGACTTCTGTTACTAAGATTTTTAAGAGCTGGTTAGACAAAAAGCCTGTAGTGAGCAGTTTAGATATGCGTGGCCTTGCCTTGGCCCAAAGGGATGGTGTAGAAGATCTCTTGAGGGCCCTGTTTTCTGGAAGTCTGTCTGTAGAGATGAGATTTGTACAGAACAGGGCAAAGAAGAGAAAGCCTGGACACGATGTTCCAGGCAAATCACGTTGAAATTATTAATGGTAACATCAGCCTGGAGGGGCCAGTTGGGCTTAGGGTTGTGATGGCTGCAGACTGTATCCTCGCAGAACAAAAGCTGGGCCCCGACAAATTCAGTCTTATTCTCAGATTCTTTTCAAAGCTCTTGATGAACTTTTCATCCTTTTGTAAAAGAAAAAAAACCCACCTGGAAATAGGATATTTTTTCCTGTTAAATAATAGCTAATTCTACCATTTGAGGCAAGATTTTTATTACTGCTGTGTTTTTGATACTATCTTTCTCGTAATGGTTTTGTGTATGTTTAATAGCGATCTGCCCTGCTATGAAATATGCATACAGCACTAAATATCTTGATCAGGACTTCGCAAATGAATAATTTTCTACAGAGTACTTTAAAAATGTAGTCTGAAATCATTTTGCTGCTCCTGGCTTGGAAAAAGGGACAGGCTTTTTATTTCACAGAAGATTAATGTATAGTCAGAAGGAAGAGAGTGCTTATATTTGGATCATCCTTCACAAGCAAAAAGCTGACTTTGTTTCACAGTGATTGCCTTTGTTTGATAAATAGTGCCCAGTTGAAATGAAATACGTAAATATTTAGGGACATAAATAACTCAGTCATGGTAATGACTTGTAGACAGTGATATATCAATGCTATTATGGAAATTTGTGTTCAGCATCATAAACAAAGCCTAAAACTAACAACATAGGAGGGCATTTCTGTATTAGAACTGCAGGGAGAAAAAGTAAACATGTATATCCTGCAAGTTAGCCCGAATTTTATAAGTTTCATATATTATGAAAGAAACTAGTTTTACAAGTTTGGGTACCTAGTCTGTTAAGACCTGTCTTGAGGCTGCCTTGAATATGACTGTGAGCTGCAATTGGAGATGACAAAATAAGGATTATATAGGTATATATTTAATATAGAAGTAATGTAGGATGGGCAAAGAACTGTTGCAGAGAGAGATGGCAATAGGTGTCAGGTTACTGGGAGATACTGAAAGGAGTCCCTTGAGCATCTGATAATCTGGCAAACCAAATTCATTGGCCAGCTTTGTGCCAATGAAACAAAACTAGGGGTATAACCAGCACAGAGATGGTTATCAGTTGAATGAGATGGCTTAGCAGGCTGGGAAAAATGGAAATAAACCTACACTCCATAGCACAGTGGGCAACGTCACTGAGCTGGCAACTAGAACTTCTGCAGTAATCATCAGCTGAAAACAAGAAAAGGAAGATGCAGATACATTTTGGCTGAGACTGGTTGAGAGCTGCTGGTGTGCTGTTGCTATGAAAAAATTTAGGGTTGCCTCAGCAAGAAATATTTTCATTAGGGATAGGGATCAGTGCTGCTGTAGTTCCTTGTGAAACCTGTGTACAAATGTGATGCCTTGTGCTTAAGAAATTCAGAGTAGAACAAGTGCAGAGAGTCGATCCAGTGGTCTGTCTTTTGTAGTTCTGCTGTCTGCATTTTATTCATACAGAACTGAAGCACAGCAAACAAAGCAGCAGAACAAGATTATTATTGATGAATCTCAGTCAACGGGGTGACACTAAACCTACTGAGCCCACTTAACACAGCTAGAGGATAAAGTTACAAAGCAGATAATCTTATTGCATTCTAGCTTCAGTTTGTGATAGCAGGTTTTTCTCTTAAATAGGCATTTTGAAGATCTCTGTGGCAAAAAATAGATGACCAAAAAAAGTGTCCTTGACCTAGAATCAATAATTGTTTCAAATTTACAGTAGTTAAGTCTCCTAATTTCAAGCATTCTAATTTGTGGATATTCTGTGAACTGGCTACATGATGACCCTGTAATCTCACATTTCTTAACTTCTGGTGCTTGATTTTTTAAATGTTGGATAATTTTTAGCACAGGTTTGTTTATTTGTTTATGTTTTGGGTGGAAATGTATGCAATGTCTATAAATGCATTCTACCATCTGGAAACAGGGATAAGAGCCAAAAAAAGACAGCCAACTCTCTTAAAACTCCAGCCAGGGCTTTTCAAATCACATCAAGACTTACTGATTTATAGAACACACAATTGTTGAGTATTGTGGAGCACATGGAGCCTGAGGAACGATGAACTCTGAATGAAATTTTGTAGATTCTCTGGAGATATAGAAATTAAAGTGGCTTTGCGCATATATTCCGCACTACTCTGTTCAGCAAACTGTATGCAATAGGTTCAGACAAGTCCTACTGAACGTATTTGACCTCTGAAGTTTGCTGTCACTGCCTGAGATGTACTTTCACATTTCCAAAATATGCTGAAGGCCCTCTTTCTTATCAACAAACCTTCTCTCTCCACCTTTTAATGAAATTGAACATGGAACTGCACTGAGGAACATCTTCTGAGGAGAGCAGATTCTTTTCCCTTCTCATGGGTTTTGCAAATGCTATCTTCAGCATATATGAAATGCCTTAAAAATTAGGTGTTTTATTAAGTAAAATAGCTAAAAGATGATAGGAAGAAAAGAGGATTTATTTCAGTTTATCTCAACAGAATTATCTTCAATGTCTGCCCAAAACTGGATACACTGGAGAAAATCTAAAGGTAAAGGATAAGTACATAGTATATCCTACAGTGATCCACTGCTAGAGTAACACTGCTTGAAATGGGTCACTTGTGATGTCTTTTGACTTCACAGAACCCAAACAATTTAGATAGACGACTAGATATCTCCAGATTCCTAGATTTCTATTATCCAGGGCAAAGGAATGTATCTTGTTTTTCTATAAAAACAATTCTGAATTTTGACTGGTTGCTAATTTAGTCACCTGTTATATTGGTTCTCATCTTTAGTGAAAGCAAAATGTGCTCATCTAGTACGATCACATTTTGCAGGATATTGTGGAAGACATAAAATGTTCTTCAGGAATTTCTAGGCCTTTTTCTTCATGTGCTTTTTTTTTCTTTTCCTCTAGATGAAATGAGCAGTTTGGGGTTCAAATAGCCCATTTCATTTACTCTCCCCAGCTTCGTTATTTGCACAAAGCTTCTATTCTCTTTTTTTCCAACAGTTCTGATAATAAGTAATCCTTTCATGAGCAGAAGTAACTCATGTGACAAAGCTGCTCAGAAGTCTAGCAGAAATTAATTAAAACTACAGCTAAAAAGATATCTAACTAATATTTATTTACTGGAAACTTCCTCCCCATAGAGAAGCAGATATGATACAGAATGTTACGGAATGATAGTAACAGCCAGAGAGAGTGCATGATGAGTATGTGGATTAGGATGTCAGATCCAGCATGATGGGAAGTCCTGCAACTATCAGTCCCTGGGCAGAAACAAGATAGATGAGAATATATGTGAAAAGTGCCCAGCTATACATAAACTTAAAACATATTTTTTCCCCTCTCTCTCCTTTCTTGCTTACCCAGCAGGGAAGAGAGTATATCTAGCCTCAGGCACCAACCAGACTATCACTTGTGACCTATAGCACCAACCAGACTATCACTTGTGACCTATAGTTACAACCACTCCAGATTAATAAATGAGAGGAATCTTATTGGAAATATCTCTTGCCAATAATATACCATCCTTTTTTTCCCTGCCAAGTGGCATCCTGTGGTTTCCTCCAAGATTCTTGCAAAAGAAGCTTGCACGATGGCATATATTAAGCTGTGAATGTAATGCAAACCATCATGCCAGAAATGGGAGAATGAAGTCACAGCACTCCTGTGTTAGCTAGAGTGCAGCATTCAGGATTTAGAGACAACTAATTCTCAATCAACTTTAAAATCAAATATAAAACACTAAATTTTCAAATCTGCAGCTCACTGAGTCTTGACTGCATTTTTATGCAATTTTACTAATATTAATAAATGTGATTTTTTAATCATATTTATATTACCAGAGTAGCTAAATGTATAAAAATCTTCAATGTAGCAATCCTTAGAGAACCTCCAAAGGTAAGTGGGAGATTTATTTCTATTATATGGAGGGGCAGTCAAAGCCAAGGGACTACATGCCCTAAGTGGCAGAGGATACCTGCACATTCTTTGCGGACAAAGAGGAGCAAGCTGGGTGAGCCCACTGAATGCAAGGCAGCTCAAATAGGAAACTTTCTGTTGTCTGGGAGGAATTTAGCCACCTAGCAAGAAGGAAGCACTCCAGCACCGCACTGCACTGATATTTTCAGCTGAATTAGAGCATGAGCTGTTCTTGCTTGTAGAACAACTCTGGTGCCTTGGGTGAACCAATCGCACCCAAAACCTGCAAATCTGTGTAAAGCAAGGACTTAACCCCAGGCTCCTCGAGATCCTAATCACAGAAGTATCCTGAATTATACAAAGTAACTGTGATTGCAGCTTCCTAACAAAATAGGTCTCTGAGGTGGAAAAAAACCCCTATATGTTGCAAAAATCTTTTTGAAAGAGTAAGAGAAATCCTGTGCTGGGCAGGAAAAGACTCCTAGGCAGGCTTCCTATTGGTTTCAAAAGAAAGTTAGGCTTAGCAATCAGTGGTATAACAAGGCATTAGGAAAGGAAGAACAACAGAATATGAGGAGAAAAGTGATAAGGAGAAAACAAAGTGGAGCAAAGAAACCCACAGCTAATGTATTTAAATAAAGGCTTTAAAACACTATTAAGAGATGAAAAACAGCAAATCACTGCAGAAAAGGAGTTTATCAAAGGAAACTATATAGTACAGCAGTAGAAAACAGACATGGAGTGGCTGCTGAGGAAAAATGAAAGAGTTCTTTGTATTTGTTACCAAAGATGAAGATTATTGATGTACGTAGCTGTACACAGGCAACCAAACAGAAAGGGACACATCTTCTGTGAAGGTGAGTCAAGACTCTGCAAACTAGTAATCAATTTCTAATTTTCATCTTTCTCATTAAGCAGCAGTCTCTGCCAAAAGGGTGCTCAGCAGGATGAAGGACAGACCTCACCTCTGCCCAGCTGCAGAGCGGTTGTAGAGAGCAGTGCACACTATGCTGCGGCGGGGATTTGGTATCAGTGTCACTTGCTTTGGGAGTAGTCTGGTCTGGCAGAAATTTCCCATTCCATCAGAACTGAGCCTGTTCTTCTCTGTCAAAGAAGCATGGCTGTCAGCACAGACTCGCATGATTTGGAAGAAACCTACGTTGTTCATATTTCTTCTCAGCTGGCATCTGGCTACCCTTGGAATATCTATATCTATCATTTATATCATCTATATCTTTATTGATATGCATGCCTCGTTGTTACACACACTTTCTGTATGGTTCCCTCTGTCACTTTGCATTTTCAGTCCTCAAACAACGAGGCACTGCCGAGCGGGTCTCAACCTAGAAGTAGTCTGAGAAACAGAAGCACAGACGTGAGCTGTGCAGGGAAGGGAGGATAAAGAGCAGTGCTGAAAAATCTAACAATTAAGAAATAGGTTTTGCTTGAAATTTTCTCTTGTGTGATAACCCCAGATCTTAAAAGATATAAGTGTATAAAATGTATTTGTATACATTTGTATACAATGTATAAAAAATGTGTTTGCATTTTTTCTAAGGATATGATGTTTAGTGACATACATTTGTTATAATCTTTTATATGGTGAAAACCACCTTTGTGTCCCTCATATCAAGATGAGGTGCTTAATATTGTTTCTTTTAGAGTACTGAGAGTTTTCTTCCGTTGCCTTTGTTGCAGAAAGCTGACCATATATCTGATGGATTTAAACTGGCAGGTGTGTGTTTTGGTTTTTCAATTTACACTCTGGTATTTATAGTTTCTGTTAGAATAATAATGAATCTTTGAAGAAGCCCATCTGTTAAGCTCCAGAGCCACAACTTTGAAGACTCTAATTTCTCTTGAATTGCTGTTTTCTCAGCTGCACAACAAAAGGTATCTTTTGATCTGTCCCTAGGAAGGCTTATTGTACTTACAAATGTTCTGATTCATATGCTTGTAGTGCCTTAGTATCTGCATTACAGGGTAACCAGTGTGGAAGTAGCATGTATTTGCATGAAGCTAGCCCTGTAAAATACAGTCAAAAGAGGCTGGAAGAAAGTCCTCTATAATGGCTGTAGGCTGTTCTTGCCTCAACTAGCTGGTAAGAGTGCACTTGATAAATTTTAGCTAAGACTAGGAAATGGAAATACTGCCAAGAAAATAGAGTCATAGACTCACTGAGGTTGAAAAGGAGTTCTGGCAATCGTATAGTCCACCTCCCCCTCTACAAAGAGGGTCACCTAGAGAAGGTTGCTCAAGACCTTTCTCAGCCCAGTTAGGTCTTGACAATCTCAAAGGACAGAGACATCACAGTATCTTCCCCTCACAGTAAAATAGACTTTTTCTTACGGCATTTCCTATATTTCAATTTGTGCCCATTGCCTTTTGTCCTTTCACCAGGCACCACTGAGAAGAGTCTGGCTCCATCTTCTTTACTCTCTGCATCAGGTATTTATACACATGGATAAGATTCTTCCTGAGACCTCTTTTCTGCAAGCTGAACAGACTCAGCTCTCTCAGCCTCTTTTCCTACGTCAGATGCTCCAAGCCCTTAATTGTTTTCGAGGCCCTTCACTGGACTCACTCTACTTTGTTCATGTTTCTCTTGTACAGGGAAACAGGTGTTGCTCTGTGCAACACCCCTTTCCAATGAAGAAAAGTTATCTTTACACTCAAACTGTTTATTCTGTTGTACAGACCAATTTTTACTCTGAAAAGTGCTGGATCTTCTTTTGCTTCCTTTGGGAGACTGTTTGACCAACTGACTGATCCCCATGTCCCCATGGTTTTCCTAAAAGTCATCTCTAAGTTGCCTTTTTTTCTGTTAATTAGCATTTATCATCAAGGATTCTTCTCCTTTCCTTAGACAATATTGGTCTACCTAGCTTATATTTGCAGTCATTTGTTCTGTTTTTTTAAAAAAGAGTTAAGTATAGTTCAGCAGGTGATCTTTTTCAGTGGTTTGGATTACAGAAATCCCTCAAATCTCTCAGATTTCCTCTCTACTAAGATGAAATCTGTTATTTTTCTTTCTTCCTATTTTAAAATTCCTTTTCAAACAATTCATTTGAAAACATAAATTGAAAGAATGTGAGATAGGATTTTTCTACGTACATTTGAAAAGCATAATCTGTCCAGATAATACTGACATGGAAAGACATAGAAGGTTCTTTTGCTATGATTCTTTTCAGTCAGTCTAAGAGGTTATTCCAGTTACTTCAGGAACACTAAGTAACTTTGCATATCTTAACTTTTTCCATATTTTTATACTTCCTGAGCTCTTTCTAAATGATATTTCTACAAATCTTTCCCCACTAATCATGTTATCGAACAAAGGCATGCTCTGCATGCTTTAGAGATGCAATGGTTCCTCTGAAAATATTTAGAATATTTTAAAGATAGATTTTACCAGCCTCCATTGCTTAATTTTGACAGCAACAAAAATGGAAAATTACAAATTTTTTTTCTGAGAACAAGCTGTGTCTGAATACTACATCAGAAATTCAGTGATGTGCTTAGTGGAGTTTCTGCTCAAGCCTCACCCCAAAGGGAGGTACCTGAAGACCAACCCAATGATAGAATCATAGAATCAGTAAGGTTGGAAGAGACCTCTGGAGATCATCTAGTCCAACCTCCCTGCTCAGCAGGGTCACCTACAGCATGGTAGACAGGGTTGCATCCAGGCTGGCCTTGAAGATCTCCAGAGAAGGAGACTCCACAACCTCTCTGGGCAACCTGGTCCAGTGCTCCGTCACTCTCACAGGGAAGAAATTCCCCCTCACGGTCAGGTGGAACTTCCTGTGGTTCGATTTCTACCCATTGCCTCTTGTCCTGTCACACGGGACAACTGGAAAGAGTTTGTCCCTGTCCCCTTGACACCCTCCCTTCAGGTACTTGTACACATTGATCAGATCCCCCCTCAGTCTTCTCTTCCCCAGGCTGAAGAGGCCCAGCTCTTGCAGCCATTCCTCATAGGGCAGGTGCTCCAGCCCTCTGATCATCTTCGTAGCCCTACACTGGACTCTCTCCAGTAGCTCCAAGTCTCTCTCGTACTGGGGAGCCCAGACCTGGACACAGTACTCAAGATGAGCCCTCCCCAGGGCTAAGGAGAGGGGCAGGATCACCTCCCTCCACCTACTGGCAACAGTCTTCCCAGTACACCCCAGGATACTATTGGCCTTCTTGTCCACAAGGGCACATTGCTGGCTCATGGTCAACCTGTCATCCACCAGCATTCCCAGGTCCTTCTCTGCAGAGCTGCTCTCCAGAAGGTCATCCCCCAGCCTGTACTGGTGGCTAGGGTTATTTCTCCCTAGCTGCAGGACTCTGCACTTGCCCTTGTTGAACCTCAGGAGGTTCCTCTCTGCCCAGCTCTCCAGCCTGTCCAGGTCTCTCTGAATGGCAGCACAGCCCTCAGGTGTGTCAGCCACTCCTCCCAGCTTGGTATCATCAGCAAACTTGCTGAGGATGCACTCCGTCCCCTCATCCATGTCATTGATGAAGAAGTTGAACAGGATGGGACCCAGTACTGAGCCCTGGGGGACGCCACTAGCCACAGGCCTCAAGCTAGACTCCACGCCACTGATGACGACTCTCTGAGTTCTGCCTTACAGCCGGTTCTCAATCCACCTCACTGTCCAAAACAGCTTCTAAGGATCACAGAAAGTGCAAGGTACGAATATACCAGGTCTCTTTCACAGAGGGTCTGCTTTTCTGGGCTATTTTCTCATAGTTCTCACCTCCAGGGAATTTGGGTTCTTCGCGAAAGGGGCTGCTGTTGACCATATATAGGATACATACTTCTCCTCCTGGTGTCTCTCATCAGGATGGTGAGTGTAGAAAGTGCTTTCCCTTTGGTGTGGATTATCCTCTGATGATTGCCCAGATTGGATCTCAGTTCTGAAAGTACTTGAGAGAACAAGCACACCTAAGTCCCACATCAGCCTGTGGAGTTGTTATAAAACATGTAACTTAGAAGCAGAAGCACAGTGTATCTATGCTCTTTGCCACCTCCTCTCTTCTGCCATCTTTTCAGTTTCTGTTTGTGTTCTTCTATGGATACTGAATATTTCTATATATTTCTATATTTCTAAACATTTCTATATTTATAGAGCTGCTGACAGATACCTAAATTTTTTCTCAAAAAATAATTTTTCATAAAGTCTTATTGACCAAAATGATTTTATGATCTTTTTGAGAAATTGGTATTCAAAGCTCTATAGTATTCTGCAACTTGGCCATATATGTTATTTTTCTTTATAATTGATTGTCAGCAGTGTTTTTGGCAATATATAGGAAGCAAAACACAAGTGGTTTATGTACCTGAAAGTTTATAATCAGATCAAGCCAGACACAGAGTACGTCTATGGACTATAAACAAAAGCAAAACAAAGCAGTAGCCAAGTCTTTGGTTGGCATAAGTCAGTGCAATTTCATAAAACCATCAATTACGCTCTTTCCCTTTCAGCTGGGAACTTGACTCATTTTTACCCTCAGTCAATGTTGAAGTGAAAAGCACATACCAAACAAAGCAAAAAGAACATTCAGGCTTTAAAACCTTTCTTTCTGATTGACTGAAATTTTCATACTGTAGGGCAATTAAAAAAAGTATTGGTCGAGATTTCAGCAAATATGAATCATGAAAGCACCACCAGCTTCAGCAAAAAGCAGCCATGCTCAAATTAATAGTCATAATTAATCTGAGGCAACTGAGTTGAGAGCTGAGGCAACTACTATGAAATTGTAGTTTGGAAGTTAGACAATTTTGGCTAAAATACTATGCTTCATTTCTCTTCTCTACCCCCAGTAGATAAGGTAAAGTGAAATTATTTTTTTTTTGTATCAGGTTGCTTTAATGCCCATTTAGTTACATTTTAATTATAACTTAGGAATGATCCTTTTAATGATGGTTCACGCCACTTTACAAATCTATGTTAAGCCTTAACTTGCTTGCTGCAGCACTAGGTCATACCTATTCGCAATCTGTAAGTTAACGTTACTGCTCCATGATAGAAAGTTTTGATATGGACATTTACTAACACACTAAATCGCTGTGTTCAGAAGGGTTGGTTGAAAGCCTTAAATTAACAAAACAACATACAGATGGCCTTCAATAAAGAGCAATAAAAGGTATGTGGTTCGAAAGTATTTGATGTCTGAAACTGTTGTCCTTGGCAACACACCTACATGGTTTGTCTGTGGAGTGTGTTACTGTTTTGTCTGCTGGAAAGAAAAAATAGACCATATAATGGAAATAAAAGACAAAATATATAATTAAAAAAGGGAAAGAAAAGAATCTGGATGAACATAGTATTCAACTGTTTTTGTTAATCCTAGTAAAGAATAGAAATATCTGCTATGTTTTAACACAGTATAAAAGATGTTCTACCTTGAGAAGAGAGAGTTAGGGGATAAATAATTTGGGTCTTTAAATAATATTCCAAGGGAACATATCTTGAATTGTTTCTGGATATTTTTCTTTTTAAAAATGGAAATTCAGAGCTATTTTGCACAAAGTTTATTACAGTATAGCTTTCAATTTCACTTAACAAATCACAGGACAAAACATTGAAATTGATTTAAAAATTCATAAAAAAAAAGATCATGAGTACAGTGCTGTCAGGAAAGGTTATTACTGAGGCTGTTTGATAAGAATATGATCATTGTATTTTTTTAGCTGGAAATGCCACTCTTTCCAGACTGACACATACATAAATATTTACCATGTGCTTCTCTGATAGTCATGAGCTACCTCGCTGTGGAAGCTCGCCCTCACCACTTGTGCTCTGCCCACCAACTATGGCTGCTTCTAGTATTTTAAAAATCTTCAACAACTTTCAAGCAGCCCCAATATATAAAAAGGAAATAGAAATTTTGGTTACATTTTCGTCTGGGTCATTCACCACCCCACTACTTTTACTCCCCACTACTAAATTTGGGAGCAGAAAGGAGGAAATACATGGGGAACCCAGACACTAGGTCCCTCAGCAGAGGGAACTTTCTGTAACCACTATAAATAAGGTTCAACAGCTGGAGAGTAACAAAAGAAAGGATGTGTGATCAAGAAGTCATCATGGAGTCCCACAGATTTATCAAGAAACAATTTTTCTTCTGGATCTGGAAAATTCTTATTAGCAGGCTCTAAGAGGGTTACAAGTAATTTCTTAAAATAATTCTGTATTTGATTTTTTGGGGACTGAAATTGGAGCACAAACCAGGAAGGGGGACTCTGATAACTGACCCAGTCATACCATATAATCTGCCTTAGATAACTGTGCATGTCTGCTGCTACAAATACGTATTTCCAGCATACTGAATGATACTGTATCTCTTCTTTTTAAAAATTAGTTTGAATCTCTGCTTCTTCTGCGCTGATTTGACCAGAACCTCCATGCTCTAACACTTAGCAAATTTAATCTTATTTCAAGCCTACAAGTATTCATGATCTACTTACACTATCTATTTATCTATTTTACTTCCCTGCCAATAATATTCTGTCATGGCAATAACTCTTCTCTTGACTGATATAGTTATAGAAAATGATCACAACCCCATTTCACCTTTCATTTGTGAGATTAAATAACCCAGTCTTTGACAGTCTCCTTTCATATGACAGGCTCTCTTTGCTCTGAACTTTCTAGCAGCCCTTTTTTAGACTAGTCCAAATTAATAGAGAAACAACAGTTATATTTGAAAATATTGTGTTAAATGGTAGTCCTAATAATTTTTCTTCTGAGAAATGTGATGATACATCCTTCATCAACCTTTTCCCAGGGACAGTTCTCCTAAAGGAATGCTGCTTAAGGGAACAGAGAGGATTTCTTAAAGATTAAACATTCATTGCTACTTTCTTTTTGTTTAAATTTCTTTGTAATAAACCCAGTTAAACTGCTTTTATTGAAGTTCTCAGAAAATAGATAGTACAACTTCATACTATTTTGAGTTTCATGAGAAAATGAAAGACCAGGTTTCTGGAAGTACCAGGTAAAACCAATTAAAAACTATCTAAAATTATATTAGAAATGACTATGAATATGTGGCTTGTGAAGTTAATCTATTATATGGATCCCTATTTTGCTTGAATATGCTCAGCAAAATAGAAGTTAAATAAATCCTTTACATCTTTTTGTTACATCTACTTAGATTAATAAATATTTTACAAAACTCAGAAGTTTGAATGAAGTTAATGAATTAATAAAAGAGAATTTTCATAGTTTTCACAAATAAAATTTCAGTCCAAAATATGAAGATTGCAGAGGAGAAAAGGCTATTTTTTCTATTCCTCTGTTTCTCTTCAGCTATCTTCATTCTAATAGGAAATTTTTAAAGGCTAATCAAAAGGGGAAAGTATAAAACAAAAAGTAAAATGAAACCTGGAGACTTAAATCTTCAGTATTTTTGTTTCAAATATATATATATATATATATATATATATATATATATATATATATAAAGTTCTGTTTTTCTTTGAATGATATTTTTTAATATTATCTAAATAATGATCTTTAGAATAGCTATCTTTCAAGAGCATGCTTCATTTCTCTTGTATTTTAACTGATTCAAAATTATTTTAGCTCAGCTTCTCTGAGATATATTTTAAATATTTCTAGGTAGCCACGTCAGAGTATCACCTGTCGTACTAGCAAATGAGGGCAATCGATGAGCCAAGGGATCTTTGAAGTGCCATGCCCACATAAACTGGTGGTGATAAATGCAAAATATCAAAAGCTTTCCTAAATGCTTTGAAATGGATAATTCAAAGACTACACTCCACCTGTATATCAGCACCCTGCGAAAACTAGAAGCTCACAGAGGTTGCTACCACCATCAGGACAGTGACATACCGGTACCAGGTGACTGAATCCTCATTTGGATCCAGGGCTGAGCTGGAACTGCTTGGAAAGGTGCTGTACGGTGTAATGCGACTCTTTGGTAGACCAAAAGAAAGTCAGCTGCTTAAGAAATGCTGAAATCCTTCTTAGAGGCAACTTTTAGCTTAAGAGTATCCTTCTAGGGCTTTTTATGAAACATTAGAAATTTCTTTCCTTTGGAGTGAGTTGCCTGCCTTGACTGGCTTCCATTTCAGGAGCAAGCAAATGTCTCTGCAGCTATAAAGTGACACATCTACCAATCACTAATGAAAAACCTAAGTTCTGTATAGTAAATTAATCTGTATTATTTACCTGAAATGGGTTTAGTAGAGGTAGTAGTTAGCAATTTTTCATTTAAAAGTCAAGTCTCGATGTTATGTGACTTTAAGCTTATCTTGAAGGGTCTTATTTAGCCTGGGTGATAGTTCCTGCTCATACTTTCAAAAATGCACGGACATGCATATATAATGAAGGATGAGCTATATCAATTTCAGTTTAAGTAATATTCTTAGAAAATGACATTGAGATGTCTTTGCATTACATTTAATTATTGCACTTTGGTTGATATGAGGAATACATTTGATGTAAAATCTCTCCCTGTCATTTCCTGCAAGTTATAGGATTTTTTAAAATTATGTGCGTAAATGGATTTATTAACACTGCTAAACTTTACATAAAACTCCCATTACTGCAGCCAGTCACCTAGTTGGGGTTGCCTGACCTGCTTACATTGATTACCAGTTCCTCCATCTTTCTTGGGAGCTCCTTCTGCAGGGGAGAATTGACACGGATGAAAACTCACTGCCGCACCAGGGCTCAGCCGATCCCTCTGACAGCACCAGCAAGCAGCTGCCTTTCTGCAGAAGTTGCCTGGGTAACCAATATATAGACACAAAATTGGACACAGGTATAGTGACAGGAGAAAAAGAAAACCTCTATAATAAAATTTTTTAAAAATCCTAAACAGTCTTTATAAATACCTTGGAATTTGTAAAACTGTTTGTAAGTATTTCAAGGTAGCTCAGTGCCAGTCTTTGAGGTTTGAGCCTCATTTGCCTTGCTGTGAAAAGCTACAAGAGCTTAGACCACAGTGTTCAGCAATGGGAAGGTTAACGTGATCACAGCCTAGAATTACCCAGAGCGAAAAAAGATTTATGATACAATAGGGCTTTCCATTTTAGAAGAAAAGGTATAACACTATCTGACAGTCCTATCTAGTTGAAGCTAAATACATTCGTATTAGAAATAATGCATGCATTTTTAATCAGGAGAGTGGTTAAACTTTGAAGAATCTCACCTAAGAATTTGGCTCTCCTTCTGTCACTTAATAATTGTCACTTGCTAAAAAATATTCTCCAACTTCTGGATAAACTATGGATTTCACAAAGGTGTCCCTCAATGGAAGTCGACAGGCTGCTTTCCTCTCAAGGTCCAATAGTTCCCAATGGCTTACAGTCTAGGGCAAGAAGATAGCGCAAAAGCATCACTTATTCCTTACAATATGTAATTACTAGTGTGTTGGATCAGACCATTACTCCCTCTAGTCTATTGTTTCTTATTTGTCTATATTCTGGCTGAGATAATTCAGAGAATGATTTGTTGCAGAAGGCAGTTCTGGCAATAATTTGTCTCAGAAGTCTATCTTTTCCATTCTGCTATGCAAAGAGTGGCCTGGGCTGTTAATATGGTTTATTATCTGTAGTCTTCCATAGCTCCATGTTTGCTTCGGTAGTAAAGATAGATACTGTAAGTATTTTTGTCATCCACATTTTTTTGATCTTTAGGGACTGATGTTTTATACATGGTTTAGTTACAACTACTTCAGTTGTTATTTGACATTTTTTTCTTTGCTAGAATAAAGCCCCAAATTTTAATGCCAGGTGTTAACATGTGCATTTTTTTCAGTGGCCAGAGACTCTGACTCTATTTCTCCTAGAATTCCAGTTGTGAAATATTTTCTGGTTTTAAATGATGAGATCTTGCCCACATTTTCATTTCCATAAGGGACAGAATTCTCAGGACAACAGTTGGGGTAATTTCAGTGATCAATCTAAAACTTAGTCCTGACCAAAGCTTATGCCATGAAAGCTGGTTACTAAATTACTTGAAAAAATAGTTTATCTGTTGCAATTTTCCTAATCATTTTGATTAAATGTCTGCCTGCTTTCAGAAGTGCTGCTGGTACATCAGCCATCAGTCTCAGTAAAGTCTGTTTTACACAGAAATACGATATAAAAAGGCTTTATTTAGAATGGATCTCCCTGAACAGCACCTGTCTGACTTTGGTTACGTCAACTGAAAATGAAAATTTACTGTTTTTGTTTAAATAACGATACGTTGCTGTGGAGGATTTTTCTCTTGTCTGAGTTGATGAACACATCCGATACTTCCTAATGAACCACACAACAACAATACTTTTCCTCCCACGTACACGCACACATAGCAGTACTACGGTTTGCTGCTGTGGTTTGATAAGAGTTGAAACTGTCAGGAATATATTTTTCAGGTACCTATATTTACACTAAGAGAACTGGCTAATCAATTCTCCATTGTGGCAGAAGGAAAATGAAATAAACCCTGTGAAAAAAATGCTTGTTTATCAAATGTATTATGTATTGGACAACTTGGAGGCCATTTAGCTAGGAGAACTACCCCTTGACCCTCTCCTTTTTGATAGCTGGAAGACAACTTTCTAATAATAAAAATAACATGAAAGGAATGATTAGCAGCACCCTGTTCTCAGAGACCTTACTTTCCTTTTTTCTTTCTTTTTTTTTTTTTTTTTTTTTTTGATATCTCCAGTATTTTTAATCCAGCAAGTGATTAATCACAGCGTTTCCCTGGCCATCATTAGGTAATCATGTCTGTACCTTTATCGTTTTGTTTTAGGAGGTACAGTTTCACCCTTGTGAAAGTTTGAGGGCAATTTCTGAGGAAAAAAAAAAGAAAAATACCTGTGGAGTTCTCCCTTATTTTCTTTTTGTTGCTTCCTCTTAGAAAGAGGAAGCAGTTGGTCTTAATTAAGATCGCTAGAATTAAAATGCAGGTGTTCAGAAATGCCTGCAACTCCATTGCCACTTTCTTCTCCCCTTTTTAAGTCTTTGTAGATTTGCTGCAACTCTCTCTCTGCAAACCTTCGGCCAATAGCCAAACACTAGGCCAAACAGTGTTGAATTTGTACTCGGATCTAGTTCTGGAGCAGATCCTGCGAATAATCTAAACCTACTAAACTCCAAAACGATCAAATGATTTTACTGATTTACCCCAACCTAAGAATTAGACCAAGAGTTATAAATCAATGAGATGCTAAAAAAGGGCAGAATTATCTGTACTGTATGAGAGTAAAGTGTCTATTTTAGGGGAAATAGACACTTGTGAGGAGTTTTAGACATCAGTAAAACATTTATCAACTCAACAGATGGGTTTTTCTAACTGTTCTTTTGTAAGAGTGTGGGAGAAGACAGCAAAATAATCAGAAAGGAAAGTTGAAAAGTATTGTAAAAGAAAGGGGGAAAGGAGTAAGAAAGAGAGAGAGGGATGCCAAAAACTGAATCAGCTGCAGATACAAGTTTCCAACTAGACATGAAAACTGCTGAGGAGCAGAAGAAAATAGATGGAGGGAGAAAAGTAAAACTAAAGAAAGTAAAAATAAGGATAAGTAATACAAAAATTGCCCTTCATTCTTAGCACCTGAATTGATGGCTTTAGGAAGAGCCTTACTGTTCAAACGCTCCTTTCCATGCCATAATCATCTATTGACATTGACCTGCTGCACTGTATTTGGTGAGACATTTCCCCTTTCAGTGTCTGCTCACTTGTGTGTATTATGGATAGGAAGCTCTGTCCTTGTTAAGATACTTTTAATATTGATGTACAATATATTTCATCCAGAAGGCAGATTAATGAAGTCTAGATAGGAAGTGTATATTAATTCTGAAAGACTACTCAGACTTGTTAGAAGTCAATAGGAGATCATTGTAAGGAAAAAGTAAAATTTATCTCTCTATCCTGTAGACTTACATTTATTACTGGACCTTTTTAAAATGAACAGGTCTGTTGAATTCAAACTCTATTAATATATTTTTAAAAATTCTCAATGTTCTTAGAAGCAGCAAGCTACTCCAAAAATGTTCCACAGTTAGATACATTTCCAAAAGTATGGTGAAGAAGAAAGCTTGTATAACAGGAAGTCTAAATAGTGTAGACCCTTGTCAATAAAAAATTTATTCAAACAGACTATCTTGTTGATTTTAATAAGGATATTGGAGGGCTCACCAACCTTAGTAAGAGTTATACTTATTCTCCTGTAAGTTTCTGAAAAAGCATATTAACTTTATGTACATCACACATACAAAGAAATGGTCCAAAGAACATTATGAAGATTATTAATTCAAGTGCTCTGTAGAGAAAATGCTGAGAATAAAATTATCTGTGTGATCTTAATTCAGATCTTGGTATATAAGCTTTATTTTACCTCCTTTAATCATATAAAATAAATAAGGATTTCCTGCCTATTTCCTGCCTGAATTCAGGCAT
Organism: Rhea pennata; assembly: GCF_028389875.1. Lineage (NCBI taxonomy): Eukaryota > Metazoa > Chordata > Aves > Rheiformes > Rheidae > Rhea > Rhea pennata. The sequence goes on along the minus strand of NC_084666.1, from coordinate 11,719,618 downwards.
AGAATAGATAAATCTCTGTTAATAAACTTCAAAATTTCCTCATTTTTACTGGCATACTCTATACTGTGAAGTGAAACAAGTAGTATGGTAAACCATTATTTATTTATTTGTATATCTCTTGGAAATAAGGGGATGATATTTTACGGATGAGGAGCTTAGGCAGAAAATGCTAAAGCAAACTTAAGGCAAATGTGCATATGATTGACTTGCTCAGGATATGTAAGAACACTCTGGGTTTCACTCAGTTGCATTTTGGTCAAGAATAACTTTTCTCTTGTTTCTTTCACTCTACGCCCCCCTCTTCTAGCAAACAGTCAGAGTACTACTGATGAATGAGCAGATAAGGCTTATTGGTGTTCTTAATAGGCAGGGTTTTTTGGGTAAAAACATGTTTTGTGTGATCACATTTATGTATCCATGTATTAAAAAGTATGAACTCGTGAAGACTGGAGGAAGAGTGGAGAGAAAGTTGCAGCACAGCAACTCAAATTTCGGAATTCCTCTAGTCTTTGCTGTGTCTCCTGGATGGAGCTTTGATCTATACTGTAGAAATCCTTGCCATCTCCCTTTCTTTTTCCTTATAATCTGTAGAGTCTTGTATTTTCCACCAGATCACAGGCTAGCTGGACAAAACAGTTGTGCTCTTACCCTAGCTATGCTGACCCAGTAGCTATGGGAAGCCAGGGAACAGAGATTGACAGAGTTAGTATAGTAAATGAATAGTGAATATTCAGTATAACTGAATAGTGAAAATGAGCTTGTAGTTGCTAAAAACTGAATCCACATGTAAACAAAATACAAGACCATATTTCAATTGCTTGAATGAAATCATGGCAAAATCCAATAACTACCTCGGTATCACTAGAACGATATATGATTTTTCAAATCTAGTAGTATCAGACTAATAAAAACTTCACTTGATACTGATCTAGCAATACCAAAGTACTGTGCTTAGACTTTGGTGCAAGACACGTAAAATTTCATTTTAAGGTACTTTTGAAAGAACAGTTAGAAAAACCCATCTGTTGAGTTGATAAATGTTTTACTGATGTCTAAAACTCCTCACAAGCAGTTCATATTTACCTCTAGGGACAATTCATTACAATAATCTGTCCTCACAAGCCTACACGATCTGGTCTATGTGATTATCAGTTTTCAGATCAGGCTGATTGTCAACTTCAAGATTTTTTGGCTTAGGTCACTGTTTGGGTCACGTGACTTTTTAGATTGTTTTTCATTTTTTCCAGTTTTGTTTTTACTGGGCTGAGCCAACAGTCTGGCAACATTGTGAAAAATTAAAAAAATATATGGAGCTGTTTTGATGAACTTGTTATTATGAGTTAGTATATAGGAATTAAAATGAAATTTAACTTGGCATGTTAAACTGGACAGCTCTAGGGTATGAGTGGGTTATAATTACTTTATGATTAGCAAGTACCTTCTTCAAGTAAAGATGTGCTGACAGCTACAATTTTAGAAGAAAACCAAGGAGTCAGGAAAGATGCTTCAAGCTGGAGGCTGATGTTGCACATATTTTCAGAGCAATGGGATTCAATCTTTATTTCAGTTTTAACCACTTAATTGCTACATTTTTCTCCCTATTCTGTTCTGCTGAAAATTAATTAACACTATTTCCATGGGATTCCATGAGAATTTTAAATCATATTTAAGGACTTCATCCAATTTCTAGATTCTCAGCTAATAGATTGGGAAGCTAAGAAACAGTGATACGACATAGCAGAAGTCCCTCTTGAAATCAGTGGTAGAGTGAGTGATGGAGGTGCAGGCATGCTGTATTTGGCTATAGATACAGCTAATGTTCCAGCTATGCTTTGAGATTAATCCTTAGTGCACAGCATCTACAGTTTAACACTAGCTGTATAAAAAAAGTACCAGCTATATTCTTATAAGTAATTTATGAAATTGTTAGCTCTATTTCTGGGGGATGCAATCCTGGAATGAAAGTCATAAGTCCTTCTAGGGAAATCAAGTAAGGTTTCTATGACCAGATTCAAAGAGTACTTTGGAGTAAACTTGTGCTTTAGTTTTAGAGATGTTTCTGTCGGCAGCATGGGAGTCTCCTGCAAAACCCTGTGTTGACATGGAAGCGAAGCTGGTAGAGCTGAAGAGCTCTGCAATGTCTCTAACTCTTATTATTTTCCTAACCAGCAAACTCTTGCCTCTCCCATCACCTTTCATTTTACTTTCTGGCTGATGTCAAAGACTCAGGTTTGGAGTGTTGACACCTTTATTTGTGATCCCCTTCTCTCCCTTGTCGAATGATTGACAGATGAAAAACTTCAAAAAGGTTGCTTGCTATCATCATCTGTTGGAAAAATATTTAATTAGTTGCATTACATTTTTATGCATCTAGAAAGTACCCTTCTTTCAGGCTTCTGGGTAACAATATAAAAGAGCAATTGTAAGTTTTCTTATTAACTGTTTTGTGGTTTCTTTAAGAAAAAGCTGATTTTAAAAAAAGGAAAAAAAGAAAAGAAAAACAGATCTTGAGTTTATCGCAAGCAATTGACAGACATTTTGTACACCCTGATACATGTAATAGGACTTCAGACCAGAAGAGATCAAAGAATATACATTTACATGATTGCCTGTAATTGGAGGAATGGACTTGGCAGCTGGAGTATTTCTTTGGTTACTCTAGCGTTAAATTCACTACGCCCCCAAACACTCACCAGGGTTTCCTTAAGGCTAGAGTGACTCCTTCTAGCTGTGAGTCAGGCTTGAACCCTCTGCCTTTCAAGGAAACATAGTGTCACTGGTGGGTGAAGGGTGCGTGGGAACAGACCAGAGCCTGCATGTGTGTGAGCAGCTGAATGTAAATTAAGTCACCTCTACAGAATATCCTAATTTGCACCTAAAGAGGAACAGGTCTCTTAAAGCCACAGGACTAGTGAGTGTAACAGGCACCTTGACTTCTAGAGGTCAACATGGAAGATTCATGGTGTAGATTTAGGACAAAAATATTTGCTGTCTCTCCATCTGCTGACATAGGCTCACAAGACACACAAAATAGGAGTTATGGAGCTGTGCAGCAAACAGGTCAAAATGCTGAGTGGGTGCTCCTAGCTTTTACTGTGCTCTGCTACTGGGATGTCTACCCTTTTTGAAACTAGCAGCTAAGACTTATGTAAGAGTATGCAGAGGATCTGTGGTTTTGGAGGCTAATAAAGTGTTTGAAGTGCATAAGATGACTAGATAAACTGGAGGAGATGTGGATCTCTATATAAGCTGCAAAGTGGATCAATTAATTAAGTGGAGACAAAAACACGTTGCCTTGAGAAAGACTCACAGTGGCTTAATAGGATGAGAGAGCACAGAGAAGGATCCTTGAGAAGGATCCACTAAACCCAGTGGCCCTGCTTTGAGCCAAAGCTCCTTGCAAATCAACTGCATGGTGTTTGCGTGGGTGTAATTTTTAAAATGTTCTCCCCTCCAAGACACCAGGCAGATTTTCCCCATAGGGTGAAAGGTGGAGAGGAATCTTAAGCTGCCTGATGGGGGATCATTTGTCTTGCGTGTGTGCCTGGCTGTGTTTGTGCTTTATACTTTTATAACACTTGCCATGGGAACGGCACGGTAGTTAAACACAAGCGGAAGACATCTCATGTAGAAATGTTAGCATGATCATTTCTGTCACTGCACGCCAGCTTGAAATGTGTTCCCTACTGATGGGCTAAGAACCACCTCTTACAGCACAGTTTTGGGGGAATTTGCTTTTGTTTTGCAGGACTTCTGAGGTCTTGAGCATTTCCCCGCAGCAGAGCAGTTAGCAACTGCCAGGCCTGAGAGCCGCTCTTAACTTCTCTTGATTTCTCTGAGAAATGAAGGTGTTCAGTACAACAGCTTGTAGGACTACATTCTTCCACCATGAAAGTGCAGTTATTAACTAATAGTCTGAGAGAAGAAAATTAGGAGGTTGAAGTTGCTACAGGTAGGCAAAAGGTTTGCATACAAATCTGCTTCCCTCAGGAACAATTAAATGAAATCAGTTATATCTGCATATACAATAGCTTATCTTTTTCCTCATCTGGAAACAGATTTTATAAAAATCTCTTCCTCCCCCCCCCCCCCCACAAGAAACCACGTGAGAATTATTTAATTGGAAAGCTTAAATCTGCTCTTCTAAAACCAAATAGAAAAGGAGATTTTGTATACATTTTTAATAATATTCACAAATGGGAGCTTTAATAGCTTGGTAATTGGAAGAGAAATTGTATTTAGTATTTTTCATGGACTTATAATACTTTGTGGAGTTATTTGTTTTCATTAATTTAAAAATTAGTTTTAGGTATTTTAAAGGAATCTTATTAACTAGTCTAGGCGATGATAAAGAACTCCTACAGTGGAAGTAAAACCAGCTTTCTGAAGTGTGTTTAACTCATGAGAATTTGTTAGGACTTTGATACATTTTTTTGGAATATGTATTTCCCGTCTATTTTTTAACCGTTAAGTTTTAGTTTTAAAACATGGGTCTGGCTTCTGAACCACAAAACACAGCAAGAAAATATCCCTAATTTATTTTGCTTAGGATCTCTTTATTCTGAAACTCAAGCTGAAAATAATTCCCTACTAGATCTCTGTTTCCTCAGCATCCATAACAGCAACTCTGTCCATCTCACCTGTGCTGAACCTCATTTCTGCTTTGCTGATCAACAGTTTGCCACCTTCTTCCTGGCAACCGACAGGCTCCCAAGCTCTTAGGCTATGTCTACACCAGGACGTAATTTAGCCCTTTATGCTTAGAGGGTTTGGCTAGTGGATCTGTGACTGATTGGTCACTGGCCAATGGAATATTTACTGGATCAGGAACTTTCATGGCTAAAATCATGAGCTATTACATCGTCTATGGCTCTGTAGTTGGGAGTTTATGTGACTTGCTTTCCTCTGGTTGTCTTAAAACACATTCATTAACAAGACTTGTCGATCACTCAGAGGACATCAGGCATGTCGAGTAATGGGTGCTGGTCTCCCTCAAGGTGCTGTCCTTACAGTGCTTCCTAGGGGCATCAGAGCAGGAGCAAAAAAGATGCTCCAAGCTGTTTTTTCTCAGGGTGCTGTTCCAGAACAAAGTCGTCTTTTTATGCCTTCAGTATTAAAAATGCAGTCTTAATGCTTCGACCAAAATATACTTTTTAGTATCTTTATTTGACTGAAAAAGTTATAATTCCATATGTCAGTTCTGAAAGAAGTCTTTTGAATGCTGCCAATTGCTTTTTCTTTCCATGTGTGAAGTTTACTTTTCTGCTCTGCTTCCAGGCTTGGTAGTTTTCTTTCTTTTTTTTTTTTTTTTTTTTTTTTCATTATAAAAACAGAGGAGCGTTTGGAATTAAAATTGAAGCTGGAGATGCAATTTTGTCCATGTTTTTATTTGCATTGAGTCTTATGACTTGTTATAAAACCAAAGGTTGCCTTTTCTCAAGAAGTATTTCAGTATGCGAATTAAAACCTACAAAGACTTTTGTTATATCTTTGCCATATACAAATGACTTGCTAAAATGCATGTTTTTCAAATCTAAGCAAGAATCCAACATTTCAAGCATAGTTTATATGGAATTCAGAAGCAACAAGACTCTTAAGCCCATTATTAGATATAACTATTGCAGTAGGAGAATAAGGTCCGGGAACAGAGCAATATTGCTAGCAGAACAGTGTATGATCTCTTTGGTCAGAAATCCTACAGATGTCCTACACAGACGTATCTTCCAAAAATCTAGGTTTTCAATAAGGTTGTGTATAAAGAAATGGACTTTTTGCCTGACTTTTCTAAGGAAACTGGAGTTACTTCCTTGTCTCAAAATGTCTCTTTCCCCTCCTTTCTTCCTTTTAGCTAATAATGTGTTTAACTTATTGATCAGTTCCAATCAAATCTGATGAAAATAGTGGAAATTTCAAAAATTTTTGGATTCCACGTTGATCTTGTCAAATACCCAATGCCTGTGCAGCCCTGAGGCTGTTGGCTTCAGGCAGTGCAGTTGGTTGCACTCACCAGTTGTAACGGCAGTGGTGGTCAGCTAGCCCAGCAGCGCACCTTTGGCGTCAGCTTCCCTGTTGCCTTCCCTACCCTGGCCAGGGGCAGACTGAGGACATGAAAGGGAGATGAGGTTACTGCATACTGAGATAGTATGAAGGATGGATGCAGAGCTTAGAAAACTGTACTACAGGCCACCTAGCTGCAAGAAATCGATCCTTACTACGCCTGCTGCAATGATTTGAAGTGATGCTCCCAGGAATTCTGCCCCTTAATCTTTGGGACAGTGTAGTTTAGTGTCTTCCGATTACCTCTCCAAAGGCTGTACCTTTTGTATAAGTCATCCACTATTCAGTAGAGTAACACCTGGAAATTACTAAAGAGTATCAGAAGAATGCATCAGCTGTAGCTGTAGTTGTACTCTCTGGCCCACTGAATATTTTAAGCAAAAGTTCAAAAGGAAAAAGGTATTTCTCAGTGAACGAAAAACACAGCTTTGAAGGGAGGGAATAACTCATCCCTTTTCTTGAAGCTGTTGCTGTTTCTGCTTGTGTGTTTATTACAAGTCACGTACATTAAAAATAAAAGAACAGTTTCTGAAATTTTTAAGGTAGAGTGAGATTGAGGAAAAGTAATCCTATTCTGCAATTTTTTTTATTTTTCTTTTCACCTGGAAACAGAACCCTACACAATGTCCACGAGGCATTTTTGGATCTATGTCACTGGACAATTATCTTAGCACTTTTTTTTCTGCCAGCCTTTGGGTTCCTTGAGAAACATCCCCAGGTATTGCTAATTCCTCCAACACTGTAGGTCTTCAAAGGATGGTTCAGGAGGGAATCCTTACTAGAAGCTAGTCAACTTTCTGCTTTGATTTTCTGCTTTGCTTTTGTCAAAATTGGGCTTACTTACAGGGATAGTTTGATTTTTTCAAAATCAAGTGATCCCACTGAATCAACATATTGTTAGCCTATTATCAGTCCCCTTCAGATTTTACCGGGTTTCTGTAAAATGCTCTTATCAAGCCTGACTGAATTTTCATTCTCATTTGAAACTAATTAGAGCCTCTGCCTTACTTTGATTTTTATAAAAATACTATAGCTGGGGAAAATTCAGAGACTCTTACAGCCCTCGCCCTGTTGAAACATCTATATGTAATATACATCTATGTATAAAATACATATTTTTTATATAAGTGTTATGTAACATTTGTATACTATTACATATTATGTAATGAAGCATTTGCCTGCTTTAATATACGGCCAAGCACTTGTATTTCTTCTTTGTGCACAGGCAAACTCATACTGATTCTAAGACAGTAGAACAGAATTAATATTCTCGTAATTATCTATTTCCAATTAAAATATCATTGTACAACGAAGAATAACAGAGAGATGAAAATTTCAAATGTTTGAGGTGGAATGCCTTGGATTAATATTTATGAAGCAGAAATACATGCCCTGACTTCTTAAGAGTGCTGTGCACTCAGCAGCATCTTCTGCAATCAGTACAAACATGCCTGCAGCATAGAGAAAACTGGCTCTCCTCTCCATTTTAATCAAGAACAAGACTTGTTATCTCATTATGTGTACAAGGACGGGGCACTTGGGCCAGGCCTAAGTGAGGTTCCTTGGTCAGTGAAGATGATCTGCAGTAATAGGTACTTCTAAGTAGTAGACACGCTTAACTTTGAAAAGCACCCAGCAGTTTCTTCTGAAATACAGATCATTTGTTTAGTTGCATAAACTTAAGCTAAGACATTAGAGTCATCTGCCCATCTGTAGAGGTGGATTTTCTGGGTGTTACGGTTTTGTTTTGAAGTTCCCTACAGTGCTTTTGCCTGTATGAAAATTGTGGGAGTATTAAAGAACGAACTACTATCATCCTTCCCTCTCAAAATAGACTTATTCATGCTTTCCCAAAGGTGACGACACTTTCCTTTGCGCTTGAAAGCAGATGTTCTGTAAAAAGATGTAACCTGTCCTGTCTGCATTCACTGTTGATGCACCTTTGCGGGAGCCTGCTTAGACACTGCATCCTCATACAGAAGACAGCTGTGTTGCTGTGCTGCATTGCAGCACTGTGCTCTTAAATAATGTCGATGTAGTGTGGGATATAACAGAGTTAACAAGAGGAATTTGACTCTGATCTTCTACATGTCTCGGTTTTCCACAGTACACCATGATTTAGTGCCTCTGAAGATGCTGAGGTGCTTACACCAACTGATAGGTACATCAGGCTGACAAAATAATTGGTTTGTCTACTAAAGTGATGTATTTTGTAGCCCTTTTCTGGCAGAGCTTTTGCAGCTGTTTTGCTCAGAGACCTTTTCCCCTTGAAAATCTATCCTATATTAGTCCTTTCCCTTTTGCTTTTGCAAGTGCTCCTTTTTAAAAACCAAAGAGGTTAAAGCTTTCTGCATCTTTCCTCAGTCCATTGAAGTTGCCTACTTTCTACTGGCCAGCCAGCCAAGAATAATTTCCATAACTTCTCAGATTCAAGTGTGAATTTGTCACAGGTGCTCGAGGCCCTCTCTGGCTAAACCTTACATGTTATTAGTGACTTGATTAAAATGGGATTAAGAACTAGCTAATCAAAAAGCACTACCCTAATTTACGCCTTTCAGAGAATTAGAGAAATCATCAGGCAAGAAACAAGACCCCTCTAGCTTTTGGTACTGTTTTTCCACTGGCTCTACCTTCTCTCTAGGACTCAGTCCTATATAATTCCACAGTGACAAGTGAGAGAAGTATTTTAATATCCCTAAAGGAGATAGTTTACATTTTTGACGTCCACTCTTTGCCATGGATGTCTAGTAAGAAATAAAAGAAATCTGGATGTGAAAAGGATGGTGAGTCAGAGTTTCAACCAAAGTTAAAAACATTTTGGTATTTTGCTACTATAAATCAATAATATATTTCAACATTTCCTGGAATTTAGTCATTATTCCTTGGATTTTTTTCCTTTTTTGCTTTGATAAATAACATTCTGGTTTGCACATCTCATCTAACAGTCAGATATGGGCCAGTATCAGTGATTTCAGTAGAAGTGATAAAAATCAGCAATTGGTAAGCATGAGATAGTATACACTTTCTCATGTCAGTTCCTTTTATCTAATAATTAGAGATCAGCTAAAAAAAATTACAAATGAAGTTTAATTCATTCTACTTACCTGAGATGATTCTGTGAAGCGTTATTATCTGCATGCATGTCCAACCCTTTGTGGCAAAAATAAATCTCTGCATTCCTATGGTTTGACTCTTAACTTCACTGCTTGTCTTCTTTATATTTTGACCCAGTTAGGTTTCTGGTGACCTTCCTTCAGTTCAAAACCCCCCAATTCTTCCCTCTCTACTTTAGTTTCTCAGGTATGTCTGAAACAGTAGCTTAAAATACAATCTTTCAAGTTGTCCAGAGTTAGAATGAATTGGTCCCTGGCCTATCTGCGGTGCCAGAGGGGAGTTTCTGGAGAGCTGAGGAAGTTCAGCTCTCCAGCACCGTTACAAAGGGCTCTGTGGCTGTGTTTCAGCAGCTCTGTTCTTCTTACTTGCTGCCAGTTTGCAGGAATATAGATTTCTCTGTTGATTGCAAGAACAGCTCTCTGGTTGTCTGAAGGGAAATATACTTAAGAACTCTTCCAAAATATTGCCAGATTTAAAGTCTGACAAAAAATTTGATTCACTCCAGCAACTGCCTTCCAGAACTGTATTTTCCTTCAGAGAAGCTCCCTTTAGTCACTCCTCTGCCACTGTCCTTCTCCAGGTTTAAAAATGTGGCTCTAGCTTACTAGAGATGAAATGAAGCTCTTCCATATTATAGAATATGTCCAACTGCTTGGAAGACCTCTCCTATTTGCATTCAGGATAAGCAGCTGCTCACTGCAGGTGTTTTATGTGCACTGTATTACTTGCAGATCCCAGTAATCAGCTGGTAGGAAGGTATGCAGGAAATCAGCAACAGACAGCTGCTTAAATCAGATCCTCAGAGAGGTGAACTGGATAATTGATCCTCAAAACTCCTGAAGCTGCTTTTGAATTCAACTATCGTCTGCACTGTATGATGACTGGAAGAGTATTACACACTCCACTTTTTAGATAATACTTGAGGATTGTCCAAATACAAAAATTGTACTACCTGAAGTGGAATTAAACTACATAGTTTAGCTGCACAGATGCAACTGGAAACTGAAGAAACATATTTATAGCAGAACTCTTCTATCATGGATACAGGTATCTCTTTCTGTTTCCTGCCTCTGGTTTTCATCTGAGAACAATGCTAAATTTTCCCTTCATCCTGTCACCCACATACACTTTGAGGACTGTCTATGTACGCTGAGTACTTGGCGAAGTAGGCCCACGACTCTGAAGGGAACATTTCTTGACACAAATACTTAAAATGTGAGAGGGAAGATGCTCTTTCAAAGAAAGTCTTTAACCAACACACAAGGCAAGGTAATTGCCTTATGCCTGACAAGGACTGCGAATTTGTCACAGATTTTCTATCTGAGATGCAGCGTTTTGTTGAGGTTACAAACAGATCCAGATCCCAGCAGATCTTGTTATGAGTGGACAAAGACCACAGGCAGCCCTGGGCTGTGAGCGTATTTCCCTTTTTTTCAGAAATGTCATGTCCCTGAAAAATAGCTATTTGCTTGTATTGTTAAACCTTAGTGGCTTCTGGTCCGTGTTCTAAGGTAAGCGTTTTTATTACCAAAGGGATCAAAAGCAAACATTTATTTCTCTAGTTCCTATTCCACTCTGAACATACAGCCCCCCTACTGTCTCCCACTGCAGAGCCCCGTGCAGCTCTGTGTTTTCACTGTCGCCGCCTCACGTTAGCTGCCGTACACCGTACACCGTCAGGCTCGGGCTGCCTGGAGACACTGCCTTAGGGGCTGCAGTTTAGCACCTGTTATTTGTGGCTGTCTGGGTCTTTCCTCCGTGTCTTCCTCAAACTCCTCTAACTGTTATTTTTCTTTTTTTGTGTGTGTGTGATGTGGGTTTCTGCCGCCCTTAAAAAACAAAACAAAACAAAAGAACAAAAAAAGCAGGAGAGGAGAGTGAAATGGGCCCTGAGTCAGACAGACACGTCAACGCTGTGAATGCCAAAAGGCAGTACTCAATGTTCACGTGAAGATGTGTGGTTTAAGTGTTACGATTCAATTCAGGGGCATGAACCAAAAACTCGCAGGAAAAATTCTAGCAAATGGTAAGAAGTGGGTATGATTATCACATTTCCTCTGAGAAAAGGCTGCAAATTTCAGCCTACTCGAGCCTCACAGCCTACTAAGTTATGCCATGTGTAAATGTATCACATTTAGAAACTGTGACACTGACACACTGACGCATGTAACATATTTGCACTGGACTATGCCTGCTCATCTGTTCCAGCTGTTTAGACTTATGGTGGTGTTTTTCTATCTGTACAGTATTAATTAAATTAGAAGTTCATCTGGGTTTCATCATAGGTGGTAAAGTGGGGATACCAAAACTAAATCTTAACTCACAACTTAATTGTGCAATCAATAAAACCACACAAATTTTTGATAGAGCTAAAAAGTACTCATTTGTGCCAAGCTAGCACTGATTAATTTGTTGATCTGTCACTTCCAGTTTAGACATTGCCAACTAAATTGAGTTTCACTATCTTAATGTAGTTAAATCTGTTGATCTTTTTTCTAGTATAGAGTATTCTGATATATCTGGTGGAGGTAAAGATAATGTGGAAAATTTGTAGTCGGGCTGTGAGTCCGCAGTACGTTGGCTTGGCCAGCAGAAGTGGATAAAATGCTGCTGCTGGTGATGCAGCCTCATGTCCACTTGTGTTGGCCACAAGCAAGGTGGGGGGACAACACTGCGGCTAGGGTGCAGAGTTACACGTGAAAACCTAAATGGGAGCTTTTAAAGTCATCTCCTTACCGAAAAGAGTATCCTTCATTTCTTGTGTGTCTGAGACCGTAGTTTCATGGGAAAGAGAATCATTCGGCCTGACCGTTATACAACATTGATCTGTGCTGTAGAAAAAAAAATGACCAGATCAGAAGAAGGGTATTTTATGCCTGTTTTCTGTGGGAGTTGCTGATCACAAGCAGCAGTAGAGAACCAAGCTGAGGCCGTTTCTCACCCTGAGTGCAATTTCTCAGTGCTACTCTATTTCCAGCAGTTGAACTAGTAACTGTTTTCATTAGATGCTAGTTAAAAATCTTTCTTGTGCTTGTTGGGGAGAAATCTTAAGAGACGAGAGCAAAATGAGACTAAGAGACTGGGGAGGGGGAAAAGGACAAGAAACAACATACATTAGGGGGGCATCAAGGAAACCATGAAACATGAGTCAATGTATCTATATTCTGTTCAGATGGCGGCTGGCATGTTTTAGTATGTTTTAGTCAAGTATGTTTTAGTATGTTTTAGTATGTTTTAGGCACAGCAAGTGAAATGAAAGCATAGTAGCACGTGTTTGATAGCACAGTCCAATCATTGTTAAGTGGCGTTCTTGGTACCATAGCAAAGGAGAGCTTTTTAGATGGGCCTAGGAGAAAAGGGAAGTAACAGAGAAGTATTAAGCAGGTGGGAGATCACGGAGAAAAAGCATGAAAGAGCTGTTTTGAAAATCTGCTATAGGAAATGCAGGCTGGCGTGATCAGCTGATTTGAAGGAGGTCAGCCTCAGCTACTGCCTGAGGTGGTGGGATATGTGTTGTGATGGGAGAGAAGGGCCTTTTGGAATAAACACCAGATAATTTATGTCTGAAGCAAGAGAGGTGCAAGCCAGTGGAGTAACAAAAAGGTATTGCCACCCACCCAAAGTAATTGGGCAGGAAAAAGATCTCTGTTTCATCATTTCAGATAGACCGGGATTGACAAGGTCACATCTGCTAAGGCCAGAGAAAAGAACGTTGCAGTAATTGGCAATGAGAGACTTATCTTTTGGGGTCTTACAGATACGCAAAAATAATATGTATAATATATAACTATAGATAAACAAACTGAGGAGACTGATCTTGAGTGAACCAAAGGTTACACGAAGTTTGGAAAGCTGAAATCTGGGCAAAATGTTGTTGAAAAAGGGTGGCCAATGGAGCATCATCTGATGGAGAGAAATCAAGATGGAAGATTACACATCAGGGAGGGGTTAGTCCTACCAAGGAAGAGTGCTCACAAGATGCTTGCAAAAGGACATGAAAGAGGCTATGCCAAGACTGTAGGCTCTGCCTCACTCTGCATCCACCTGACTTGCTCCTCCTATCTGAAACAGCTCGATCTACATAATCTCACTGATTTTTGGAGCTGAAGGTTCCTTGCTATGTCAGGCTGAATGTCACACTTGCCTGAGGTTACACAGAATGGTGCTCAGACTATTGGTAGTGAGGGCTTCAGGAAATACAGGGCCCTCTCATGCTTCATGAGTTGCTACTAAGGGCCATAAATACAGAATAAAATAAGGTATATACAGTATATGTGATGGAGAGAGCATGACTCAGTCCAGTCACTCCATCCCCAATTTTATCACGTTTTGTATCACTATCATATTTGAGCTCTGTGAAACACTGGGGACAAGCCAGAGTCTGTTGCATTATTAAAATGTATCTTGAGAAAAAAGTACTGAAGAAACATGATTTATAATGTATTGCAACAAGTGGAAAAAAGCCAGGACAAAATGGCTAGTGAATACTGTGATAAAAATCTGAAGTTGAGGTCAGATGTGAAGAGAAAACAATTTACATAGAAGAGGGTGAGGACTTTTCTTACTATAAATGCATCAAAACTTTAAGTGAAACCAGGATTCCAGAGTACGGAGGAAAAAGGGGGGATGGGGGAAAAAGGGGGGGGGGAAGCGAAATATATCTCCTTTACATGTTTGCAAGTGCGGAACTGCATTCAGTGGTATCTCTTAAGCAAGTAGAAAGAAAGGATAAAGCAGGTTTCAGGATCAGATTGGAACATTTGTTTGTATCTCGAGAAAGCAAGGGTAAAAACAGTGGATAGTGGACAATGTGAAAGGATGGTCCTGTAAAGCAATATCCAGTGGGTGCAATGGAAGCAGAGACCCTTCCTTCAGCAGGTGAAAGGGGTGGTGCCTACAATCGAACAGGACTAAGTTCAAGGTGGACTTTGTAAATGCAGTCTGTTTTCTTTGTCTTTAATTCTTTGCTATTTTATAATCAAACGTCTAGTTTTATATTTTGCTAGATTGAATTTGTCTTGTGCTTAATCTTGTCTGATGGCAAGCCTTGTCTTGAAGTGGCTTTGCAGATCCTGTATGCCCATTCCTCAGGGAACAGAGAAGGAATCTAGGGAAATGCGGGTGTTATTTGAAATGTCTTGTGCCCTAAACATACACTGAAAACTCTTTATATCCCACTGACTAAGAATGACGGTGCCTGAGTAGGAGAGGGAAGTGTTCCTGGAGAAGCATAAGTAACTGGTGACTCAGAATTTAGTGAAACTGCTGTGTTTTTTCATAAAGAACCAGGAGAATTGAACTGTATTTTATCATGCTGTCTTATGAATCAGACACTCTTATCTGTGTGATCGTCAATATGGGCTACAGACAGAAGAAACTGCACATTCTGAGTAAAAGCGATTCCCATAAAAAATATTATTTCCCTCTCTCTTTCTAAAAGGTTTTTCATTTGGGGAAAAACTTGACCACTTCCTTTTTGTATAAAGTGGACAGGAGGATGGAATAACTGGACTGCCAGAGGTCAGGCGGTGCCCTCAGTGGGAACAAACAGTGAAGGGGGTGAGAAAGGGCTTGATTTGGCCTCTGCCAGCAGCAGGCAGCCAGCCCTGGAGAAGGTCATGGCTCAGGAGGGATGGAAACCCAACCTGAATTCATGCAGAGATAGGCGGTGGAGGTCTGACAGAGATTTTGCTGACTGGTAAATTCTGAACTTTCCTAGGAAAGGTCAAGCTATTTTAGCGGGAGGAAAAAAAGCTGCTTCCAAATAATTTCATTTCTTTTCCCCAGCTGGGAATAACTCTGAATTGTCTAGATAGAGTCTCAAGAGGACAAATTTAGCCTGGTGCAGTGCCAGCAAAGTAAGCGGAGTTATACTTGGCCAAGTTCATCCCTGGCATGACTATTCACTGAGCTGCTTTTGCACCAGGGACTGGTTGTATTCACCCTTCTTTTAAGTTACTTCTCTGGACTATAATGAGCTCTTATCTGAGACATCTGAATAAAATAATAATTTTAAATCAAAAATATTAATAAAGTAGATATTTCAGATACTTCACTTGCGAATAATTCATTGCACTGAATTAATTTTCTCTAATCAGTTAGGAGTCTGCCAGGTACCAGCAAATGGTAATTTAACAGCAGGAGCAATTTAATATATTTTTAGAGAGCATGAGAAAGTAGAACCAGTTTCTTTAAAATTACTCCTCCAACCCACAGGGCCTTGGCTGAACATTTCCCTCCAATGACACTGAGCCTTTTGTTCACCAGTCTTCCTATCTGGAAAAAAAAGATCTACTGATTTAGTGATATTTTTCTGGCTAGTTATTTGGTTTGCTGGTGAAGTACCATGAGTATTTACATGTGTGACCAGAATATACAGTCATATGATTTATATTTCTCAGGACAAAACCAAGATCTGCAAAGAGGAGTTTGAGTACCTATAGATTCTACATCTGTAGCTGACACATGCTTGCAGCAAACTCCTTTTGCAATCAATACGGAGAAGTACAGGAGTAGCCTGATCCAGAATATGCAGATGGTGATCTGAGCTGTATACAGACATGTTGTTCTTGTGTTCCTTGATAGATATTGCTTATTAATCATCAATTCTTTGGTCTAATCCAATTTGTTCTTACTAGCTTGGGACTACCTAGAGCTAACTAATAGGAAAGGGTAGGCACATGTTGTATCTGAATTCACTGCTGGTAGAGTAAGGACAGAGCTGGGGCTGGTTACCTATTGTGTAATGAATTTCGGGTCTGAAAACCCATTTAGCAAGGAGCGAAAGTGGTTCAGAGCCCACCTTAATGCGAGAGAGGAATTATCAGTCTACCTGATCCCCAGTCCATGGGATGGATTTGTACTGTGACTTTAACTCCTACTGCCAGACCTACATAGGTCCTTGTCAACCAAAGCCTCTAAAGCTGCTACCTCTGAGGCTCCTTGATGGCTTGTGCAGACAAATCTATGACTAGGATGTGCTGCACTAGTGTGCTACTGTTTATCGAGATCCTACCAAAAAAAAATATTAATGAAGGCACCTAATGGTGAGACCTAAAACCTATTATGATTTCACACAGCATCAAAAACATGGCTTGCAGTCCTCTCTGCCTGCTATTGCTTGGATGCTAGAGACCGTGAGATTGCTGCTGGAGGTCACAAAGCACACCTCTGGCTCTTTTGGCTGCACTGCCAAGTGCTTTGGTTTTCTTTATGCTGGTATTCATGCCAAAGTCCTGTTCCAGCTGCATGCTGGTACAAAATATGCCAGTCCAAGTAACATACATCTATAGTACAGCATGGAAATCAAAAGACATACGCCACTACTTTGGCAACCCACTGTCACATAATGCTATAGTGAACAACAAAGTCACATCGAGACTAGCAAAGCAGCTTTCAGTAGATTAAAGCTACATGTCCCAAATGAAAAAGGCATTTGGCTTCAGGCAAAGGCAAATATGTGTTATGCAGTTGTCATTACTGCTTTTCTGTATGACTGCAAAACTTGAACAGCTTACAGTCATCACATTAAGTGTCTTAATCAGTTCCACATTTCACTTGATAAAAATCTTGAATACTGATGTCTTGGAGAGCTGAAGAATTTCGGTATCTGCTTCTGCAAACTCGTTATACTAGTCTGTGTGTTTTTGTCTGCACAGCTGGTTGTCTCAAGCCATTTTCTAAGTGGGGTGACTGCCATGTAGCCCACTGAGGTGATCTAAGTCATGCTTAAGGCAAATATGCAACAGCGTGCTACCAGTCCTGCAGCACTGACGCTAAAGACTATCTGCAGCGGCAGAGAACGTGTTACTAGGCCGATGCCATTAAAATTGTGACCAGAACTGGAACAATTTTTGCTTAACACAAAAGGTGCCAGAGGGAGGTGGGAGTAGAGAGCTGAGGAAGTGCAGCTTGGCAGTGCACTCGCTCCCACTCTCAGCTTCTCAGAAGTTGAGTCCTTGGGGTTCAATCTATGAGAAAATTCATCAAAACCTCTTAGTGAAACGGGCTGCTTTTTTCTATTTTTTTAAGGTGAATCGATAGGCATTTCTAAAATTGAATTATTCTTATAGCTCCTTTCATACTTAAAAAATTGCTATACAGGTTAATAATAGTGCTGTATTATATTTAGTGCCAAAGGCATACTGAGTACTACACAAAAACCCAAACCAAAAACTGCCTCTACTCCAGTGCAAATCTCTAGTGTAGCAAATTTCTGGTTAAACTTACTCACACTTTCTCACAACTCAGTGAAACTTACAGGTGTGAACTTAAAAATAAACAGAAGTGTTTGCAGATCAAGGCTTAAGACGTATTTTTAAGGGCCTGAACCAAGTTCCAGGAAAGCTGACAGAAGAACCCTACTGACTAATGGATTGTAGAACTCAGATCCTACAGACAGTAAATTAGTGGATAGATGCATACTCAAAAAGGTTCTTGAAATTATGAGAGATAACTGAAATTAGTATAAGCTTGAAACCCAGTCTCTCATGGGGCAAAAACCAGAAGCTGTATAAAACTACTGTAGTTTCTGACTTCATTAAATCTGCCAGTTACTAAACACTGCACTATTATAGTGGAAGCTATAAGAAGCCCTGACCAGGCTGCTCAGGGCTTTGCCCAGTTGGGGCCTGAAAACCTGCAAGGGTGAGGACTGCACAGCCTCCCTGGGCAGCTTCACCCGCTGCAAAACTGTCCTCACTGGGAAAAACTTCCTCCTGATATCCTATCTGAACCACTCTTGCACCAATTTGTCTGTCATGGCTCAGCTTCCCATCAAATATTGCCATGAAGAGCCTGATTCCCTGATTTTTAACAAGAATTATTTAATATTGCCTGGGGTTAGTGAAACTTTCATGTTTATTGACTTATTTTTACAAATTGGATCTCATTCTTCATTGGAGCTGTAGAAATGTGAATTGCATTTTGCAACAACATCTTTTTGGATTTGGAGACTCCATGAAAAGTGAAAAAACAGTTCTGTTAAAAATGTAGATGATTATAAGGGTTGTTAAACTTTCAGCTTTTCATAATCTCAGCTACAATTAAAATTATTATTGTGCAATCTGCTCCATGAAAATGTTTAAAAGAAATGCTAAAGGAACATACCAAATTAAAATGTGTATGTTTAGGATTCATAAGTCTTCAGTTAGGCTCTCAAAGGACCTCATAGTCTTACTGTTTTGAAATAAGCATATTATGCAGACCTGCCAGACTTCTGGGCCTTTTCGGTCTCAGATATTAGGATTCTCTACAAGCTTATGGAAATCTCTGCAGATAAAATGCGCCATAAGAAAGTTTTCTCGTAATACTGTCAGTGGAGTATTCTACCCAATAGCAAATTCTCTAGTGTTTTGTTTAGCCTCACTGTAAAATTAGGATGTACAATAGTTTAATAATACTTACACACCTAGAGAACGCATCTTGCTGCTCAGAAATTGTTTATCTATTATAATAATTGGCTTTTTTATGGTAAAATGTTTTGCCCATCAAAGATAATGGGATATAATATGCTGGTTCAAAATTTTCACTTCTTTAATGACTTCAGTAATGTGCTTCAGTAGCATGGTAATGGTAATATGTAACACTGCTTTTCTGTATACATACAGTATATGCATCATATACTGTAATGCAGTCCATGCAAAATTTTCTATAAACCTGAACATCATGGGATATGCAGATGAAACTCTTCTGGGGCGGCACATGAGGTACTTACATGTCTGGCAGAAAGCTATAGGAACTTCTTAGTTCCTATAGTTCTTCAACATTTGTCGATTTAAGTGCGCAATGTATCTGGTTATCAGTAAAACCAACCTTGTCTGCTGGACAAGATACTCCATTATGACCTGCAAGCCTGGAAAAACGAGACAAGATTTTTCCTTGGGATGACAAAGTGCTGCGAAAGGTGCTGAAGAAATACCTTTGCTCCTAATGTTATCTCCAGTGCCGTTGGTCCTCAATGTTGAATTCATTTATTTCATTGATATGTTCCAAGGCTCAGGTGCAAGATTCTGTATTGAAAGACTGATCAGAAAAGCTTTTTTTTCTTTTTCTTTTTCTTTTCCTTTTCCTTTTCCTTTTCCTTTTTTTTTTTTTTTTTAATTAATGGCCAACTTGTGGCTTTGGGACCCTGGACAGCTGTCACTCCATTCCCATAGGAGGGGATAATCTGCCAGCCAGCTTCTCATCCTCTTACCAAATCCCTCTAGTGGTGTCATCCTGGAAATTTTACTCTTTTCTTATATGTTCTCTAAAAGTAAGGAATAAATGCAAATAGAACCAAATAAATATTTTAATGAAATCTGGCACTAGTGAAAACACTACTGCACTATGAAATCCAGAGGTATTTGGTCTGATTACAGTGTTATACTTGTGGAAAATTACATATCGGTGTAACTCCACTGCCTTCAGTTTAATGGCAGTTGAAATGGTTTTCTGTGACAGTCAAACAAGGTCAACAATTTTTATTCAAACACGAAACAAACTAAAAATATATATATTTTTAACATGCAAAATGTTCTACTCAACTCTTCTTGGAAAGATATTTGATGAAATTTATTCTGAGAAAATTAATTTTATTTCTATGGAGGTATTGTATTATCAGTGTATGCAGTGTTCAAACAACAGACCAGAGAAAATAAATGATATTTCTGCTTACTTGAAGCTCTAAAATAATAATAAGAAAATAACAGAGAATAGATTGGAAGTGAAATGGAAACAGTGCAGAAAGTAAAATTAAAGAACTGAGTTACTCTTTGAAGTAAATAGATTTTTTTTTTTTTTTTTTTTTTTTTTTTTTTTTTTTGCAATTTAATTAGGAAAATAGGAGAGAACACACTGATTTGCAGGGGCTTTTTAACTTTCAGAATTCAGGGCAATCAGTGTAGATCTGCACAATGTTTTGGTTGACACTGATTCATCCTGAGTGGCCAAATATAAAAAGTGTGAAGATGGGGTAAATTAGGTTCTGACCTAAATGACAGGGAAGAGAAAATTACCAAGTGCAGGTTGTCCTGACAGGCTTTGTATTTCTGGCCAGAAATACACTCAGCCCTGCATAACGTGCTGATGTGCGTAACGCGGTAACTCCAAGCCTGGAGAAGAGGGGCGTACCTGGAGTGGGAGGCGTTCCCATGGCAGTGGGGTTAAGGCTGTTCAGAAAATGAAGCGGGCAGGAGTGGTGCAGCTGTAGATAAATACAGGCAATTAGAGTTTGCTCACCTCCAGTCTGAGCAATACGCAATTTATCCATTCCTCACTGCTCTGCCTGGAGCCCCAGACAGCTCAGTTCATATACTTCATTTCTCATGCCACGCTGCCAGGACGTCATGGGATGGAGCATGTATTTTTGTTGGGTGAGGCACTTAATCTGATCAAAATTCAGCTTCATCTGTGAATGCAATGTTAGCTCTTTTAGTTTAGGAATTAAGAGATGGTTATATACTCTTTCTCCAGCCTTCCTGGTCCACTTCTTTTCTTCCCTTCAGGTCTAGAGAGAGATACTGGACCAAAGGCAGGGCTGCCTGACAAGTCGGTGCCTGCACGGGGCTGGTGCCTGTGCACGGCTGGTACGCTGCCCTGGTGCTCAGCAGAGAAGCGGCGCTGGTCTGGCCGGCCGGCTCGGGGGCTCCTGCGCTGGAAATCCAGCTCCAGTCCGGAGCCAGCACGGTAGCATTCCTGCCCGGCTGAGGACTGCGTGCCGCAACTGTGCTCTGACCAGCTTCTGAAATAGGCGGTACCGCTAGCCTGAGATGTTGCTATGAATAGACACATAGGCAAAATTTTCAAAGGGACCAAATTAAACATACTATTAAAGTCTCTAATAGGAAAACACAGGCTGTGAAGTTTCCTGTAGTAAATCTAAAAACTTGGGGCAAGAAGGTTTATCAACAGCTGCTTTGGTTGAGTTATAGGTGCTTGATTGAGTTGTAGTTGCTTTGAGTACCACAGTTCTGAATTTTGCAATGGAGTATTTGACTATTGAAAGCTTCGTCCAAAATTTATTTTAAATTTTCTTCAGTTTGAATTTTAATAGATTTTTCTTTTTTAATCATATATTGCTTTCAAGAGGAATAGACTCTATCTGAGAAGCCTTAAAAGGCAACAGACTAGAACAACAACAAAAATAAGATATGAGTTCATTTTTTTTTATTTCAAAATATAAACAGAGCTGTGACTGCCTGATTTTTGCATTGATGTCTTTGAACGTTGAGTTCACAGAAGTGTGTCGACCATTAGGGAAGGTTTGGGCTCTGGAATCAATACTGAACACTGAAGTAGCTTTTAGAAGCTCAGCTCCTGCTGTGCTTT
The DNA here is from genome assembly GCF_028389875.1 of Rhea pennata. Classification (NCBI taxonomy): domain Eukaryota; kingdom Metazoa; phylum Chordata; class Aves; order Rheiformes; family Rheidae; genus Rhea; species Rhea pennata. The sequence goes on along the minus strand of NC_084666.1, from coordinate 11,698,138 downwards.
TTCTAATTTGTGGTTTGTTGAAATACAGTTTTAAATGTTACTGGAGGAACCTGCTTTATCTCGATGAGAAATCTAGAGAAGTCAGTAGTTGAAAATAACGGATCATCAGGAAATAAATGTAGGGATAATGTATGCGGGGAAAACTTGAGTCACAAAACTTTTTGGGTGAAGTTAATCACACATCTCTGATAAGTTTTTATTGTTAGGAAAGAAATCACCAAGCCAGAAAGATGTAATTTATGTGTTCTTTCTCATCTATGCAGGTTAACATCCAACTCCTGCCGCTTCCTGTCTCTTCTCTTGTACGCTGGGTTTTGATCACCGTGCAGTGTTATCAGAAAGGTCTTTGCCAAGCGGGACGATACCTGGTGTCAGGATCTGTCTGACCAGCCCAGCTGGCCTGGTTTAGTATGTTGTGTGTGACTGTAAAGCCTTTAAAAGTCATAAACCCTGCCAAAAAACCACATATGTTACTTTGGCAACTCATGCTTGCAGCAAAATACCTGTGAATGTTGGGCAGGAATCCCAGTGGGAGAAAATCAACCCTCACCCTTTGAGGAGGAAAACATTTTGGTCAGCAAAACTTCCTCTCACCTTAGTCTTTGGCAGTCCCATTTTAGAGGGAGCCAGAGAAGACCACAATATCTGTCAACACACTAAATGACATGTTTAGAAAGTCCTGTAGCCTCACTCTGTTCATTGCCGTACAAATGATTGCCTGTGAAAGTGGTGTGAAGCAATGGTTTAGATGGCAATACACTTTTAAATTGCAGTACTGGTAGTGAAAATCCTCTCTCATTGCAGTCCATTGATCCATGAAGTCTTGTAATTAACAAGTTAAAAGATTCCCTAAAAAGGTTCCTTTTAATATATTAAAAAGTTTCCTTACCTTCCTGAAAGGGCTTTCAAATTACTGGGAATGAATTTAGCAACTATTGCGTTACAGTTGCAGACAAGAATCTAGATGAACAAGTATTTAAACAGTAGTTTTAAAAACAGTTTGTACCTTGATGTGAGCGAGCACCTGGACTTCTACTCTTTAAGATCTTTCAAAGCCCACAGAGCAATTAGACATGTAACTCCAACGAGAAGTCATTGCTGTTTGGGTGCTAATTTCTTTTTTATGCTTTTTGAATATCCACACCATACCAGTGCCTTATGGTAGCAGAAGGTTTCCCAAAACACAGCTGTCACAGCCAGAGCCCGTCTCCTGTCGGGGGCAGGATGTTTTACTGAAATAGCTCGTTTGCTGTACCCGAGGTGCAGCTCCCCTCTCGCAGCAGCCAGTGCCTTGTCCTCTCTGCTCTTTATTTCTCTAAAAAGGCAGGCTGTAAGAGCTCTTTCTTAATTTGATGAGGAAAATGGGAAGGGCAAAAGCTGTGAGGTCCTTGCATGAAGCACAAATTGAGAGTGAGTATCAGAAGTAGAGTACCTTTTTGAACATCTTCTCCTGACTGTACCAGAAAGAGTCCTTGGAACAGCAGTGAGGGCCATGTCCGTCTGCCCTAGTTTGCAAGGCTCTTGGTGTTTCCATGCAGTGTTCCTATGCATTACAATTCTGTTCTTCCACACTTTTGAAAAATACAGTCCAACGGATCAGTGGGTTATTCAACTTGCAAATACTTTTTTTGTGCTATTTGCTAAGGTGTTAGCCCTACCTTCTGTGCCTGCATGCCTAGCAACTAGCAATATTTATTTAATTGAATGCCTTTTGACTAGCAAAATTCAAATACTCCATAAAAAGAAAAAATATGAAACAGCTGTGTCATAAGCTGATGTTTTAACATTAGCCTCTTGTTTAACTAGTAATTAAATGGATGCTGAGAAAACATTCAATTTTAAAGTACATTCATTTGTCTTAAGGCTTTAGATTAGCCTTATTACCGCACCTACTTCAACTGAACAAATGGAAAATTCTGTCTGGTGGGTTTTTAGGAAGTGAGAGTGAAGTGGGAGGAAGCAGAACAATCGTTCATTTGAATACCTAGATGTATTCTTTGTCCACGACTATGCAGAACCCCTTCGTTTCACTCTGTCAGTCCTCGGGGCCAAAGCCCAGTAGCTGTGTGTATTTTGTGAGAGCTCAGACAGCCTTCCCACTGGGAAAGGTTATATCAGTGTTGCAGCCCTGAACTGATATTACCAAATGAAGTCTCAGTAAGACTTTTCTCCCACTGCAGAATTGTTTAAAAAATGAGAGAGGAAAGTGCAAGCATGAAAACTCATTATAATATATAGCTGAACTAAGCCTTTGAGTAATGGAAAGTACATGCTGTATCTAGCTCATGTCCAATACCAGCTCGGGATCCATACCAGCTCCTAGCAACTTTTGCTACAGCAGAATCTCTCAGCAACAGAAAAATCTGCCATTAAATGACATTTACCATCTCTCAGCCATGGGGCTAAACACTGTTGCAGGCTGAAAACAGGGAATCTGATTCAGTGCATACCTCAAAGAGCTTTACTGCCGTTTCTCCTATCTTTTAAAGCTTTCTTTTGTATCTCTCTGAGTTATGGAAGCTTTGAGTAAGACAAGTGCCTTCCCCTCATTGAAGGCGTTTTCTTCTTGGCCGTCATGAAGTGTAATTTATACCTGTCAGCCAAGAGAAGCGGATTTCAAACACTGAGCTCTTTTCTTTAGCAGTCAGATCTTAAATGGAATGATTTTTTGCACCTTGCCCCTGAGATTGCTCTCAAGATCAAGGTCACTGGCCATCAAGGAGAGCTTTATAAAAGACCCCAACCACAGTCCATGGGCCTGAGTACTCTTGGCAGCTCTTTGTACAGCTTTTTGTGGTTTAGTGCAACAGCAGGAGAGGCCAAATGGGCAGTTTGTGGACTGCATGTAGTACTCCTATGTGTGCTGGAAACAGGAATGTTGGATGAGCTGCGTAAGATAGATGCAGAGATAGTTTATATTAAGAATATAGTTACTCTTTATAAGTATAGCATACACTGTTCGTACTTCTAGCCATTGAATTAATCAGTACAATGAATGCAATTTGGATGGGTAATGAAAAGTCTTCTATTTCACCTTAAATTGGCACATAATTTTACCTGTCAACAATCTGCTGCACAGAAGGTTGTTTCTGAAATTCTTGGCTCTAGAAGTTGCTGAGGTACTTATGAAAATGTACTTAACTGCCAGTGAGTCAGCATTCATTGGTCTGAAACTCATTTCCAGGAATTATGTGATTTACGAGACTTGAATTCCAAACATGGCGACCAACATAGCAAAAGCAAGAATAAAGAAACTCTCAAATACAAATGCCAAATGCCTTTCAAATGCAAACCGTAGTAAGAAACAGTCAGTTTCTTGAGAAGTATCTGCACTTGTCATTTAAAATTAGAGAATAAATAATGGAGAAATAATCACTCTCTGTCATTTTCTCTTTGGAGGCATGATTTCTTCACTGATGTCAAGACCAAAGGTCATACTGAATTGGAGAAGGAAATGTTCTTTAAAGTTAATAGTACTAATGAACACTGTTCCTATTCTTTCGGATTCATTAAATGTGGGATGTGTGCTTTGGGTGTATTACCAGCATCATAACAACTGACAGTATCTGATTCTGGCATATGAGCAGAGTGTAAGTAACAGACTACTGGCAACGGCAGTTTCAGTATTGTTATTTAACATTGGCAACTATACAATGTGGATTCCAGAAGCAATTTAACCAAGCAGGTAGAAGAGAGGACATTTTCAAGCCATATTTAGAAAAAAAGGCAGATTATTTATTTAGAGAGTTAAGACAAAGGAACTGACCCTACATAAGTGTCTTACAGCCACGAAGCAGGATTCATTGATAGCAATCTCTTAGGGAAAAGGGAGTTTTTTCCTTCTGGCAGTGTCTTTAGTAGCTTACATTTAGTAGCATACATTTGTATGCTCTTAGAAATAAGAGGCTGTTCTGCCTCATTTCCTTAAGTTCCTGGCTCTATGTCCTATTTTTCAAGAAAGATATTTCTTCTTTTCAATAGAGATGTTGTTGTGAATGTTTAATTTATACTTAGAATCGTAGGATCATTAAGGTTGGAAGGGACCTCCAGAGATCATCTAGTCCAACCTCCCTGCTCAGCAGGGTCACCTAGAGCATGGTAGACAGGGTTGCATCCAGGCGAGCCTTGGAGATCTCCAGAGAAGGAGACTCCACAACCTCTCTGGGCAACCTGGTCCAGTGCTCCGTCACTCTCACAGGGAAGAAATTCCCCCTCACATTCAAGCAGAACTTCCTGTATTTCAATTTCTGCCCATTGCCTGTTGTCCTGTCACACGGGACAACTGAAAAGAGTTTGTCCCCGTCCCCTTGACACCCTCCCTTCAGGTACCTACACACATTGATCAGATCCCCCCTCAGTCTTCTCTCCCCCAGGCTGAAGAGGCCCAGCTCTCACAGCTGTTCCTCTACTTCTACAACTCAGGGCAGTAGCAGAGCTGTTAAATATACAGGTGGTGCAATCATATGAGAGCGTATGGGCTGAAAGGGGAGTCCATGCTCCAGGCTGAAAGAGGAGACAAGGCAGAGGCCAGCCACTGCCTTTGACTGGATGGAGGCAGAGGTGCTGGCAGCACTAGAGTGCTGGCTAACTTAATCATACCTTTCCCCTCAGTGTGGGATGTTTGTAATTAGAGTGAGGCTCATTATAGCAAAAAACTAAAATTTACGTCAGATCTTGCAAAAATCCTTTTGAAAAGAATGTCCTTTAGTAGTCTTATTCGTCATTTGACTCCTGTCTTGCTGCAGAAATTGCTATGCTCTTTGTGGTGATACTGGAGTGTATGACAATATATAGAAAGAGGCAGTAGCTCTTCTACATACCAAGTTTCCCCCTTGCTTATGGGAAGCATAGTCACTTGGCAACTTCGCAGTGTCAGATAACCTGCAATATCTTACATTACTCTCAATCCATTTTCAGATTTAGTTATTCTAGGGAGACAAGTAGCTCTTATCTTGTGAGAGAAAATGATGTCCTCATGTCTGTCAAGCCTCCATCACACTCTTCTAAAAAGGCTGGCAGATTTTGCTTGATTTATTGGTTTGGGCTTGTGTGTATGATTTGATTGGAGTTGATAGATTTGCCTAAATACAGCTCTTTTGTTTATGTCTTTGACAGAAATCTGAGGTTCATGATGAGAAAGTGGCCATCCTTTCCAAGAATTGTCCTTTCTTGGAAATTGTCCATGTTAAAAACGACTTAGTTAAAAAAAAATGAATGTACAGATGAGTAATAGCTATGAAGGATCCTTATTTTCCCACACTGGTTTTGCAGTCCTGTTTTAACATAGAGCCTAGTATATGTAATACTGTGTGGGCTTCATAGAAGTAATAGAATAAAATACCTCATATAAAATAACTTGGAAAAACAATATCTCTCTGAAGAATATTACACTGGAAATATGCCAAAATGTGTTAGATAAGTACTCTATTTTTATATGTAAGTAGGTGTAAATGTATACACTTAAGATATGATCTTTGTTATATATAAAAGAATAATGTATTTGGAATCCTAAATAACCAAATGATGATCAATGAAAAGAAGCAGTTAGCCTGCTAGATCAGGTCTCTGTAGATCTATAAGGTTGGGGAAAGGCTTGACTTTTCAATGGATGTAAAATGTATAATCAATAGAGCACTTGAAAAAGGCAGCTGTAAACTTTCTTATCACAGCCTTAATAGAGCATTTAATTTTCATCTGGAGAAGAGAATTTCAATACTTGCCTTAGACATGATCGCTGAATTCAAAGAAGAGGAAAGAGCATTTTAACCAGGACACTTTTTCCTCTACTTAATTTTGGTGAGGGTTATTTATGTTCTTATTAAAGCATCTATTAGCAATCAAGTGAGGAAAGGTAAGAGGGTAAACATGTTGGAAATTAAACAGAAAGCATGAAGGAAGGCTCCCATGTCATTTCCATTTTGCAGGCTGCAGATTTTGGCAATGTTTAGCAAGCCAAGGAGAGCAGGTACCACGTGACTCACCTCTACAAAATCAGAAGGTCCAGCTGACTTTAGCAGAATCCATATGGATAGCACTGAGCTGAATGTGCTCCCGGAATCCCTGAGGGATTCAATCCCTCCTATGCAGACAAAGTGCAAATTCTGAGGTGAGAACTGTCCAACGAGGGATCAGCTTCGGAATGAAACAAGGATGGTGTGAATCTTCCTGCTGTGACCAACTTCACGCCTGGCCTGAAAGAAGCAAGGTGCAGGCTGAGTACTTCTTTATTGTTTCGTTTTGTGTTAGAATTTGCCCTGTTAGTACCGTGACCCTTCTTCCCATTTGTTGTAGAACCTAGTAAACGAATACAGGAATTAATCATAGGGCCAAATAGTTGGCTACTGTGATCAAAAGAGATTTATTAAGGGATTTGACCAAGAGTTTTAACTACATGAATTGGAATGTTCCATTAAGCTCATATGATACCAGCTAATGTAACTGCTGTCTGCTGATGGTTCGGAAAGACAGTTCCTTTTTATTTTAGGTAAATTGTATTTGAATACTGGATATTTTCTTATGGCTTTGCCTTTATTTCTGTGCATGTCTATCAAATGCACAGAGAGATTCCTATGGAAGCAGCAGCCTCACTAACAATGGATCATATGGAATATCTATTTAATATCAGTGCAAATGATTAATGTCTTTGTATAACCTCTTGTTATTGCATGGCAGGAGTTATTGTTACAGCGAGTCATCTGAATTTGTCTTGCAGTGGGGATGATAGCTATCAACCAGATGCTCATTTGCACACCAGAGGGTTACTGAGAAACAGGAACAAAAGGTGCAACAGCTTGAAGAGCTGACACCACTCTCTAAAGTTAACACAAACTCCGACTGACCAGCCTCACTAGAGTAGACCAGGCCCTGTAGAAGCCACTGCAATAGTAAGAAAGGGGAAAAAAAAAGACCTTTTGCGTAGAAAGATAGCAAGGTACTGAACAATCATTCTAGATAAGCTCTTGACACAGAAAGTAAAAGAATCCAAAAAATCAAATACATTTTAGTGAGGTTATCCTAATTTTCTCACACAAACCTTATGTTTCCATTTCTCATTATTTATATTCATCGTGGTTCTCATGAGAGCAGCGAGCAACATGTCATTTTGGAAGTGCTGCTATGAAGGGCATATGTAGTTTAATTATTAAAACAAAACTGTTGCATAGCAAGCTTTAAATTCCACTGCTGCTACTTAAAAACTGATGTGATTTGCATTTCTTTTAATCAATTGGGTATTTAATTACATTATAAATGTAATCTCTAATTGAAGCATCTTTTCCCGGTGGGTATAACTCCATGATGATTTTGCACGAGCTGTCTGGGAGTTGTTGCACACTGCTACAGGGTGGGTATCTCACTAATAAGCACTTAACATCATACTTGAGCACTTTTGCGACTTAATGGATTTTTCCCCCAGGATATCTATTAGGAAAATACTTGTTCTGCTGTAGTGCGGTGTCTTTTGTTCTCGTCTTCTACCTGTGGCTTTTCATGTGTGTGCACTTTTCTCTTTGATAATCTTTATTTCTCATGCTTGGATGTCCACTGGTATCTCCATTATATGTCAAAGAGGATGCAAGCCCCCATCCATGGGGTATTTGATGGCAGCATAGGTGCTGTATTCTTCTAATCCTATTTAACTCCTTAAACAGAGCTGAAATTTTTAATATCTACAATATAAATGAAATTATTAAGTGAACTCTTAGACAGTACCAGATATTAGAGAAAAGTCCACCCCCTGAAAAAAAAAAAAAGACCATTTGTGGATTGCTTACAGTTCAATTTATTCCCAGTCTTCATAAAAATTTCTCTTTTTCTCATCCTTATTTAAACTCTCCCTTTGTTACCTAAGTTTTCTCTGTGCTTTTGAACTGTGGTCTTAGATCTATCTAACATTGCCTAAATACACAGTGTTCTTTACCTAAAGTCCTTTCATTGACTTTAATTTACTTTCAGCATGCTCTTCCCAGTTCCTACAGTAGGAGAAGGAAAATCAGTGACGTGCTATCTAAGAAAGCTTAATATTTAAATTTAAGAATGAATAAGGTGCAGTTTCCAGGATTAAGACAGATAAGGCAAATAACAGCTGGGTAACCTTAGAAAATTCTTGTCTCTGAAAGAGAACTTGAACGAGGGCATGTTGAAGCAGGACACATTATTACTGTTTCTGGTCATTCTCTGAATTCCGTAGACAATACAAAATCTTCTTAGTTTCTCTGGGAGATTCCAAAGATTAACTTAACCACTTTATATACCTGATAGATTATAGTACTTTTTCTCCCCAAGCCTCTTATTTTGAAAGATGAAGCCTGAATTTCAAATATGAGCTAAGTAGCCCATTTAATTAGTTTAGGACTTTCCTGTCTGTGGGTGGATGAGTTCTATTTGTTTCTCTCAAGTGCAACAGTTCCTTTTTCACAAAAAGCTGAGAAAGCAACACTATTTATTTTTTCTTTCCATAAACTGGGTGGCTAAATACCTAGTTAAACTTGTTAGTAGAATAAGTGAAGAAGTATGAAAATATCATTTTCAGAGGAAAAAATCCACAAAAACAGCCTGGCTGCCAAAAGTATATTTGTAAACAGTGCATCACATTCTCAGTTGCAAAGCTTTGTTGACTTCAATTAATAAGGATTTGGTCTGTCTGTTTTCTCTCAGATAAATATTAATGTACTCTTCCTTCTGTCTCAGAACAGTTCTCACTGATATCAAAAGCAGAAAGAAGGTAGAACAACTGTAATGAGTTCCTGGCTTAACTTAAGGAGAAGTCTTAACTTCTCTTTAATAGAGACTATGTTCTTTTTTTTTTTTTTCAAAAGTTCTTTTCACTCCTTTAGAACAACTTTCCATTACAGAACTTCGTAGTTGCTTTATTTCATATAATCATATGATTTGGCAAATAGGGCAAGAGTGTTTTCACATCACCGTCATCATGTGTTTGTGGGTCACTGTGACAGGTCTGCTGTCACTGCAGCAGATCTCCCCTTCCCTGTCAGCACCTCTTGCCCCTGGTGACTGCAGGGTGCACAAGGTCTCCCCAGGGCTTGCGAGGCTCAGGCGTCTTGTCTGGAGCGGTGGCCTGTGCATCCTCACCAGCAGGCTCCCTGGGGTGTGCTGAGCTCTCTGTGCAGGAGAGCCCTTACAGCTCTATCTCTTACTTATCTTACAGCTCTTATCTCCTCTGCTCTTACAGCCAAACCAGGAGAGTTAATGGGCACCTACACCCTGCTTGGACAAACACTATGGGAGGCTGAAATCAGGGTATAGATAGAAAGAAATAAAATGTGCGTACGTGTTAGGAAAAGAGGGGCAGCTAATATAACCTCAGGGATTTTGCTTCTAAACCTTCCTTGGAACACTGCATTATCTAAGGCCAGCCCTAGTCTGAATAATCAGGTGTTTTTGAGACATCGCTCTATCATATCTTCATAAGGTAACACACTTTGTTCTTTTAGAAACATCAGTAATCCTATTCTCAGCTACACTGAGAAGACAATAAAAAGGAAGATGGGATTAAGAGAAATCAAATACTTTTTGGTCAGGTTCTCTTATTGTAGTTTAGGATTTTGAAATAATAAGGACATGGATTGTGCCATAGCCTTGGGATGACCCAGAGCAGCCTCACAACTTCAGGGTCATAATGAACATTTTGCTAGAGATGTTGGGAGAACCTGCCACAGGGCTACAGCGCTTCAATCTGAAAAACGTTCTCATTATTATCATCACTTGTCAAAAGAAGAAAGAAATAAAAGACTGCCCAACTTACCCAAGGGCTTTGGGTAAAACGTCTGACAGTGCCTGCTACAAGGCTTGCATTATTTCCACGGTAGACCTGTGGCTGAAGTTGCTGCACCAGAAACCTGTGGCACAGGGAGAATGGCTGAGGGCAAAGTGGGTAGGAAGGCAGGTGGCAAGCTGGCATCAGTTAGACACAGTAAGACCTTACTTGCTCCTTAACTGCTACTAAATAAACTCCTGTTGGTCAAACAGTCAATCATGTATTTGGATCAGCAGTAGAAGGCTAGTTTTTATGTGTGCTTACAGAACTTCCTAATTCTCAAGATGATTTTGGTGGCATTTTTTCAGTGGTCTCTATTGCCACTCTGTGGAAGGCAAATTTTTCCCTTCCCCCTCAGTGCCACCCTCTGTTGTGTGCTACTGGATTTAGCATTTTTTTTTTTGTCTATAAGACATTGCTGGACTTAGCATCTTTTCTTGTCTATAAGACACTGTACACCTTTGGCTATTGAAATGAAGTTTTCTATTAAATTCCAGAGCTGTAAAAGGGAGTGGTTTTACAGAATTCAACACAGCTGTGGCATCATAGTGTAATGTAAGAATAGACAGTAAATTGAAAAGTAGGAAGCTCCTGATCCATACTGCTGAGAAAATAAGTGGTCAGCATAACATCTGTGATGGGAAAGGAGAAATTATCCCCTAACGCTGGTGTGGGAAGTCTGGGGACTGTGGTACTTAAGCTGCTGGCAGGATGCCCTCTCCCAGCTGATCTCTGCCTAAGGCAGACGGCAGGGATGCCTTGGGTTTAGAGGAGAAAAAAAGCTAAGTCTTCATGCTCTAACTCCCTGTGGCTTGGCTCTGTGTGCTTTCTCTGCACAGTATATGGTTTCATTAGGAGACTCATCTTCAGTTTGGAAGCCTTTTCACTCTCTGGGACTTGTTTTTCTCCCTCCTGTTGTCTGTGTCTGTGAGTTTAGAATTGCCTTGACCTGGTTCAGGGTTTGGTGGTGAAATCCTCAGAACTCTAAGCAATTGGGCTAGTTTCTTAGTAAAGGAAAACAAGAATGCTTGTATGAGAGAGACCAGTTACCACTTTGTAGATCCAGTCATGGTGATTTTCTTGTGATAAAAGTTTCTCCCAAGAATACGGGTCTTCTAAATTGCATAGCTTGTATTATGCCTGACTTAGTACAGACTATTTGAAGGTACTGTGATTTACCTAAAGCTGTTTTGACTGACTTCTTTGTTCTCCCCTTTAATTCAAATGAAAATGCATTTACTTGTGCTAATTAATTTATTTGTGTTAATGAACATCCATTGACTCATCTTTCTGTATTGCACTGAAATTTGAGGTGTGCTACAAATCAGGCATGGTTTAGCATATCAGCAAAACAAAAGCATTTGGGGGCTGGTTTTTAATCAGCTCCCCCCCAAAATTAGATGCTTACCTTAAATAAAGCATTTAGGAAATTAAAAGCACTGACTTCAAGCTGCTGGTTAGAGGAAAGCCTTTGTTGTCAGCCTGCTTTGTGGCTCAGCCATGTTTATGGCACTGGCTATTTACAGCCATTTATACTCATATACCAGTTTATTAAATTACTCCTAGAAATATTGCAGCAGTTGAATGAAGCAATATCATTCCACAAGTGATGGGTATGAACCACTTTAGGCTGGGGAAGTTGTTGATAAATATCACAGATAATAAGGAGGAGAGGAAAATCAGCCCTGCCTGGAGCAGGGCAAAGGGCTGATGCCCTATGGGGAGATGTTTCTGTTGTGGCTGCCCTGGGCAGATGAGTCCCCAAAACTCCTGAGACAAGCCAGAGAGCATCAGAGCTTGGTTGAGGCTCTACACCTGTGGGGAAGGAAAGGGGGCAGCTGTCAATGAACAGGCTTTTCATGATCCCTGTGTTTGTTCGTGATCCCTGTGACCAGCTGCCTCTCCCCACAGCACGCCGATCTGCTGGGCAGGCAGAGGCTCTTCTCAGATGACTTCCAACTTTTGCCTCAGTCCTGTTTCTAGTCCTTGAAACAGCACCTCTGCTGCAGGCTTACTGGTTTCACTTCAGGGAGGCTGCTTGGAGGTCATAAGATGTTCCTTTCACATCTTTTCTGTTTCTCTCACATACTAAGAGGTACATAAATGAGATGTCCTTGTAGGTCCAGCCAAAGCTGATGCGTCTTATGTAATCAACAGGAAAGTAAAAACAATCAATGTTCTCAGCTTCTGAGGTTTCAATGGTGATCCTTCTCCTCTCCCTCTGATGAACCTTAGATGAACCTCATCTCAATATTGGAAGATTCGGGTAAGTCATTTTCTCCTTTTTTTCCTCTCATGCCTTGGAACCAAGCTGCAATAAATTGCTCCTGTTTTTGGCAGATATTTGGTAAGATTGGATAAATGCTGTGGTTGGTGGCAGGATAGGCAGCTTGCCATCAGAATGCATAGTAGGCTGCGGAGTTTCACGGATGCTTTGAGAAGAGGTATATATGTTTGCATTCACATCTCTTTTGGGGAAGTTTGATGTCATAAGGCTGCAGGAGCTTTTGGAGGAAGGGAATGAGGAGGAAGTAACTTGAACTGTGGAACCAGAAAATAATAACAACAATAAGTCTAAGTAGGGGGTGCATAGGTATAATTTGCCAGAGTAGCCTTACCTGATGTTCTGCTTGTACTTGCTGCTGGAAGTACAACTCTGGGAACTCTGGGAAGGCAGAGTTACCTCCTAACATTGATTTGGAAGAGCCATGAGCCCTAGAAGAGCACTTCTGGCTCATTTATCTCCCAAACGGATGTACATCAAGCTCACAGTAAAATAAAGGCCGTTCTGCGTGCTTGTTTGGAACACACCCGAAGAGAAGACTGAGGGGGGGTCTTATCAATGTGTGTAAGTACCTGAAGGGAGGGTGTCGGGGGGACGGGGACAAACTCTTTTCAGTTGTCCCGTGTGACAGGACAAGAGGCAATGGGCAGAAACTGAAGCACAGGAAGTTCTGCTTGAATGTGAGGGGGAATTTCTTCCCTGTGAGAGTGACGGAGCACTGGAGCAGGTTGCCTAGAGAGGTTGTGGAGTCTCCTTCTCTGGAGATCTTCAAGGCCTGCCTGGACACAACCCTGTCTACCATGCTCTAGGTGACCCTGCTGAGCAGGGAGGTTGGACTAGATGATCTCCAGAGGTCCCTTCCAAACTTACTAATTCTATGATCATCCTGGATCCACCTCTGTGTGGCTTTGTTCCATCTCTACATAGAGCTTGTTGCAACAGCAGTATTCCATCGGGGGAATAGGCCAAATTTACCAGTGACCTGCTCACAAAATATGCACACCAAATTCAGCTTAGCAGGATGCTGTGCTCTTGAAAACATAATTTATGGTTGATAAACAAGAAAGATTTTGGGCAAGTGTAAGAAGGGAAGGTGCAAATGGAAAGGAAAGTGGGGACCTTAGAAGATGAGTAAAAGGGACAGGGGCTGTGATCTGTCTGCTATAGATGAGGGTTATTGGTTGTTGTCTCCCACAGCTCTGGCTCCCCTGACTGGCTGCTCAAATATTCTGGTATGGGAAATACTATTTTGGGAGGCTGGAAAAAGGGCTGGGAAAGGAAAAATGGTGCTATGTGAATAGGACAGGTTTGAGAAGAACAGAAAACACAGAATCCACATAAAATGTGGATGGATTATGAGAAACCCACATCCCCTTCCCACCTTTCCCTTCTCAGTTGCTGTTACCACCTTGAGCATGTGGGATACTGAGAGAAGAGGTAAATGTGAATAGTGACATGATCCATGCCAGGTATATAGTAGACTTTGAAAACAACTGTTTATGACTAAGCCAAACAGCACAAACCCAATGATGCTTACTAGTGTTCTACACTCTGGGCAGGCTTCCAAGCCGTGTGGGAAGTGAGCTGGAAAATTGCCAGGCTAGCACAAAGTGCAGATGTGCCAACATGAACCTTGTTGCTTGGTGCTTTACTGTGCAAAGAACTTACTAAAATCTCAAACATGCATAGAAGAGGCACAGTATTTATCCAGCTACTAAAGAGCTGCGGTCTGTGCACATACCCACTTAAAGGTAGCAACTGATGGCTAATGAGCCAGCTAATGAGACCTGATTGTATTTCAAAGCTCTCAGCTTTGTGGCAGGTACTAAAGCAAATTTCTTCCTCTGGCCCTGTTTGAGTTAACTGCCAAGTATAATAGAACCCCTTGTCCTTTCTGAGCTAGAGAGTCTTCCTCTGAGTTTTCAGCTCCTTTAAAACTGATCAAAAAATACTTTAGGGATGTGGGTTTTCTCACGTGGAAGAGGCATCTCTCTCTACTATGTAGTCTACTTAAATGGAGTGTTAACATTTGGATAAGTTTGCAGGGATGCTCTCTCCTGGAGACTGCAGCTTTTGTTTCCAATTTGCTTTATATTTTGTTGAGACAGTTCCATCTGTAAGGCTTTAAAATAATATAAAATTTAAATGGTGGCGTTTTGTCTTTATTTTTGTCCAAATGTAAATGTTCAGGTTGTTAGGCAGCAGTGAGTCAGGCCAAGAATGAAACTTTTAACTTATCTGTTAATGAAGGAAGTCCCCTGAGGCTTTATAGGCATAATTTCATCTGCATCTAAAATTTCCACTCTGCCCTTAATTACATTTCTTGCAATACTTTCTCTCTTTCCCCCCCAAAGAGCATGTTAGCATGTTCTTGGGTGTTTCTTTTTGGTCTTTTTTTTTTTTTTTTTTTTTTTTCCTTCCCCAAGTTCTGCTATACAAAATTGGCAAAACATTATGTTTGGAAGAATCTGTTGCAGGGAAGGAAATCAGTTCTAGTTTACTACTTATAAAAGAATAATTAAAAAAAAAAAAAATTATAAAAAATAGGTAAAATGAATAAAATAAAGAAATATAAGAAAAATAGAAGTAGTAATTAAATGAAAATTAAGAATAAAATGGAAAATGTAAAATTAGATAAATAAGAATAAATGAGAAATATTAAAAATAGAAAATATGATATTATGGGAGATAAATGAAATTAAAATAAAAATAAAAAAATGAAAAATATAATAATGAGAAAAATAAATATAATATAAAAATGATAATGAAATGGAGTCCATGCAAGGCTATCTTTTGCATCAGCTGGAGGAATTTCAGGCTCTGTAAACAAGAGTTGCAGCCTTTCAACTTATCCACTTTCTGAGAGTGTAGCTTTCCTCGCACTCTGCAAGATAGGTGAATAGTTCTATTATGTGACAAATTAGATGTTTGTGTGAGTATTGATCAGCTAACTTCAGAGGAGGCTTTAAGGAGGTAAAATGTACTATCAGCAATTTCAGATTCATCAGTGTAATTAAATGTTTAGGATTTGTCTGATTTTTGAAATCATTTGTTTGAATAGCTAATTAATTACTGAACCTTTGGTTTTGTAAATCCTCAAAGAAAATGCATATGAAACGCAAAGTTTCTCTATTAGAGCATTAGTGAATATTTTTCTGTCCTGAGGAGCAACTCAAAGCCTCTGAAATACTCTCTAAAACTTGGATGCTTAGTGCCGTTTCACTTCAATTGCCATAATGGACCTTGCATTGTCCTTCTACACAAAACCGACTTCACTTTATTGCTGTACTGAAGGATGTGGGGAAAAAAGGAAAAAACTTAGTCTGCTTCAAATCCATGCTTCATATTTTTCCCACTTGCAATTTTTTTTCCTATGACAGAAAGTAATTTCATTTCCAGGACATAAACTTGACACTTTGGAACTGAATACAAAGGGACTATTTTGCATGTTTCAAGCCATTGTGGGATTGAATGAATTAATTCATGGGCACCGTAGAATTATTTTTGCATGGCTTTCTGCTCAGATAGCCATGTATAAGAACACAGGAATTGTTAGACATTTGAAAAGGTAAGAAGTCTTATCCATGTTCTGGAGTTTTCTTTCCTCACTCACACACGCATGAATGCCAGCTACTTTTATCATAGAACAAACCACTATTAACTCAAAATACCCACAATTTATATATGAACTTAAGTTCTGTTAGAACATACATTGTCTATATACGGCAGGGATATTTTTAAATAAAAATATGGAGATAATTTTTATCTGACATTCTACAGAATGACATGCTTATGCTTAGATCTCTCCACTGGAAGAGATAGCATTTATGGTGGCAGTAAAAAAAGGCAGGGTGTGTATATGTATACATACACATATGTATACATATGGTAAGTATATGTTTACAATATGAGGTGGGCAGGCTGATTTGGAAAAATGGGTATCTTGCAAATTTTGCCCATTAGTCGAGGTGGTTTATTTTTTAGCCAGAAAATGTTAGAAGCCGAATTACTACCACAGTGGAGCATCATTTTACTTATGCAAGTGGCTGGGAAGCGGCTGGATCTAGACAGCTGGATCATGATTTGGTATGGGGAAGTTAATCGGCTAGAACCTGAATTTTTATATCTCCCTTTCATAGAGGGATCTGACTAGAGCATGTGCAATCATCAGTGGTCCATCAGAGACTGACATCAAATGACACATGCTAGAGAAGTCGTTAGGCTTTTCAGACCAATGCAAGTGCTTGGCTACTGCAGATTTTGTGTCTGTCAATGAGAAATAATTATAGCTTCACCAAAGAGAGAAAAATCTAGGCTCTGAACTTGCATTCTATGTGTATTTTTATTTATTGTGTGCACCTTCTGGTTCCTATCAGTGGAGATACTGGGTTAGAGGTCTAGTGGATATCCAGTGGGTTGAAATGTTCAAAAGCATTGCCTTTCAGCCATATAACACAGTACAGCTTCAAATACTTCTTTTTAGCTCTGCTGAAAATTTCGTTCTCTTTTCGACCTAAAGGGAAAATACAGTTTAAAGCCCTTCACTAGTCACTAAACAAATGTTACCCAAAACTCCATCAATGCAAAATTCTCATCCATAAGGATATGGCATTTTATACGAGGCATATGCTCAGAGGTTGTGTTTTTGAGCTTTTTAAGTCCACAAAGTAAAGTAGGTTTTGCTAAATCTTCTCTATCAAGGAACGATGATGTCCAATGCCAAAAAGTGATATTTACTATGCTAGAGTGAAAGGATAGTGAGGAAGTAAATGAATGCTTTTCAGATACAAAATATGTTTGCATAGCCGTAAAGGTCGGGCAAGCAGATGGCAACACACTGAATTTCAATAGGAAGTCATATATGCAAAAACATTGTTTGTTACCAGGATGCTGTTTGAAAAGACAGACTATGATGACTGATAGATGCTCCTGTCTTGATGATGAACCCCTTACCCAGGCTGGCATGCAGTTGCTCACATGAACAGTTCCAGTTTTTGCAGGTTGGCTTTCTTCCCGCAGCAAGGCAAGCCTGTAAGCTGGTCCAAGTCTTTAGTTATAAATCAATGTACAGTTCATCAATGTTTTCTCTAAGGACTGGCAGGTGATAAGATTGAGAGTTTACCCGTGGGACCTGAGTAATTGCATCCACGTGCTTACCCCATGGTAAATGAAGGGTAATATGCCTGAGTTTAAGCTGTGCTGAACAAGCACTGAGCTCTGCTGAGTTGTACTATGTTTAACGCAAGCTGAAACCGTGCATGTCAACAGCTACCTCAGCCCAGCTGATGGATGGTAATTCTTTACACTTTGGTTAACTCGTAGGTCTGAGGCATTAAAAAAAAAAAAAAGTCTTTTTCTGGGAAAATCCTGTCTGCGGAAAGTGTCGTAATTTCAGAAGGGAAAGCACAGAACCTGGAACAGTAAATAGTTTCTGAGTGGGAGGATATCTGAGAAACCAAGTGTGCTTGGGGATACAAAAATATCCAGGAACCTAGGCAAATCCTTTCAAGAGCTGTTGGAAAAATCAAAGGGAGAAAGCCTAAGTGGTTCTGGGAGATCACAAATTAGACCGGTGCCGTTCTCTGCATCTTGAACATCACTGTCTGAAAAATCTTGAGACTTGTTCATTGCCATTTAAGGGCAGAGTGCAGCTCAGTCCATTGCTGTGTGCTTTATCAGAACACGAGAAAACTGTGAAAGTTTACTATGCACAGTTGCTTGCCTTTAAATTTTTTGGTAATTATATCTAGGAAAGAAGTGAGAGGGACTATTTCTTTTAGTCTAGCTAAAGTTTGGCTCTGTATTTCTTTCAAGTCAGTGTCTTGCCTGTAAGTATTTTTGAACTACTTTCATGGAATCTGAGTGAAAGGTAATGGAGCAAAAAAAAATCCATTTCTGTGACAGGATTATGCAAGAGTCCCTTGAATCCTTCCTTTCTGTGAGAATCTGTGCTTCCATTGGGAAATATTTAGAGCATAAGGACAGAGAAACTGACCACTGCTTGTATAAGAGATAAAATATTGTAAAAACTCTAAATGTCATGTAGGCCTTGGAGTTAGTTATTATGCCATAAATTTCAAAATCTCTTTTGATGGAGGCTCAAGACGAGCTGCTGTAGAGAACACACATGTTGGTCAAGGGCGCAATGGATCCTTTTCACAAAGCTATATTTTCCCATTTCCTTTAGGTAGGTACTATTTCTGTTGCCTTTTTTTTTTTTTTTTTTTCCATGGTTCTTACAAAGACCTTGGAAGACATTTCTGGGGCTCCTAAATGCAGTTCGGTTCCAGTCACAGCTTACTGCTGGTGATTCATTCTTTGGGGAGCTGCGTACTCACTCCTTTACAGACATGGATTCTTTCACAATTCTGCAAAACAGCTAAGGTACAGTTTACACAGGCGAATGTAGCAGTAAGAGATGGGAAAGGGAGGGAGAAGGAGATAACAAAGTGTTAAGGATAGAAATTCTGAAACATTTTGCAAAGAACCTTTCAGATAACCTCGGTGTTCCAGCAATCCCTCATGTTCCTTCGGAGTTATACTGCTCTTTCTCTCAACTCTGATTTTTGGGACGTTGTTCCTCCATAAGCCTCAAGGATTATGCGAAGATTTGAAAAAGCAAAATGATGACATTTATGGTCTGGGTCCCTTAAGTTCTTGCTAGAATTTGATGAAGTCGCAAGGCTTTTGTGTTAGCTTTTAAAAATCTGATTTCTCCCCCCCTTCCTTGCCCTTTTCATTTTCTCTAAGGTAATGGCACGTGCCTGCATGCGTGGGTACATTTGTGTTCTCTGTTCATGCTCCCTCTGTGAGAGGTGCTAAGTGCATTAGCAACAATTGCCTTCCAGGGAGAGCTATGTCATTCCTTTATTATTATTATTCAAAATAGTGATCTTACAGGACATTTAAACAGAAGGGATCATATACATGGAATGGTACAATGATTTAGGTGGGAAAGTACTGTGGAGTCATCGACCGCAACACACTCCTCAGAGTAAGGGTAATTGCGAAGTTAGGTCAGTTTGCTCGTGGCTTTGTCCAGCTGAGCTTTGAATATTTCGGAGGATGGAGATTCCACTACTTCTCTCACAGCTTGTTCCCATGCTTAACCTCTCTCTCTGAGCATTTTTTCTTTTTTTAACCTTATGTCTAGTTGGAGTTTCTTTTTTTTGCAAATTGTGACATTTGCCACTTGCCTTTCTGTTATGCGTCTTTGAGAAGATTCTGGCCCTGTCTCCTTTTTAACCTGCTGTTGGATAGTTGGACACAGCAATTAGGACTACCTTGGCCAGGCTAACGAGGTCTAGCTCTCTGTGTCCTCTCGTACATCATTCGTTATTCCCCACCACTCTGGCTGCCTGTTGCAGGGCTTGCTCCATCTCTTGTACTGGGATCCCAAAGCTGGACAATATTCTCATCAGTGCCAAACAGAGGGGAGTGAAAAATGCTTGGTTAAACTTTCTTTTAAGAGGGCAACATGATCCAAAACCTGATTCTGAAAACAAGATTGCATTTAAATGCTGTTTGAAGAAAATATAAATTAGTCTTGAATCTTTCTGAGGAAATAAGTGTTGTGGCTTTACTTACTGACTTCCACAACTTGTACCATGATAAACTTTTTTCACAATAGTAGGGAAGTAATCTGTAATTAAAAAATGAATTAAAGGTGGAGATTATAATCAAAACAATCTATGATTTGTACTTTTCAAATAAAATGAGACAAATAAAATATTGAAATAGAAAAAATGGCAATGGATGTGTAGGAGAGATAAGTTTGCATGCTTGGCATTATCACTGATATGACAGCATTGTTTTAATTCCCTAAATTCAGACATACCTGAAATGGAGATAAAAATAGATTTTTTTTTTTTTTTTTTTGAATCATAGGAATATATTGTACTTGCACTTTACTGCTAAGATTTTTCCACTGAGGGCTAATGTAACTATTAACACCTGAGAATCGTTCCTGCTTTTTCTAACCACAGGAATCCTATCAAACCTATCTGTATAAGAGCCACTTCTTAGAGGGTATCAGTTAATTACCTCATTTGAGTGCAACAGAAGTGAAACTGTTTCCTGGAGTTTGCACACACTTACTGCCCCTAGATTTTCCTAATGGTAGCAGATCACATCAGTCTCCTACTGTCAAACACTTCAAATTTGGAAGCCCCAAGCCTGGTGTATAATTACAAAGTCATGAGCGCTACACCTTGAAGAAGAGAATTAACTGTGTAAACGCCACAGCTGATGGTGTTGATCAATGGGTTTGTCTTGGGATCCAGCTGTCCTTATCCAAAAGGACATTATTAAAGAATATGGGCTGCCAAAACACATGCTAATTTAAACTTCCCAGATGTCATCATGTGTGCTATGGGGGGAAAATTTACTATGCCTCAATAGATCTGCAAAATTTCTACATATTTTACAGGCTTCTGTGCTGAGCACTGTACACGAGCCTTCTCTACAGCAGAAAACACTTATTTTCCCCATATGTTTCCCAGTGTTTCCTCAGCCACATCTTGCACTGCTGCAGTGGTAGAGGGCTGACTGCTGCACTCCCAGACTCACAGGAAAGGATTTCCAGCCAGATCATACCATGGGCAGAAACACCCCTCTGCTAAGTTTGCTGCTTCTGAGGAGTGTGTTGCAAAAACTGCCTGGAGACATGTAAGTGTAATGCAAAGGTAGGAAGCCAAACCTGTCTTTGAATCCTTATTTATCAGGAATAAATGAAATATAAAAGGAATTAAATGTGATAGAAAATATTTAAATTTTGCAGCAAAAGAAGAAAACTCATACAGGAAGGTCCAAGTTCAAATTAATCTAAATCTGCTCGTGAAAGACTGATGGAGGGCTTCTAGCCAGCAAGGCGGTTCATTACCTGACTATTTATAGCGCGCCATTAGCAAAGGTGGTCCAAAAGAAATGAGCATGACAGAGTCCACCATTTTGTTTTCACGTTCGGTTTGACAGCAGTCACTAGAAATTACCCTTGTAGGTTTGATAGGATTCCTGCGGCTAGAAAAAGCGGGAACGATTCAATATTATAAAGTATTTATAAGTCCCTAAGGCACATTTACAGATGTCCTTGGCAACATCAATTTCCAGTCTGCTAATAGCTTTAAAAGCAGAACTGTAGACCTTTTCTAGTCACCAAAAGTCAGCAAACGCTGACAGACAAGTAGCGAGTAGGCAGATGCCTCTCTGCCCACCCCTGGTAACAATCAAGTCACTGTATTGTGCATTAGCTTCAGGGAATGGATTAGCCCTTTTGGCAGCCCACTGTAAAGCACTTTGCAGTAATCTCATTTTGAGATCTCGAATGCATGAATCATCCAGGTCAAGTATAAATCGTGCTTTGAGGGCCAGATTCTTATCTTGCCTGTGCTGCGATGAATAGAGAGCAATTGCGTTAAAACCGATGGCGTAATACAGGAGGATGAAATCAATATGTGGGTAATCGGAATTGAGCTCTAAGGGTAAAAATTGGCATGCTAGGAAAAATTAGCTGAGGGAGGATGTATGGTTGATTTTATATATGTGTGTGTGTGTGTATGTATATTTATATATGTATATACACGCATATGTAACACTAAAGAATCAACTACTTTCTTCCAACATTGGAGCTTCCTGACTTCTTAACATGGGAACTTTCTTCTAACATTGGAGCTAACAAGGAACTTTCTTAAAGTGAAGAAATGGAGTGGTCCAAATCCAACAGAATATTTAAGCTCCTAACTGATTAAATTCCTATTTTTTTTCCTTGAATTCACTGGATCGTCTCTAAGACTAGGTTATAAGCATCTCCTGTATAGTTGGATAGGCAGGCAGACACGAACGTTTGAACTCATGCATGCTCTGATCGTATAGTTGCACGTCCATCTGGCTTGGCATGAGCTCACTCCTTGCCACGAGATGGCCCCACTTGTTGGGTACCTTGAAGAGACTGGAGCTGAGAAAAGATGGTTGTCAGTGGATTACTAGATGACTTTAAACAACCCTTGTCCTGTTCCCACTCACTTCGGAAGGACTCAGGGAAAAAGCGGACTAAGCTGACTAGCTGCTGGGGGAGATGTTCATGGGCGTCCTATCAGCTTGTAGGCAGCACCTTTGTGTTTTTCCAGTCTGATCAATTAGTCTGAGGTCTGAGACTACTGACTTCAGTGTGAGTGGGTACAGTCTGTGTCCTCAGAACAAGGCATACATTTTTCAATTTCATGTAATTTAAACAGGGTATATAGCACAGAGACACATTTCTCAGGTGTGAAAGACCTAAGCACGTTAGCCTCCTCAGACTTCTTATTAATAGCTGGCAGTGCTCATGTTTATCATTTTTTTTGAAGCAGCTGATCTTGCAGCTTTTTCCTGCCTCATTCCCACTTTTGCATTTAAAGTGTTTGTATTTTTCTAATTTGTAGGTTCCTGCTGAGCAGTGTAGATTTATTCCACTGGTGGGGGGAGTAAGGGCTGAGCCTGGGGCTAATGCAAGAATTTGCTAGAGTTGCACACAGCTTTTCCTTTGCAAACTGCTCATTCAACCAGTTCACTCTTTCCTGAAGGTTTGGTTTGGAAATAATGTGCTTTAAAGCTGTCTGGACCTCAAGAGTTTCAAATGCACAGCACGCAAGCTATATCCAGCATTCTGAAATGGGACAAGATGCTGCATTATCTGATGACCTTGAGTGAAAGAAATCTGGGCTCAACAGAACTTGCAGGAATCAGGTAATGCAGCCCTACCTTGCAGCAAGCTTAGCTCTACCCAGATCACTACTGACAAATGTTAAACTACCCTGTTCTTAAAAATCTCCTGTGGGGCAGATTGTCCTGCCTACTATACAAGCTATTCTGCTATTTATTTGTCCTTAGTCACCTATTGATTTGTAATAGCCCTTAGAACTTGGCCTGGTCTGAATGGAGAATTCCCAGCTTTGTTATTCTGTTGCCAACAAAGATGGTTTTGGTCTGCACTAGATTATTTTCTTTTGAAGTTTTATGGAATGGAGAAGTCCATGGCTCTCACTTAAAGTTTTGAGCATGTTCACTGATATTTTTCAAAGTAAAATGAAGAAGGTCTTCCAGTGATCCTGAGTAGAAGCTGCTTGCAAGGCAGACTTATGGAAGCTGAAATTTGTGCAACCACCAGTCGGTCTCAGACTTGGAGGACTGTGAAGCGTCTGGCTGCACAGTGGGGGGAATCTGTCAGCCTTGTGAAATGGATCTTCTATGCTTGGCCACAGGCAGTGCGGGCTGGGTGATGGAAGCATCAAGCAGGCAAATTTCCCTTGGAAGATTAATTAAAACTAGCGTGTCCCTGCTAAATATACAAATATTTAACTGGTACATTCCTGGGGAGGGGCGGGAGGGAAGAAGTCCAGTTGAAAATTGTTAACAAGCCTTTCAGAAAAACATCCTCCCAGCATGTATATATCAAATATGCTGATTATTTGCCTTGAGATAGCTCTAGTGATGCTTTTCCCTGCATTTGTTGGGTAACTGTGCAGATGAAAGATTCTTCTAGGTCATTCTGCAAGATCATTTCTGTTTACATTTTCTTGTATTAGGTCTCTGTACTGACAGACTCCCACTTCAGCTTGAAAGGTTGCCAGGCAAGAGCCTTACTGGCTGTGGGTTTTGTAGGAAGAGCTCTAGCAAACTGAGGGAAAATACTGAATTTTGTGTATATGTGCAGTTCTGTGATTGTCTCTCTTATTGCCTGCAATGTTATCAGCTTTCATTATGATTAATTCTGAGCTGGCAATGAAACAAACTGTCTACATACAGACATTCGCAGGAATATCTCTTTGAGTGGGTTCACAGCTCCTTAGTTCACTTTCCAAAAACTTCAAAGTCGTTAGGCTTTTTTAGTTTGTCTCTTTTGCAACTAGAACGCCAATATTTATGATTTTACACATTTTTGATTGTTCTGTTAATGTCTTCATTCTGGCTGACAATTTTTTTTCACATGGTAAAAAGAAACCTCAGCTATAGCAAGAGCTCTTGCCTGTGGAAGTAAACATTGTGCTACTACTCAGCTGCCATTCAAGCCCAAGGTGATGAGAAGTGTTTGCAGAAAAATGCATGCTGAAGGCAAGAGCACCTTCTTTTCTGCTTACACTTTTCTCCCTTTCACAGCACTTGGAATTTAAATGCCTTAGTGGCCAGGTTCATCTTTGCTTTGTTGGAAAATGTTATTGTCTCTCCACATGTCTACAATATCTACAAGAATACAGGTAGTTTCATTGCAAAGGAGAGGAGCAAAAGCTATTCTGTGTGATACTTGGGCAAGAAGTAGCACAAACAAATGCTGCTCCATTACACGAATTGAATGGGAAGACAGGACCCGTCTTTGCAGTGTGCAAACAACCCAGAACAGGAACAGGACTCTTGTTACTACTGAACTGTTACAAGATGTTCCCTCTCTGCAGCGGTGGAGAGCGAAAAGAATGCAGCCGTCAGGCATGCTGTCCTTCATTCCTGTAACCTTCATCCCAGGTGCTCGAAAACACGCCAGTAAGACAGACACATACACACCGCCTTCAGCAAAGAGACTCTACTTGTGACTGTATTTATCTGAGACATCTTTTAAAGAATTAAGATTCTTTCTGGAGCTTAATTACTAAGGATCTATCTCTACTCCAGTATCTCACATAGCGCCTGCAAAGAATATCTGGGTGGTGTTTTTATGCTGATTCTGGGAGAACTTAAGTCTGTGAAAAGAACAGAGAAGCAAAAGGAACAGGAGAAAATATAGAGAAGATAAGAAGAGGAAAAGGCCAAGAAGAACAAGTATGAGAGGACCATAAAGGTGTTTGCAATGACCAAGATCAGTTTGGATAGATCCCAGCTAAGTCACTGGCGTGTGGGTATCTCTATGAACTAGATGTTTGAAAGTCCATTAGAGTTAATGGAGACCTAATGGGTACACACAGGCAGTCCAGAAGGCTATGCAGCTGACCAAATATCACTGTCTGGAATAAGTCTTTGTCCTAGAGCTTCTTTGCCATTAAAAAAAAAAAAAAAAAAAAAAAAGGCAGGCAAGTGGGACTCAGTCTCTGCTGTCTCACTGTGTACATCCTTCTCCTTTATCTTCTCAGATTTTAATTAATACAATTTAATAATTGTTAACTTTAAAATAATTTTAAATAATAATTTTATATATTACAGGATTGCTAAGCTTCTGCTCAGTCTTCTCTAAGCTAAGCAACTGAGTTTCTTTTAACTGTTCCTAACAAGGCATGTTTCCTGGAGCTCTGGTTGTCCTTGTTACTCTCTTATTGACACCCCAATGGCTCCCCACTTTCCATTACGATATTCCAGACTAGCGAAACAATTCCAGCTGAGGCATTACCAGAAGGTGAAGCTAGCTGAAGATTACTTTGCATATCTTGCATAAAATCTACCTACTTCTACATGTCAGAATAGTTATAGAGCAGATGTAGTTATGGATGATATTGTTAACTCATTAACAATATTCGTTGTTACTCCTTGTTAACTCATTCATTTTGCAGGCCTTTTTTTCAAAAAGTTATGCTTATCCAGTGCTCCTATCTTGCATTTTTGCAGTTATTCCTACCTTTTCACCTATCCTTGCTGAATTACTATTTATTTCACTAAAGAGTACTCTCTACTCCAGTCTTCTAGCTGTTAATGGATGTGCTGAGAAACACCAGAAGCAAGCTGAATTTTTGCAGAAAGCCACAGACATCCTTCCAGTTTGACAGTGAACACTGATAAATTTTGGCATAAATTTTTTTCGAGCAACTGTTTTAAGCTAGGGCAGGCATTTAGAAAACATGGTGCAAGTACTCCCAATACTTAGCAAGTTTCAAAGTAAGTTGAATACTATGATAGAGCAAAATGACTCCTTTGTGCCTGCCCAGCAGAGAGTCAGGGGCTTGCTGCTAATACTGGCAGTAGCAGCTGAGGACACCAGGCTGGGGACCCCTCTCTACAGGACATTCCTGTAGCTTGTCTGAGAAAATGTCATATTAGTAGGCCTTCTAATGGTGTTTCAAATAAAAACACAGCACGTCACATCCACTTCTTTGAAGTGTTTTTGCTCTGTTGTAGAATTAATTATTATTTAATTCTTGGAAAATCCATGGTGGTGTCACTGACTTCTAAGAGTTTGTAAATTAATGTCTTTTGTTGCTTTATTTGGGGGAATGTTAGAGTTAGGCTGAGTAGACTATAATTCTGACACTTTTCCCCTCCTACTCCAGGCATTTTTTTTAAATAGGTATGACACATACTCTTTCCAAGGTTTCTGTTTTCACCTCTTCTCTATAGCTCTCAAAGACGACTGTGAACTGCCTGAGACTGCATCACTCGGTTCCATGTACGCCCCAGAGTGAATTTTGCCAGGTCAGCCTGATTCAGAAGCTACAATTTATAGAACCATAAGTAATTTAAGTTGGAAATGCCCCTGCTTTGAGCAAGGGTGGACTAAATGACTTTCAAAGGTCAATTTAGATGAATTTATTTAAGCATTATCTCCATCCACCCCCCTCCCTTATTCCATCTTGAGTGCTCTTTTTTTATTATTATTATTATTACTAAAGTTAATTGTTTTAGGCACCTGATTACAGTTAAATCCTGGAACAGGAAGGCTAAACAAAACAGAAGACAACACCAAAGGGCTGTTGATTAGCTTTCTAGTTTCACAGAGTGATGAACTGTCTTCTTTTCTATTCTGATGAATGTGTATATTGAATATTTTCTTGTTTCTGTCTATGTATTTGTCCAAACAGGAAATTAACTGTTTTGTGGGGATTTTGCCTCTACATAATCCAGTAACTATCTTTCTTCTCCTAAGTAACTTGATTTAGTGAAATAGTCTTGTTATGAGGTGACAGGAGTAAAAATATTTAGAAATGCATCTTAAATGTATTCAAAGTATTTTTTCTTCACAATGTTGATTCCTATTTCAAGGTGTATATGTATATTCCTGGAAGGAATAGTATCTGAATAGTTCACATTATCTTCAATGCAAAGATATCTGCCTTTTTCCTTTCATACTTCATCAGGAACTCTACTACTTGTTACAGCCGATTTTGCCCTTTATATGTTGTCACTGTGAAGTCCTCAAAATGGGTTGACAATATGCCTCTTAGAATTAGTTTGACCATAAAACTCAACTCATTTTTCATTGAGGTGCTTTAAACTAGAAATACTAGCCAGTATTTTTTAAAAAATTATTTTTATTGCACTGCTAATTCTTAATCTGTCAATGTCTGTGGGGACATTTTACTTGGAAAAAAAGAAATGCTCCTGTGCTTCATTAAGCAAGAGTTATTTCCAGACCTGTTACCTTTTGACACAGAAAATATCATAACAATCTTATTTGTATTAGCCCCTTGAATATAGTAGAAAAACACATTGCAGAGTAGACTTTGAAATCTATCCCTCAAGTCTGATCCATTTCTGCAAGAACTATAATATAATTCCTTACTATTTGATTTTGAATTAGGTCTGTGGGCATTAATTTAATGAAATGTATCTTGTGGGAATGCTTCCATTCCGACTTGATAGCAGCTGCTATGCTCACCCAGAAGAGAAGATCTAGTGAACTCTGCTGTTGGCACTGCAGCTGAACCAAGTATGCATTGGACAACCGGCAAAAGTCTCAGAACTGCATTTTAAGTGCATGTAAATGTCTAAGTGCTTGCGCAAACCTTATCCTGAATTTTGTAGTGGTTTCCACAAAATCCAAAGGATATGTCTACAGTAATCAACAAGACATAATTTTAGAGATTCCAAGCTAAGACAGCATGTGAAGATAGTAACTTGAGTCTTGGAGGCAGTATAGCTGTGTTAGAGTTGCGTTGCACTGGACTAATCAATCCTGCTTTTTAACAGGGCGGTTGCCTTGGAACGGAATTGCTGCTTCTGGTGCTGAAGTTGAGTGCTGGTTTGGGAGCTTTGCTTTGCTGTATTGTGCAGTGTAAATTCACAGAGTCAATGAGATCAGCTCACGATCACAAATATTTCAGTTTTTGAGAGCTGGAGACTTGCAACCTAGCTCTTGAAGGATAAAGCCATAGTGGCTTTCTGCTTTTGTCAAGTGAAACTTAATCTGTGACTAAAGGTTCTTTAAAAATGTTGTTTATTGAGAAGTATTATTAAAAAGAACCTGAACTAGGACTTCATAAACTTCTGAAATATCAAATGTGTGTAAGAGGCGTAGTTAAAAGAGCTGTCTGTTCAGGAAATAGAGCATGCTAGTATGCTTCAAATATCTCTTAGTTTGGCATAGTCATATGTTTAGAGAAGGATTTTTCTGTTCTCCAAAATACACAAAAGGTTTTCATTAAACAAGTCACTTTTGTTACATGGGAATTCGAAGTTGTTTACTTGTACATCTGTAAAGCAAATGCAATAAATATATTTGTCTTGAATTTGGATTCAGCTTTGCAGAATCACTTTCTTTTTTCCAGCTAAGTGAAAATGTGAAAGATGACTGGAAATGAATGCTGGGGTATTTTATTGTGCTGAATTCAGTCAATTCAATTTTCTAAGGGAAAATATTGAGACATCAGTATCCAACTCTATGCCTTGCAGTGCCATCTAGTCATGTAGAGATTTTTCTTCTGATATAATAGAGCAAAATGTAGCTATATTCAGCTCTTAATAGTTATTCATAAAACCACTTTTTTTTTTTTTTTTTTTTTTTTTTTTTTTTCCCTAAGGCAGAAGGTGAGTGGAAACCTGTGGACTGCCAGTAAAGCACAGAGTAAGGGGAAGTAAAATCACAGAAAATGTCATTTTTCGAGTGGTCATATATGTCAAAGACCAGCAGGGAAGCCTTGCACTAGAGAAACACACGATAGAGGCAGGAGAGTGACTGGGTGGCTCAAAAGCAGCCTGTAGATACAATGGTGACACTTTACCTGCTCAATATGTGTGCAAAATGCTACCTGGATTTAAACAAATAAAAACTTACATATATGTTCTGTATTGCATGCTCATTTTTTTTCTTTTTCCTTGTTACTCACTGCTTCCTAGGAAATCAGAAGTGACAATTTCTTGACAACAGAAGCTTGAAACAAAGCTTCAGCTACTTTAAATGTGAGTACAAGCGTCAGAGAGCTGTGTAAACAAAAGTATTGGTATTCCAACGTTTCAATAGAGAAGATGAAAGCCCAGTTACATACATCTAAATCTGAAGGGTCATGGCCGAATGCATAAACAAGACCACGACTGTGCAATGGCCCTGGAATAGGCACTCAATGCAATGGCCCATGCAAATGCAGTCCCCTGTGTTACTTGAAGGCCTGCAAATCCTGCCAGTTGATTGTAAATCATTTATCTCCACTGTTTCCAAGGATATAATTTATTTTGAAACAAACAACTGTAAAAATCTTAAGACACTAGGAATTAAGGTAGAGTGAAATGCTCTCATCAAACATTCAACTGGAGAAACTAAGGTTGAATCTTTACCTTCAAATTTTACAAACTGCCTTGCGGCTACGGTAAAGGAAGTATTGGCTCTATTCTGTCCATCACATGTCTCCACTATAAAGAAAGTGGACTAATTTCCCCAGTTGTGGGGGCCTTCAGAAAAACAAGAGCCCAGTTCTTCAGCTTCAAAATATGAGCAACATTCACTGATTTTGAAGAGTGCTGCTTGTATTGTACAGTAGGAGAAGAAAGTGCTAAGATTAAAATAAAAAGAAATAAAAAAGTTTTTTTTCTAACAGTAGCATAGTAATCAAATTGGTGCCCATGTGTGGGAGTATAATGATGTAAACATTACAGCGGTTCTACTAACTATTCAAACTATATTTTGATACATTTCAGTGTAAATATTTTGTCTTTATATGTTATGAAGCCATGCCTCAGGTTATATCCAGCTGGAAACGGAGTTTTGTAGGAAGGTGAATCCAGCCTTGTGATTGCAGCTAGAACAACTGGTAGTTTCACATTTTCTGTATTTCTGTGTTTAGGAGGTATTTTCAGCACCCAAACCAACTAACAAGATTCTTTTTTTTTCCAAAATGTAGTAGCTTTTTTGCCTTACAGTAAAGCTAATTTTCACAATATTTGCACAAGGATTTCCACCTTTTCCTTTAGGAAACTTCCTTCTGTTTTTAGAAGCTGTGTTTCAGTTATGGTAGGTTATTCCTGACCTGGGTGAAACTTTGCAGACTTTTGCATTTCTATCAATCTGTGGTGCAGACCATGCATGTTCCCATTCAGGGAATTTACCCATCCCTATTCAACAAAATATGGACAGATCATACTTACCTTTTGGTTTGTTTGTTTGTTCTTCTCCCCTCAGCAAGCAGTTCTAGGCTTTTAGTTTAATGTTTTGCTTTTGAGGGCTTTGAGGATAGTTCTACAGCCTTTGCTTGGCCAAGATTTTCCTAGGTTTCAAATCCCAGGCTAGGTGGTTGAGATACTTTTTGATTATCTCTGGAAGAAACTTCTCTTTTGAATGTCCTGTTTACAGTCACCTCTGATTGCTGGCACTAATGACAGGCTTGAGGATTGCGGAGAATGCAGTAGGCAACATCCCTCTTCTGTCATTTCTCAGCCCCTAGTTTTGCTGATGAGAAAGTCTGACCGCTGACTTGCTGGACTACATGGATGTTTCTGGGAAACATTAATGTCAGACATTAAAGAGTTACTGCTGTAGCTGTATGGAATGGACACAAAAAGCTTCTTTTTTTTTAACCATATTGGAAAATTTGCATTAACGTATTCTAAAACAGTAGCTTGATAAATACAAAGAAGTGTGCACTCAGTTGTTCTCTATTGTACAAGATGGATTTCTATAGAAACATTAATATAGGTCATTACAAATGAGATGCTGAGAGATGTTCCAACCGGGTAAATTTATAGGCAAATAAGGTGTCAATCTATTACATTGCTAAGGTTCAGCAATGTGCTTTACTATCTCTCTTGCCTATGTAGGGTGTTATTTAGGAATAGCTGCTGCAGTTTAGATCCATTAATTCAACCTCTAATCTTTATCAGAATCTATTAAATTTAAACAAGTTGGGTTAAACACTAAATCTTCCAACTTTCCACTTAGCAATGTCTGACACGAACTTTGACAGAAAGATACACCAGAACAAGACAAAGTGTAGGAGGAGCATACTCAGGTATTACCTAATCACAGAGCATTTTGTGTCAGGGATATTTTAAACCCCACGAATAGCAGGTAAATGCCTCACTCCTGACGTAGTTTATCTCCTCAGCATTGTGGCCTGTTATGCACATTTAACGTTTTACATTAGCTTTTCATAGAAGATCGCCTCAAATTCTAGGTCTTGCCCTTGTCTTCAAGAGACTCCAGGCAGGATCCGCTGGACCAGGGTTAGACTCCTACATCTGAGTAAGTCATCACTGGAATGTCAGTGAAGAGAAGTAGGTGCTTGGTGGCAGAAATCTTCCCATTCTGAGGTCAAAGCCTAAAATAGTTTAGACAAATCTTACCCAGCGGTGCTTATTTCTTGCTATTGACTATATTTAGGTAAGATGAATTCCACCCACGCGCAACTGAACTCTCTGCAGCAAAGAAAAACTGGTCTGCTGACTCTAAATACCAGCTGGATGATTATAGAAGACACTCTACTGCAAATATTTCCCCTACTGGGACCGATTGAGTGAACAGACAAGTGACAAACATGTTATAAGACCTAATGAACATTTGAGGAGGTTCTGACTGCAGGGAGGGTGGGATAAGAGCGTGCACACAAGGACACTGGCAGTGTAGCAGAAGATACAAGCCCAACTGCTCTTCCTAATTTGGTAGTCTGCCAGCAGCTCTTATTTTATCTAAGTATAAATGTACTCCCGTTCAATGTAAAGATTACATTTCGTAAGTCAGTGACATCAGCTTCCTACTCCTCTTCTGGGAACAATTAAAATATTTCATATTAAATCAGTGTGTATGTTGTTCCTGGGTATTTCTTAGATCGCTTAATATTCCACATAGGCTGAGAATAAATACTTGGGATTTTCAAACTACTGCTTCCTATAATGAAAAATCCTGCTGGGAAGTGAACATTTTAAAACAAAAACTCCTGGTTTTAGAATTTGGTTCTATATCAAGCCCAGCAGAGTGTGTTTTCTGACTTCTGTGGCAAGGAAAATGTGCTTACTGATTATTTTTCTCTGTACAGTTTACTGTTATTGTCAAGAAGAGATGGATGTTTTTAGGTCTCCTCAGAGTAATATTGAAAGCCAGTACATAGGGAATTTCTTTCCTTACTTAAACAACTTTGGGCTACAAAATAGGACGTTACTATTCTTTCCACATAAGCTAGGGCCCTTTGCAAAAGTATGCTACTGTTTATGTAAACATGTCTGTCAATCTAATAACTGAGCAGGTATCAACTCTTATTCAATGGTTCAGAAATAATGTACTGATTATCTAATCTGATATTGGTTTTCAGACTGATTGAAAAACAAAAGCTGATTTTAAGCTGTCCGATTTTTTTCATTACCATTAAAATCGTTTTCTGTTTAGTGAGGTTTTTTTGGTAGTAATTGTGCTTGTGATTTGTTACCGTTGTTATGCAATCGGTGACGATACTGGGAATTTTGTGTCTTTTCACTGTTACACCAGTCTGCATGGTTTTGAATAAATGACCAGCTGGAGTCAACACTGACTACTGTGGAAATTTAGACACAGCAATACCTACATTTAGGTACTCAGATTTGGGTATCTATAGCATGAATTCAGCCCCCTCTAAGGATACTGAAAGGCAATGAAAGCTTTGAAGCCTGTTGGGCCATGGCCCCAAACTCTTTGTTTCTTATTTAGTATTTACTCAATCCCAACCCCAATGAAAACATTAGTGAGCTGGAATTCTTGAAGAGACTTATTTTGAAGAGGACCATTTGAGGAAGGCAGTGGTTTGAAATGCCATTCTTCAAGAAGTTAAGGACACCTATTTTTACAATCCTTCACAATAGACTCTCCCATAACTCTGGGTATAACACCTTCAATCAGATGAGGTAAGACACAAAGTTATATAAATCTACTATATTGCACCTATCATATTTGATCAGAATGTTGTTGCTGTGTTTTACCTTGTGTTTCTAAGAATGATATCTTCCTTATTCCTTTCTTCTAAGCCTTCCATCCTTTTCCATTTTGAGGTACAGGTTAGTAACATCTCAGAAATCAAAACAGGAATAATCTGCTCAAAAGTGGAAACAGCCTTCAGTGAAGCACTGATTTACCTTGCCAGTGCTTGACTGGAGAAGGTGAAGGACAGAATATGGCTTGGGGCAAAAATAAGATATTACTAAAAGATCTCCAAAGCTATCTCCCCCAAAGAAAATGGGCAAACAGAATTCAGTGCTGCTATATAAGGTAGGTAGAATGCATAAAAGCAGTTCAGATTATTAGGAGTTCAAATCTGAATAGTGCTAACTCAGGTTCTACAGTTCCTATTGATTTGGCATGGGTGCTTTTAATTGTTACAGGTAGAAATACCTGACAACCAAACTCTTGCATAAAAATGTGAGTATGACTTTTCAGAGAATTCTAATTCCTAGAATGTTTTGGAGATAAATACCAGATTACTTGTTAGAGTGTAGATATGTATGTTAGGTTGGTTTCCATATTTTAAATTAAAAGAAATCTATTTTAGAGAGAAATCTAATACAAAATGAGATTAAATATGCATATGTTCCTCTAGATATACAGCTAACAACTCTTCTAGTTAGTCTCTTATTAATCCCATCTGTGGTGTAACAGCCATTCTACAGTTCATAACTGACTCCTAAGTATGTTTGGAAAAATCTGTCTACTTGGCAAACATGGAATACGTTTCCCAAACATGAGAAACACCTTTCTTAGTGAAAGGATCCTAAAATTACTCAAAAGGCCCAGTACCTTTTGGCAGAAAGTGGGACTAGATTAGGAAAAGATGTTTTTCCATTCTGTAATTCTGGGAAGAATCAAAGCTAAACTTCAGAACTTCTATTAGCCTAGAACTGAGCAACGTCACTCACATTGAGTCAAAGCCTATTGCTGAAAGTACCCTTATAGAGGGATACCCTCGTAGGTGAAAACTAAATAACACTTGTAATATTCCATTCCAGTTTTGGTATTGCATCTCAGCCTCAGATCAGACAAACATCTGTCTTGAATTGATCTTAACCTAGAGATATTTTTAACTTCTACATTTATAAACTTTCCACTGTGCTTTGACTGGCTGTGCTTGCAGGAAGAGACTGAATGACGCATCAGGCTAAATGGCTGTTATCAGATATTCCCATAGAGCTACAGAAATAGCTGGTGAGTGTGTCTGGTAATTGCCATACTTAATCTTTTGATAGTTCCTAGTTTTCTACTGAGCTGGTCTGCTTGTTCCTTGATGCACATAGGTGCAAGGAGATTCAAATTCATATCTCCTCATCCTTCTCCTTCCTTCTTATTGGCAAAGATAAAAGCTGCAGTGTCAAGCTGGTAGATTATAAACATCAGAATTGATTGCAAAGTGTCAGACATTCAGATCTGATCAACAGAGCTCAGCTCCCATTCCTATTAGTATGGGATGTTAAATTTTAATTTAAATCTGTATTAATTTGTGATATCTCAAGTATCTGTTTTTAAACAATCTGTTGACAAGCACTTTTTCCTGCCATTTACCAACAAAAATAGTGTAGCTTCTTCTACTCATCTCTGCTGAGGGAAAGATCTTAGCTACATCAGATATATGGCCCTAGAGTTTCAAGGTACTATCAGAAATACAATACAGAACATAAACATTTGAAGCAGAATTTGAGCAGAATTGAAGCTACACTATCCAAAGTATCTCATTCAGCTAACTGCTTACCAAACCTATCCATTGTAATGCCCTCCAGAAACCCAGAATTCTGCTTTTGTGCATGCCTAGAACAGCTCTAGCTGAACCGCTTAGTGCACGTGCCCTTTGGAAGGAAGTCTGTATAGTACAAAGGGATGCCAGAGAGAGATATCCGGACAACGCTGAGCAAGTCTGGGTGCCTGAAGAGGTCCAGCCACTTAACAGTGGTGCTCTACCCTGGCTAATCATATTTCCTAAGAAGCAGGTTTGGTTTGTGTGATTTTTTTTTTAAGATAACACAGCTATGATGCTTTTGCTACCTAAACTAGGCTGTTCTAAGTTAATATCTTTACACAATGTAACATTTTGACCTGTAGTCATGCCCTGTGAATTTTTCACCTGTTCTCAGAGGGACCAGAGCATCTGCTCATAGAATTGGGTCCATTTTGTAATCTAGTTACAATAATTTTATTTGGAAACCTGAACAGTGATGGTGCCCCTTAATAAAACAGTGAAGTCCTTAGAGCAAACCAATCTGTAAGACCTCTGTTCCACTGCTTCCCAAAAGAGGTCCCCAGACTTGCCAGAGTAAGGCCAAGGTTTTGGGGGGAGAAGACCCAATGCCTACAAAGAACACAGCATTAATTGAAATTTGACTTGAATACATTTCCAAGTCTACCATTCTCTCTTATGAACTGTAAGTGGTTCCCCTTTAAAGTCAATGGTCATTTGGTTTCTCTTCAGATCGTATAAATCTATGATTTTGGATACCTTTCTAAGGCACAGAATACCTCTCTAAGACCTCTCCCACTCCCAACCAAGATCTCATCTACACAGCTCCATACCGCATTCATTTTCAGGAGCCTCCCTTTTGGGTGCCTTACTCAGGCATTAGGCCTAATTACAGAACTTTTATCGACAGTGGCTTACACGATGGTCAACATTTTGTTTTTGTATGGAAAAGAAAGTTTTATTATCCTGATACCTTTACCCCCTGTTGTCCATATTATTTGTAAAGAGGCATCAAATGACATAATCTACTCAGATAAAACTGGCACCTTCTCTCTCCTGAGAGGAACAGAAGCATATTTTTTAAATAAATTTTAGTGAGCTAGTGTCCTTCCCCACATATTTCTGTCAGCTGCCTTTCTTCTTATTGCTGAACTTCAATAAAACACATTTTGAATATCCAATATTTAAAGCCTTTACCTGAGCTTAATGTCTAATTGGAGAGAATTTTCTCTGCAAGTACAAAGGGGCACTGTATACTACCTTCAGTCATGGTAGCTTTCAGTAATGAAGACAGGTATACTAATCCCTTCTTTCCAGCCACTCTATTCTGAAAATAGGCCAGGTCCCATTGGGAACAAAAGATGCTCCTAGAAAAGTCTATAATTAGACAACTTCAACCATTTTGCACAAATACCTCATTAAAGTTCCACTATGATCAAAACTACTGATGCATGAGACAGCCTTAAACATCTCAGCTGAAAGCTGTATTTTCTTTGATTCATTCTGTAAAACAAATATTTCAGTTTTTAGCTCTTTAAGCAGATAGTTGTTTTTCTTCACTCATAACCTAATCAAATGCCTACAGCAGCTAATGAAGTATTTTCCAATAATTTAGTGGATTGTTGATCAGGATCTGATGAAGGTTAATGCAGGGCCTGCAGAATAAACTCCTAGTAGCCCTGATTTCGTCTAACTCAGATGGTAGCATAGTCTATGGCAGTGCCTGGTCACCGACTCCAAGTGAATGCCAGCTAGATTTTATTTAAAGTTTATGTTGTGTGTTGATGTTGAGTCTGATACTTCAGAAAGTAAGATGAGGATGAATGTCTGATTTAGAACAAAACATGGAGGAACAAGGAGAGAAGAAGATAATTTTGTACATTTTTCTAATTTATATGCAGTATTCTATATTGTCTGTTTTTTTGTGAAACAGCTGTCTGCATGTGAAACTCAAATTATGTCTTGTTAAATGTGGGTTATAGTGTCATTCTTTTATGCTAGAATCTTAATCTTCAACACCAATTTTTGATTTTACACATTCTCCCCACCCACAGAAAACCCCTTCATTGAAGGTGATCAGTTGTTTCTGCTGGGCACAAGAATAGGTAGTCCTGGTTAGCTTGCTGCTTCTGTGTGATTCACTGTCAGAAAATCAATTTTCCCCTCTTAAAGAGTGATGGTGTCACCTCCTGCCACTACCTTATAACTAGGTTGCATGTCTTTCAGCCGGCAAAGAGAAGCAGAATAGCAATCTCTCTCACTGCACTTTGGCTAAATAACCAGCAATGCTTGCGTATGTTTGTTTTTCAAGAGAGAAGTCCTTGGAGATTAATGATAAGTAGTTAAGGGGGATATGATTCGTTTGCATTATTTCTTTTTCTAACTGCTCTTTAGGCAGAGGAAAACCTTTGTTTGCCTCTTAGGAAAGAATCTGGACCTCATTAAAATGAGAGGGGGAGGATGGGTGTGAAAGGTGGAGGGAGAAGCTGAAAATCGGAAGTTTTTTTTTAAGGTATCCAAAGATAAAACATACAATTATATTGTCAACAATAATAATATGAAGAGATTCAGGGAGGAAAGACAAGTATGTGCAGCAGAAAAGGAGAAACAGGGAAAGCATCAGGCTTAATTGGCTTTGTTTTGTCTAGGAAGCAATTCCACATTTTGTTTTTAATACATTGTGTCTACGCTTTTTCTTCTAGGGATTTACCAAAGATTCGTAACGTTCAAGGCTTGTTTAGAAGCTCTTTGCACTGCAGTTTGCTGTTACCGATCCTGGGGACTGACAGATGCTCTGATCCTTCTTGGTTTGATGCCAACAGTGGCAGGAGGTAGTGAACTACACTGTTGCTGCCAACCCATATGGCATGTCCACATATTAATTAGTTCTCAACAGTCAGTCCTCCTGAGCCCACCCATTTGCTGCTTTCATTGCCGACTGCCTCATCTCATTAATCAATACTCCCTTCTGCAAAGTTCTTGTGAAGTCAGTTAGCCAACATGTAGCATGTAAAACTAGAAATGTGTCTTTTGTAGCACTGAATCCAAAATTTAAAGATCTACAGAGAAAGGATGGCTTCCTTAAATATTACAGCGAGCACACTGGAGATTTGACCACAAGTTTATAAAATGGCCGTACAGCATGGATGTATGGAAACCTGAATATTTGATAGAATGACTCAGGTATCCCCTCCCAAACACATTCTCTGCATCTTCACTGGTATTAGTCAGCAAAGATTGAACTTCTGCTGTAACATATTAATCAAAATTTGGAATCATATGCTCATATCCCTTTTCTTCTCTTTCTCTATCTCTCCCCCCCCCCCAACTTTTTTTTTTTTTTTTTTTTTTTTTTTTGCTTTGGAAGTATCTGGTCATCTCACTCTCCAGGCAAGAGAGAGTGAGAGAAGGAGTTTAAAAAGAAATTCTGAAATTCAGTAGATTTTAAAGCTCCTTTTCAGTGACTTTTTCCATTTTCAACCATACGTTCTCAGTCCCATCCTCTAGCCTGATCTTTCTGGTAAGGCAATCATTAGATCATGAAGTCTCCCAAACCACTATTCTGCCACGAGAGGCACGAGTTGGGCAACATGACCTGTGAATAAGGGGCTCAGGCTCACCTGCAGGCACTATTCTTGCAGAGGGCTGATGAGAAAGAGGAAGAAGTCTTCTCTGACAGTGCTGACCACCTGTCTCATTTGATAGAGGGATGTATATATCCTCCAAGGCTGCTCCTGGATAAAAATAGCTAGGCATGGACTTACCAGGAGGATGAGAGGAGATAGTCATTGTGAGCTCTCTTGTGCTCTGGAAGCTGAAAGATAGAAGTTACAGAGCTAGATAAAAGGAGACTGAATACTAGAACCTCAGTTGTGGAGCCTTCACGTCCCTCTCTGGTTTTAGAAGTTCTTTTTATCTTCTCAGAAGAAAATGAATAAGGTGATGGAGACAAGAGGGATTCTTTGCCAGATCCTCACAGTTCCACTACTGAGCTTTCTTTCTATCAAAAAAATTATCCATGCAGTCTCTATTGATGCTTTATGAAAATTATCCTAATAAATCAACTGGACAGTAATGACTCTTCAGAGTGTTATCTTACATGTCTCTTAAAAATGTATCTGTGACAGGACAGCTCGCCTTGGTATTATATTTCTCCTAGACTTGCCTGCCGTGGGATCAAGGTTTGTTTAAACTTATGAAGTAGAATCTGAAATAGCAAGGTATGTGTTTACTCCAGCTAAATTTGGAATACATATCAGCACATCACTACTGTATTGTTTCTACATCGTCTAGAAACTGTATCACCATGTTAACAATGGGATTTGTTATCTCAAGCACGATGCTATTAATTTAGGTATGTTCCAGAGCAGAGATGGCTCATGTCCAGCCAGCTCTGGGTCCCTGGGAGGTGGCCATGTCTGTACTGGCTATGTTTACACACCTTTACAGTGAAAGGATATGACATAGTCAATCATATGGAGTGTTCTAAGTGTTTAGTAGGGTTTTTGTACAGGATGATGGTGGTGATGCTACCCATTACTTGTGGGTAAAGCAGCTGCAGGTATCAGCTGACCATCCAGTTTGTTAAAATTCACTCATGAAAGGCCACCTGTGAAGAGAGGGTGCTTGGTGTTTACATGGATCAGGGTCACAGAGCTGGCCCTCTCAGTGCCAGAGAGAAAGGTGAGGGGAGAGGATGTATACCAGGACTACTCTTCAGCCCTTCCGACCAGCGAGACTGTATGACTGCTCAGCAGGGACAAGTGTGCTGAATGGTGGAATGCAGCAAATTTTAAATGGAAAAGAAATAACTATCAAGGTAGATAATTATTTTAATGTTTTGCCAAAAAAGTGGGTGTTCACAAAGGACTAAGGAGAATATAAGTGATTTTGCAGGTGGTTCTAGGAAATGGAAGAGAGCCTGGGGGCAGCATTCAGGGAAGCGGATGTGCAGAAGCTGAGGGAATTTATTGTGGTCTTAGTAAACATAAGAAATCTGAACATGAACTCAAACCTGCTCAAACTTCTTAGAGATAAATTCCATATGTTATTGTGGAAATATGCAACCACTATAAGAAAACATTCAGAGAAGACTACTTCCTTGTTTAGATCACTTTAAAACAACAGTGAATGTTCTTGAAACATAATGAGCCCAGAACTAAAGGCTAACCAGGATGGAGAATTTCCAGTCTCATGTTGATTTGTTTTAACAGTTAATTAACCTTCCCTGATAACCTCAGATCCTTGTTTCTGCCTTGAGTTTTCAGAACGTCATTTTCAGTTGTCAGTTAATGAATTACACTGTGTTTTTAGCTGGTAGCTTACGCATCATAGCAGTACTATTAGATGGGCTTTTTTTTTCCCCCTAGTAAATTGACCTCATGCAGCGGGTATAAACAAGTATTTCCCTCCTCTGTGTTTTTTTTTTTTTTTTGGTATATTTATCTTATCGCTAAAAAGCTACTTTGTTCTGTCTTAGAAGTAAGACATTTTTATATTCCTCAAAGGCAGATTGATCCTCAGTAAGAATTGGGGAGAAATAGGCAGAAGCTGATCAGCTGTAAAATGATAGTTGCCATATCATAAAGTATCATACCAAAAGACAGCAGGTGCCAGAGAAGCTGGTGCTAAGGGTGGCCCTTCACATCCTGTTGAGCATCTATCTATCCTCCCGCACTCTCCAGATCTGCACTTGATATTAACAGCATCGTGTAGATTTGAACAAATAAAAGTTCACATCTCACCATACATTTTGGTTCATGAACAGAACACAGACCATGAAGTGAAATGAATGCTCTTAAAATTTTGAATTGATCTGGACAGCTTTTGTACTTCAGGACAAAGGCTTAGCGAGTCGAGTGTATTTACTTGCTGAAAGCCTTCTGCTGAACATGATTTGATGTTGAACTATAATTCCAGGTTATTACTGCAAATTCTGCCAAGAGAGGAAGTGGAAATTGACTGCTTATTTTTCACCTGGTTTAGACTAAATGAGAATGACAAGCACTGGCAAAAGGAACATCATTTCACACACCAGGTGCTGTCTCATGGGAAAAAAGCAGAAATAATTAATATCTAAAAGTAAACTACTCATTAGGGTGGACACGTGTATTAGAGAACCTGTGGATGAACAACAGGATTGACTTTAGTCAGTTGGGGCATAATTTTTTTTCTCATTTTCAGTGTATAAAAATATCAGCAGTGAATAAAATAGAGCAATACTGAGGCCAGTATTGCAGGCCACCCTCCAGGCGAGATAATTTTATACCCCAGTTTTCTTGGGAACTAGACCAAGGCAAAATGCCAGAACTATTTTTGCAGTTCCTCTGCTTGTCCTTCCATTGGGACAAGACTGCTCATCAAGCCTCAGTGGAGCTGAAGGTAGGAATATAATCTTGTTTTGCCAACCAGCATTGTTTTGTTCATTATTCGCTTGGCTGTGTCTCTGACTATTGATCTAAAATTGCCTTGGTTTTCTTCTCTGTCTCTTTTACAGCGTCTCAGTCTTTGAGCTTTCTGACCACAAACATCACTAAATAGCTGATATGCACACAGCAGAGCAAGGCATGTTACACAGTTATTTAAAGGAAAGAGAGGAGAAATGAGTAAACACATTTACAGACCCTCTTACTTGGCACCTGTCCAGGAGCAGCGAAGGCCAGCTGCTCCCTACAGACTGGGGAGCCAGGAGGTAAGAGCAGCCCAGGGCTGGCAGGGCCAACTGTGGTGCTGCTGAGCTGGCCACACGCCCCAGCACCCAAACCCCGTGACAGGGTGGATGCTCTCTGGGTCATTACAGCTCACTCCGAATGGTGAAGGTGCGGACTGTCATGCTGATGGGAAGCCAGTATAGTTTTATGGGCTTTACTCCTGCTTTACTTCAAGGAAACTGAGACAAATTGTGAATTTAATAGAGCCCTTGGCTACAGTGGAAGGGGGAGACCTCCAGGTCTCAGCACCAACAGTGCTATCTGCTATCACAGTGATAGCTTGACATATAAACCATGAAATTAGGTGGTTGTTCCCTAAAACAAAATCATCTGAGCTCTACTCTAAGTCTCCCCACAGAATTATTTTGTCTATTACCCTCCCCTGCCCCTCCCGGTAAGGAAAATTAAATCGTTAATGCAATCTACCTATTTTACAGTCCCCCCTATTAATTATGACGCTGTGC
This sequence comes from Rhea pennata, assembly GCF_028389875.1. Taxonomy (NCBI): domain Eukaryota; kingdom Metazoa; phylum Chordata; class Aves; order Rheiformes; family Rheidae; genus Rhea; species Rhea pennata. Next base: position 11,656,124 of record NC_084666.1, on the reverse strand, counting down.
AAGGAAGAAGAGGCTGTAAGGAGAGCGCTGCGTCCGGCTTTGCACCCAGAAGGCAGGTGCATTATCTTATCTGTGCGCTCACAACCTGGTGCTGCCGAGATGGGTTGTGGCAAGTGCCTGGGGGCAACAGATATATCCAAGTAAGGAAAGTGGCCACTATAACAATCAATGGCACACTAGCCACCATATCCCACGTTTTTGCTTCTGTGGAAAAAAATTAGAGACATCATGTAACAGTAGACCAGGCGAGGAACCTGAGAGCAGTGTTGCCTTACCATTGCATCAATGAAGGATGCCTCCTGAACAGCACTCTCATATTTCCACTATCTCCTGTGTGGGGAAGGAGTTAAAGCACTTCTCTCATAGGCAGAAGTTACAACCCACATAGTATGGGAATTAAGCTATTCTATTTAAGCAGAACCATTTCTATAAACATCTGAATTTAAAAATGGCATACAACTACTCTTTTTAATGCTCTAGCTGCCTTCCCACTCACACATGCATTTTTCAAATCCAGTAAAAAAAAGTTAATTGTGCACTCCTTTGAACTCAGGCAGTACAGGTACAGATTGGTCCTCTGTATTTTAAAAACTGCCATAAATACATCATGCAGGTGGACAAATAAGCACTCTTGCAGAGCTGTGATTGCTTATTATTGTTTCCAGGGAGTTTATTTCTATGGAAAGGTAGCAATTCATTCACCTCACTCTCTCTTGGTCTTTAGCTTCAGTAATCATTGCAATCAGATTTATTTTTGAGCTTTTTCTGATTTAGGTGACTATGCAGCGTGTAAATAGAATGTATTGCTTTGGATTATTGTTCTGGAACCACCTTTAAGATCTCTTTAAGGCTTTGATTTTTAACTCAAAAGGAAGGTGTAGGGTATTTATTTTTTGCACACAGGACCGTTGCGTGAGTAAGCCTCTGCATCACCGCTTCAGGTCTGTACTGCCGGACACAGCTGCATTTTCTGCGCTGTTGTGAGGATGACAGGAAGAGTTTAGTGAAATTTTGAATCTCTGTTCAGTGGGAAATTATGACATTTGGAAACTTGTTTTCCTTCTGAAGCAGAATGATTTGCAATGCCTTTCAAAATCCCGAGAGTGACTGGGCCATTTTAAAAAGTATCCTTTCACCTTCTAGAAAACTTTGTGTTGCATAGTTGAAATAGTCATTTTGATGGGAATCAAAATCAAAGTGCCACTTTTTGGTGGTGTTTCTATGTAAAGTACTGTTGAAATGAGCAAGCATCCCAGTGTCAGGCTGAGCGGCTTTTCTGTAACAGTGGTCTCAGGGGAGAGCTGTGTCTGAGGGGAGAGTGAGCGTCAGGGCACCTACTGCTTTTCCTTATACAAAAATTTCTTACGCTGTGCTGCAGAAGTGCTGGCTTCTCCTGTGGGGACAAAGCCGTTTTTGTTCTCTGCCTCTAACAACATGATGCAGCTATAGTGTAGCTGCATCTCAGTTATGCCATTGAAGTAGCTTTTGGCTTCACACAGGTTCAAAGATCCTGAGAAGCAGGAGATAACACAGGTGGAGAGGGAGAAAAAATCACAGGCTGCTGTAGCAGGTCCAGGGCTGGGAGGATGACAGAGATGAATGAAGAGAGAAGCAGTGTGGCTGTATAAGGATGAGACCTAAAAGGAACGGAAGGAAGAAAAGGCACACGTAATGAGGCTCCTGTCAAAATGACTGAGTTTGAGTTGAGATTAGCTGGGATATCTCTAACACTGATCAGTAGTTTCTGTCCTGTCATGGCACCCTAAACACCTACCTTACTTTTCCGCTGGTGGAGAAGATTTGGCTTGTCCAGAGGTATTCTCACCTGCTGCAACTGTGCTAAAGGCTTTACTGCTGTGGCCTCCTACAGAAACAAACTCTCCGAGACATCTGTCCTCTTGTCAATAACTTTTGAAAACTGGTGGTGGATTTCGACCTGATTTGTGTCTCAGAGATAACAGAGTTCCAACAATTTTTGTAGAAATCATAGAATCAGTAATAGAATCATAGAATCAGTAATGGGTGACTGGAGGAGAAGGGTGCTGGGGTTTCAAACATTTCCAAGTTTATTCTTATAAAGTTTGATCATTATTCTCGTAACCTTGATTCTATTAGTAGATCTGCTCAGGTGAATTGTCAGCCACTGGCAAAATGTTCTGAGAAGGAAAGTTACCTGTACGCAGAGATTCTTGAAACAGAAAATCCATTTTAGAACTGACTGTACAGTTGAACGAACGAAATGTTGGAAATTGGGCTGCTTTGTTTTCAAGGGCTGCTAGCTGGATGCTAAATCCAATATGATTTGTTTAGCCCATTACGTCCTTTTCTTCTTCAGCAGCATGACTTTGCAGAGAAGCACGTTAACTTTGCTTCCCGATGTTATGAAGCCATTTGAGGCAAAGAGCCCTTCTGTGAACATTTCAAGAAAAGACTGGCAGATGGTCCCATCTTCTGTACCCCTGTTCTACCTCAAAGGCTGAAGTTAAGCTAAAAAGCAAAGTTATTTCTGATGGAAGATGAAAGTTAGAATTTGACATAACCTTGGTGCGGTATTTTTTTCTTCACTTGATGTGGGCTGCTTGTGTAAAGAGGCTTGAGGCAGGTGAACGGGAGAAATTGTACAACAGCCCAGCCCAACCCATCATGTGAGGGAGAGCTGCTGTATTACATCTCCTGGTGATGTCTGGGAGACAGGAGATAGATGCTTGACCACTGTGCTTCTTCATTAAACTTATCTCTGGCCACTACGATATCTCCTGTTTTACTGACTTGCTGCCTCCAACAATAACAGGCCCTAGTTCTTGTGCTTGAAACCATGGAAACCTTTCTTACTTGCCCTGGTTTAGCTGTACTTTTCCAGCCATGTTGTCTTCCACAGTCCGTCCTTCTATCTGCATCTGCTTCTAACTACCTAGCACGGGTTGGCTGCCTGTTCTGAGCGTGGTTTTGACACATAGGCTGGTTATACAGAGTCTCAGATGCATACCTTAGTCTTAGACCTTAGACTCTTTTGACCATTAGCACCTTCCAGCTTAGCGTCTTTCATGGACACTTTTTTTTTTCTACAATCGTCTTTAAATAAATATGGCTGAAAATTATAGCTGAAAGTACTTTTGTACTCCAGTTCCAATATCTATGTCCACCAAAAAATCTTATATCTGACTGTCAGCATTTTTGCATCTACTGTCAAATGTAATTTAACATTTTAGAATAAACCGAAGGAAAGCTCACACCAGAATGTACTTATTTGGTATCCTTCTTTATGCATTTTCTTTCTGGCTTACATTAATCTTAAAAATATTGAAATTTTCTTCTTCCTCTTTCTTATGCAACTTTTAATATCGTCATGTCGTGTTTCTGTCATGAAAACTGGTAATGAAAGTACCGCTTTTTTTTTTTTTTAAAAAAAACCCTCTCATTCATTAATCATGATGACATTTCATATTAACTAGCTAATGTGTAAAGGCTTTGGGCATTCTATCATTTTAGAAGAACTAAAATGAAGCAATAGTATTTCAGGAAACCAAAGAAAAAATTCTCCAAGGGCAAATTTACTGTTATGCAACTTTTCCAAAAATATCCATTCCATACGTGGAACAATACACTTTTTAAAAGAAAAAATCAAAACACTCCAGAGAATTTACATATGAAAGCCTGGCTGCTTTCTAGGTAGAATGTCAGATCTATATTGAATCCTCCTAATTCTATGGACCTCTTCCTTGCAATAAAAAAAATCCTTTAAACAAAATATGTAAACACTCTTGCAATAATTTCTCTAATGTTTTTTAAGGCATTATATGTAGCTACCTGCTAGTGCATGCTTATAGTGTATATATAACATACTTACATGACTTTTCTATAAAGTAATATATCATATGAATTACAATAATGGTGGTATGATGCTCTTACGGAATGATACCTCACCCAACAATTAGTCCTATAGATTATTAAGGGGGGTGGGTAATCTAATATGAGGGATCTGGGTAGCTCTTACTAGAATGTGGGCTTACTTGATGAGGCTTTCGGTCTTATGTGTAGCTTGTCACCATCATTAGAGGAAACTATGTAATAAATTCAAGATGCAAATGCAGCAAAAAGTACTAAAATACTCTAAGTCACCAGAGAAGCCTGTTGTGCCTTAAGAGAGTCTAGTTGACAAGCCTGAGATAAATTCTTTGAGAATAATCAAGCAGATGGAAACACAAAATGTTCAAAGGAGGAAGACAAATATGGAAGAAATCTTCAAAAAATTAGGGCTAGAACAGTCGCTCTAGAGTTGCACGTCTCAGGTACGCCTGAGATGTCAAGATGTCACCTGGCAACATCTCATTCTGTGAGCAGAGTCCTCTTGTAGAGTTGCTTTGCTCACAAAAGCAGAATATTTTGCTGCTACTCTTGCAGATGGGGGAGGGAGAAATACCTCTTTTAACTGCAGTGTGTGTAAGGGCTGCACATTTTGCAGCTGTGCAGTGCACTGCTGTGCAATAGCAGTGCATCACAGCAGTGGAATTGGTCAGAGGCCACTGGTGACCTCCAATATGTGTGACCCTTTGCCAGGAGACTAGGCTTCCTAGCACTGCTTTCTGCCTTTGCTGTACGTGTCTGTGCAGTTTCTGATACTTGTTCAAGTGCATGTTAAAGAGTTCAGTATGGCATTACAAGTCAAATTAATTATTTAGTCTGTGAGAGTCTTGAATTCATTGCCTTGTACCTTTAGTGAGAACAAGAGTATGGCTACATGAATAAATTATTACAAGATAAGATAAGCAGCGCACTTAAAAAGTATCAGGTGCCTCATGGAACTTGTCTATTTGCATGCTTTCACTCTTGAAAAATATGAGTAAATTTGAGATAACATGCTTGTCAAGGTATATAAGCTGCCTTGCATTTCCCTTGTGGCCAAAGAGTTCCTGGGAATGGTTCCCAAAAGGTAGCTGATGTGCTATAAATCTACAGTCTCTTTGATATTTTGATAATTTTGTGCAATGACTCCCAGAATATGGGCATGAGAAGGTCTGTGAACCATTCTTATCCCAGCTAATGATGTTTTACTTAATTTACAGCTGATCCATCAAAGAACTGAATATTCAGTGAGAGCACATTGAAGCTAATACTCAGGATGCTCCATATTCATCACCTTAAACTGTGGATAATAAGGCTGTAAATGACCTCAAAAGGTTATTTATTTAATCCATTCTCCTCCCAGAACAGGATCAACAATAGCTTTGTCATTTTTACTGCATATCTAACCTTTCAATGGCCCATGGGGTGTAACTTCTGCAAGCAGAGAACTGTAATTCACTGTAATTCAGTACTTAGTTTTGATAGTATCTGATCTGAATTTTCTTTATCCTATCTACCTATCCACCACAGATACGAAGAAGAAATTATAACATTCTATTTTCACAAAAGGGGCTTGAAAACAGTCTTGTGGGACTTTAAACAGCCTAGGCACTCTATTTACTGTTGCCTTTCAGTCTTCTAAATAACTTTAATTCCTTCAACTGTTCCTTACAAGCAACCAGAAAAAGTATTTTCTAGACTTCTGTCAGTCTCATTGCTCCTCTCTGGACTGCATTTCTACACTCTATTTCTGAACTACACTTTTGCAAAACTGCTGCATAATCATTTGCTTCCCATTCCAATTACTTCTCTTTATCTTTAGAATCTTGCACACTGAATTCCATAGCATTTTGGGAACATTTCTCCGACTTGTCAAGATCCTTATTAAATTGTTATCCGGTCCTACAACCTACAAAGTCATTTCTAGCTTTGTATTAACTGTACTTTTAATGGGCATACTGTCCATCCATCATCTAGCTTATAAATTAAAATATTGTACAGCCTTGGAGAACCCTATTTGACAGGTCTTTCAATTTTATCAGTGAATCTAGTGAATTACTCTTTGAATATGATTAGCCAAACACTTTTTTAGCATTTTCATTTAGACCACATTTCCCTGGAAGACAGTCCCAAGGCAAAGTTAATAGACTTACCAAAGCCTAGATATGTGATACGTACTTCTCTCCATCCACAAAGACTGATAACCCTGTCAAACAAAGAAATATCCTGGTAGGATCAAAATAGATTGTTCTTGACAACACTGCATTGGCTGCTACTTGCTTCCTTCCTTAGAAGTAGTTTTCTAATCAATGTTTTCTCCAATTGCTCTTCTTTCCCTTCTTTTCAAAGATAGGCACAATTTTGGTTTATTTATAGAGTCTTTCAGTGTCACATATATCCTCTCTGAAGTCCTATAAGCACAATTAGTTGTTCTGAAATTGCTTCAGCCAGTTCTAGTCAATGGGAAGTTGTCCTGCACCTTGGAGAATGAAACCCTCAATTTCTGTGTTTTGTTGAAAAGTTTTGTGAATAGGAATACTTGGAATTAATTTACTCCTCCTGATTTACATTGAACTAGACTGGAAACACAAAATTTGTTTCCTTTTGGGTATTGTCTTGACTGTGCTGATAAAAAAGCAGCACTTACATAAGTGATAAAGAAATCATTATTCATTTTCAAGATAGTGCCAAGATCAAATTAAAAGTGAAAAATGTCTTCCACTCTTCCCATGGTTCTTTCTATGGTAATGTCCTCTCCTACTGGCTATGATGGATTGCTTTTATTCATTATTTACAAACTAGTTTAGCTTATTTCTTATGCACACAAATACAATAAAAAAAGCCAATCTGTCACTGGTATATTATGTAGAGAGTCTAGTCCACAGCTAGACCTTTACACCATTAACCTTACAGTAAAATTGAGAAAATGTGAGCAAATCACATATAATTCCTTAATTCTCATGACCAACTGCAACTAAAATTAGAATTAAGATCCCTAGTGGGCTTTCTCTAAAGTGATTAATCGGGTACTTTGTAGATCTGCTCAGTGGCTCTTTTTCCAGAGTTTTCCACAGCGTTTCTGGTCAGAAATGATAGACCATGTATCCAGGAGCTGGTTGTGGCATATCTGAGTCACTGCAGAGGACAATTTCAGCAACTGAATTCTAAGAGGGAAATTTGCGGCTAAATTTTGGGCCTTTTTCTTTCTTGTTAGTTCTAGCACTCTAACACAGTACAGAGCCAGATCTGATATATTTTTTTGTCCCTTTCAGGTGGCCATTATACTCCACCTTTTATTTAATCTTTTGTACAGTTAGTAATCGCAGTAAGTCAAAAGATAGTGCTATATTCCCTATTTCATTAAAATTCTTATTGGGCTCTTATTTTTTCATCTTTCCTCTTTGAGGAATCCTTATACTCCAAGGGCTTTTTTATTTGGCAGAGCTAAACCAGTGGGCGATGTCATTAAACTGATGCTAGAGTGAAAGCCTATGAAAGTGTCTCATTTCAATTAATTGATGCTGGTTGGAAGGGGAGTGAAAACAAGGCCCTTATAATGTAAAATGGGAGAATTCATTCAGCTTTTAGTAGATTGTGTAAAACTTCTCATGGCGGTGTAAATAAGCTGTTTCAAGTGGGATTTTTTTTGTGCAAATATTCTACCATCTCTGTTTCAGCAACCACTACAGCTGGATTTACTCAGTCCTGCTCTGAGTTGTGCTTGGCTACATTAACACACAAGTTATTGTTCTGACAGTGGTAGGCAGTGAAACAGTCCATGGTCTGATTTTCTCAATGTGTCTTTATGGGTTGTGACTGCAACGGCCTCACTTCCGTCTTGCCTGGGTGGTATGTGGATGACTATATTTAATTTATCACAATTCTTTTTCATGTACAGGCCTTTAATCGATTTAAGTCAATCTTACTTGTAATAGTAGCACAAAACGTTTCTTTTAATTCAAAGCCTAGCTTACAACTTTATGACCTGACTTATCTATCATATTTATAACATGTAAAGATTGAGAGAGAATGTTATATTTGAAGCTAGCCTGGTTTTGAGAAGGAGACTGAACCAGATCTACGGAGGTTCTCCCCAACTTTAATGTTTCTATGATAATATATCATTCTCCTTACTAACTAGGAATAACAAACTGAATAAGAGAAGTTTCTAAGAGGGCAGGGAATTTTGGCTTTGTTTTTCATTTCCAGAGCACAACCTAGTTTTCTTCAACTGTTTACCTTTTTGTCCTTTGCAGAATAGTATTGCAGGCAGGTTCTGGGAGAGGAGTTTGTTGGGTCTGGAAGCAGAAGCAATGACAATTATGGTCTAGTGGGGTTGTATCATCCGGGTTCCTACTGATCAGAGCCTACACTCAGACACAGTTTGTGTATGCTGATGCATCCCTGTAGAATAAAGCAGGCTGATCCGTATCCCTGAAGCTATTACTGGAGTGATGAGCGGAAGACAAGAGGATTCTCCTGGTTTTGTTCTCTTTCAGTGGCTTACTTGCTGGTTTCTAACTTCCGCAAATTTCTGAAAGGAGGAAAATAGAATTAAATTTGAGGAAAGTGAGATAACAATGTTAGAAGATGAAGTTCTTAGTGCTATGGATACAATTCTGCTATTGTTACCATCTATACGGTACGTATAAGCTTGTCTAAGGAGAGGTAAGATGTAAGCATATCGTTAAACTATCAGGTAGGATTCAATTTGTAGCTGTCTTCTAGAGAACTTGAAAAGGCAAGTTCTTGTTGACCTGCACAAAACACAATGTCATGTCATAAAGCCACAGTGGAGCTAGTATTATTTCAGCACTGAGTCTTACCTGATTGTTTTAACAGCCTCAGCATCACACTAAAACAACTCTACTGCTGGTCCAGGGGAATCTAAAACAAACTGTGATCCTGTATCTTGCATAATTGCTCTTAGGATCTCAAGGAAGTGAACTAGACTCATTCTGACTACATTTCTGATACAGTTTCTTGGGAATGCTTTCCTGGTGAACTGAGCAACTGGCACTTTCTGTGTCATACTTGACAACGAAATTAGTGCCTTGCAATTTCAAAGTATATCATCAGTCAAGTGTAAATCACAGATGAACTGCTCCAGTTTATTATATTGCCATTCTTGCAATAAGGAAATATTCTTTTACAATTGGAATTATCCTGTTTGATTTTGCTGGTGTTCAGCTCTGTTACATTTGGGGAAACTCTTCATGAATTTATATTTACTTTCTAGTTGGAAATAAATTTATCTGTAATGGCTTGGCAAGTAAATAACATTTCATTATTTCTGCAGTTTGTGTTATTACATCATGCTAAACATCTTATGGAGGTACAATAAGTGTGAATTCAATACTGGAATTGTGTGTGCTGAACAGAATATTCCTCTTGGAGTACTAAATCAGGTTCTTAAAGAGTGAAGAAAGATCTGTTTCCAATGATCCTGAGTTTTCAGATGGAGTGCAATTTTATAAGAAGCTCAGCTTTCAGACCTAAAGAAAAGTAGGTTTTTAAAAGTGTGCAACCTCTAAATTTTCCCTCACATACCAAAGGATAATCAAAGGATTTGAAGTGTTGAACTCTTTCAGGAAACTTGGCCATTCATTTTGTTTCATGCTTTTTTGAAAATTGTGCCTACAGTGTACATTCTTCATGGCCTGATCAATGTTGCACCGCATCTGTGGACTGTTATTTTCATAGAGAATCACAGCTGTAAAGAGCTAAATGCCTTTGAATTACATCACTGTGTGAACAGATGTGTCTGAATATCAGGCCTGGAAGTGGAGAATTTCAAATCTCAAGTATTCATTTTCATTGTGTCATTTTTTTAATGAAATCCCCCAAGGAGTGACATATTCAGAGATAAACAGCAATTAATAATTAACAATGGCCAGAGAGAAGCAACGGCCAGTTGTGCTTCATTGCACAGACCTAACAACTAGTGGGTGCCATGGACACAAAATTGAAAGAACTGGCCACTGATTGATTATTCATAAATTCAATCTCAGTGTGACTAAAATGTGTCTGCAAACATGAATGCATGTCTTCCTAATACAGAATAAATAGCACTTACTTCTCTAATTATTAGTTTAGGAATACCATCTAGAAATGATCCTGTTCTGCTATGCACATTGGCATTTAACCTTTCTAAATTTGTTCTATTTCCTGAATCTTCAGGCAATGGGATATTTTAATCATCTGGTGCGTAATTGAAAGAATAAAACATTCTCTTCCATACCTCAGGTATCTTCCTGAGACTTGCTATGTTTAGATATGTAGTACCCTCATTTTATCTCCCAGAGCTTGCCATCATGGGAAGTGACCATCATATCCAGGTAGTCATTGCATGTGCGAATGCAGTACTTTCATACTCAGCATCCAAGAACTCCCCCATATTCAGGCTCTTTCCAGTTCCCACTAAGCTCTACTTTATCTTCAAAACTTTCTTTTTCCTTTCTTTGTCTGTGCCGTCCTATAAAAGTGTTCTCCATCCTTTTTTCTTCCCAGCGTCCTTTAGGGATACTTCTCAGCCCACTCACCAGCAATATTTTTCAAAAATATATTTATTTTTTGAAAAGATCTTATTTCTTGATACCATCCTGTTTTCTAGAGATCAACTAAAAAGCCCTTTAAAAGGCACAGACATATTCCCACTGATCTGTGGGTTGAAAATCCTGCCTACTTCCTTTTCAAAAATCCATCCGAATTTATCCAAAATACTCTAGTTAAAAATCATTTCTTCTTGGACTACTCAGATCACATCACTCCTAGAACTGCCTCTTCTGCCTTTCACATTAAATACATGTTTCATGATCACATTTTCCAGGTCCCTTCTATGCTTAACAGAAAATCATAGTGGAACAAGACAGACCTGCACTGATACTGTCGTAGACTACTCTTCATCTCCACTGATTTGCACTGTTTTTTTTTTTTCTTCTTAGGAGTTAATGATGTAGTTTTCTTCAATGAGTTTGGGTGGTATACTCTTGAACCAAGATGAAGTTTTAGCAGTCATGATACTCCATGACAGGGAGCTCTACAGCTTCTGTTGGTATTGCTTCGGATGATTTGGATCCTGTCATCTCTACTTTTCATTTAGGCTTAGTGTTTTTACTGGAGCTGAAAATGAACATCTGTACTCTATTTACTTTTTTCCTCTCATTTGACATATATGCTTCTATTGCATTTCTTGCGAAGTCATGTGTTTTCCAATTTATAGACTCCTTATCTATTTAATCATTCCACTTGCAAAAGCTATACTTTGATTTTAATTAACTTGCATGATCATATTCTTATTTTCCCTGTTTCTTGTACTTATTTTGAAATGCATGACTTAGTGGTTTCTGACCTGCAATATAGAGACATCCCTGCACAAATGTTAGTGGCTCATGCGCTTTGCTTCAGCAAACTAATTATCAGAAAATATGTCTACATCTGAAAACATTGACTGATATCCCTGAACTATTCATCTATCCGTATTACACTATAAACCATATTGACCAGGTACCAGGAGCTAATTTCTCTTCTAATATATCTATATTAATACTGAATAATAATTAAGTGAATATTTAACTAATGGTCAAAAATAAGATCCATTATTCAGTTTTCATGGAAGATAAGTACACTAGTAGTCAAAGAGCTCCACAATGGAAAAATCAGCTTGATTTCTTGTGTATTAGTAATTTTGAGCAATCAATAGGTTTTTTAACATAATGAATCAATTTCTGGAGTTTTTCTAGAGTTAATCCAGTGCCTAACAGTATGAATTTAGCACATTTCAATTTTGCACAAAAAATCAGAAACTTTTTGTAAGAGTTCAGGGGATCAACTCAGGAGTTCTTCTGTAGCAATATCAGATTAAATTTTGCATGACTTAGTGAAAATAATTAAATTTGCTCTAAATACAAATCTTATTACAGTTATCACTGCAGATTTTTTGATGTGTAATAGGAGCTGTTCCAGTTACTAACCTATGAATAGTTTATTTTTGGGCTTATGAACTTATATGATTCAATATTTGCATACATTTGATAATGAATCTTTTCTGCACTTTTCCTTTGGTTATTTGTTTTTTCATAAGCAGATGTTTCTTGTTCCACACACATTTTTTTCTGAAAGCATGCATTATTTATTTTTATTTGTCACAAACCATCTTGTAGTATGCTGAATTATAGATACACTGGAGAGTTAGCTGAGCTGCATCAAACTGCTGTGAGATCTTATCTATTCTCTTACTATTTCTGGAAAGTAATAGCATACTATTAAGGTAGTTTTTGTGAAAGCCTAAAATCAGCATCCAGGACATAAATATATTTTTGAAAAATATTGCTGGTGAGTGGGCTGAGAAGTATCCCTAAAGGACGCTGGGAAGAAGAAAGGATGGAGAACACTTTTATAGGACAGCTATTTAATTTTTTTTAAAGGAATGAAAACATGAGATATCTCCAGGAGTCACTGAGTAGAGGATGAATGCTAAAACAGAGCTAACTTTTAGCTATTTGCAAAAGTAGGAGGGTCTGTGACCCCCAAATTAGCTCGTCTGTTGCATTGGCTCCAGTAGCAGCTTTACTCAGGGAGTTTCTTGGAGACTTACTTTCCGTTAAAACTGTAGATACAACCTCCAGACGGCATATGGAGTCTTTAGAGCTTTTTTTTTCCTTTTTGTATTTTGACTCTTTTTGCTCAGTGTAGACTTAAATATACAGAGAAAAATAAATTCTAAATTTGCAGGTAAAGAACCATGGTGGGAATCAAACATTTTCAATGTTAAGGAAGTAAATTACACTCTGTCTGAATTCCCATAAATATAATTAAAGTTACTTCTGAGCTTTTCTCAGGTTGTAACCAGAGAAGTGATGAGGTCACTGCTGAAATTCATTACATAAATTCCACAGAGTGTGTCATGAAAGTGTTTTAGACTATGATGGTGATTGTAGAAGCTCATTAACCACATATAAAAAGCATAAGCATCTCTCTAGTGGTGTGGGATTTCCACACTGGAAGAACAAACAAATAAGTATAAGTGGCAAATGTCTTTTGACATCTTGCAAAATTGAACCTGCTGAGGAGTTTCCAAATTTGCCATAGTGTGGATAGCACCTTAATAAATACAGTATTTGTAGACTGATCTCTTTGTAAATATACAGTAGCTCATAACAATGACAGCTGTTGCAATTGTAAGCAATTTTTATTAACTATTTTTAGGATGAAGTGTTGGCATGTTTCTGTAAGAGTATAATTTTAATCTTTTTTAGCCTCAGTCTATGTGCACTCTCTGCATTATCTTTCCTCCCATAAACGCTTCTCTACTATTTGGTCTACTCCTGATTTGTCCACCTGCTTCTGTATCTTGGTTATCAAACTGCTCTTTTGTCTCTTGTCTAACACTGCTTTGTACTGGTACTTCCTATCACTCTGTACTTGCATTGCCTTGTGGCATCTTCAGTAATAATCCCAGCTCCAGTTCTGCAGCTGGATTCCATCTTTCTATGGTCTCCAGTTCCATTGCCATCCCTCATGTCCTCTCCTCTTCTATGTACTAGAATCTCCAGTGAAGAAATCTGATTTTTCATTTAACTGAGACCATATGAATGTAGGACAGAACAGGACCACAAAGGTCACCAAGTCCTTTCCTCTGTAATTGCAGGAAGCCTTGGACTGGATGTGTAGCTCAGAAGGATGTGCAGTGCATCCAGTCCCTCTGCCTCTACTTGCCAGAGGGTGCAAAGGGTTTCCAACCTCTTATAACAACCTTCAAATGCAACTTTCTGACCTACCCAACCAGTACACTTTCTTTCAAAATAAATTGAAGCAAGAACCTGTGGGCAGATCCATGGATGAATTACCCATCGCAGTAAATGACATTGGAGATATTTTAATTTGCTACGCACATTGAAAAGCAGTAGTCCTGCAAGATGGTCTTATCATAGAATCAGTAAGGTTGGAAGGGACCTCTGGAGATCATCTGGTCCAACCTCCCTGCTCAGCAGGGTCACCTAGAGCATGGTAGACAGGGTTGCATCCAGGTGGGCCTTGAATATCTCCAGAGAAGGAGACTCCGCAGCCTCTCTGGGCAACCTTCTCCAGTGCTCCATCACTCTCACAGGGAAGAAATTCCCCCTCATGGTCAGGTGGAACTTCCTGTGGTTTAAGTAAGTGTTTTCCCATCAGATGCCAGGTGTTTCTCCACCAACTGATTATGGTAGGAGAGGAAATTGCTCAGCACCACACACAAAAGTCCCTGGACAATTTTCCTTTGGTTTGCTGAGTCTCTCATTCACATCAAGCTTTCAGCTTGCCTCCTTTCATCTTTTGGAACAGTCCCTAGAGAGCAATGAAGATTATATTTTGACTACAATTAATATAATTTCATTCTTATTAAATCATTCTTAGCACTGTTTACAACTCTAGTTATTTTTTAATTCTTCCAATGTGGATCTTACATGCACACTGATTAAAAGCTGATTATAAACCATCTGAAGCTGGATTGCTGGAAACTAAGAAGCGAAAAAATATAAAAAATGAATGATGAACATAAATAGTAAAGAATCAAGCAGTTCCAAATTTCCTTAGATTTAATAAGTTAACAGCATTCTCTATAATGTGAATGAGAGCATTTATAAAAATACATATTATCTGCAGCCAAATGATGTATCTGTAAGTGACATTGTCTATCAAAAGAGAAGTCACCTAATCTGCATAATTTGTCATGTTTCCTAGTGGCCTGTACTAGAACACTTGTTGGGAAAACGCTGAAGGGCTAGAGAGTGACTAGCAAGGTGGTGCTAACCAGGAGAGTACATGCCGAGATGCTTGTTGGGACGTAAGCGCACCCACATGTATGTTTATGGGGTCATGCTTTGCAGAGAGTTCAAGGCTGTATTCTCCATGTTTAGCATCCATAGCTTGGAGAGGTTCTTTGGAGAACTGAGATTCCCTCTTGGTGGGTGAGAGGGCGACAGCTTAGCAGAACCAAAGCAAGCGTCACAGCTCCCACAGCAAACCAAGGGTCCATGTTTTGGTGACTCTGGAACACAACAAATTGAGCTTCTCTGTAAATCTGAATCAGATAGTCAGCAATATTGAATCAGAGTCTTCATCCCACTGAGGAAAATGCATGAATTGAAACCCGAGGCTTTACACCTGTGTATCACTGGTCATCACTTTCCTTCACTTATTTAACTTTTTTAAGAAAGGCTCCCGTGGTACTAGGTTATTTGTATTCATAATTGTCCTTACTTCTCAACTTAGGAATGACTAGATCATTCAGGAGTTTTCTAGAAAGAGCAAAAAAAAGTTAAAATGTAAAGACTTTATTTTCTAATTATACTGTCTATGATATGCAGTTTAGACATTATTTTTTAGAATAATGTAACTTTCCCTATTTTTTAGCAGAAGCTATAATTGACAGATGTTGAGCTTCCATTTAATTCATTGCATTTTATTTGTTCTGTTTACTGTTTCCATTTTATCTTTCACCAACAGACCAACAGAGTCACTCTAAAATTTCGTGTACTTTATTTTTTGTGTGTTCCCATTAGCAATGTGCTTCTGCAAGTCTCCATTTGCCAAATATACAGAGAGGTCAATGTGAGTTTGACAGAAAAAGATATTGGTGCTTGAATGAAAAGTGAATATACTGTAATATTTACTAGAGTTCTTCCTGTTTATTGTATTGAAGATGAAGCCTTTATAGATGACTTCTCAATTCATTTTTAACAGTATGACCTGTAAATGTGCAAAAAGTCCTCAAGGCCCTCAAATCTGCTTATTCTTGTCAAAAGTTATAGAGATTCTGGGGCAGAATAGTCTGAGGTATCTCAGTATTCAAAGATCCGAGTATAGCTAATGATGCTTCATGAGTCAAATCCTGTGGTCTTATCATCACTGTGCCTGACCTCTGAAGTCAGTGGGAATTTTACATGACTAAAGAAAGTGGCAGAAGGTCTCTGGTAAAAAATAAAATAAAATAAAATATTCCCCCCTCCCGAAAAAAACAAGAAAAAAAATGGGTTTTGTTACGAGATAGAGTCCAAGGCAGTATGAATTAAGGAACTGAGTAGTGAATTAATCATTCTGAAAATCTGAAAATACTGATCAGTGTTGCCTGTTTTTACTGGGATATAAGAAATACATAGCTATTTCCAGTTCTTTTAATGTTTGGATTAATTGTGTTTAACTGGCCTTAAAAAAAAAAAAAAAAAAAAAAGAGTAAGTATATTTTACAAGTGATTAGCTAATTAGATTTACTAGGAAAACAAAGTAATGGCTTTTCCTGGAAATCTAGTTCCCGGTAAGGTTTCTAGGGAGGGTTTAAGTGCCTGTCAGCTATTGAACTACGGAAGTTGCATTGAGAACAGACTCTCATCTTGAAAGAAGGTAATAATTTCTCACAGGTAGTAAGAAATATGTTTTCTTGAATAAACTTTCCTCTACAAGCCACTTTGGCCACTGTTCTGTGGTGGCATTCAGGCCAGCACAGCAGTCCACCTACACTGGTCCTAGAGCCTAATGTAAGATTTAGATATACTTGAGTCCAAAGAAGGGTCTCAGGCTGTGCAGTGAACCCTAATGTCATTTCATGAAAACTCTGACTGATTATTTTTCAGTATTTTCCTGAAACATAGATATTCTTTTGTTTTAAAGAAATAAATTATTCTGTGAAAAAAAATATAAACTGTAAGAACTGGAACCAGTTATTTTACAATGACAGGAAAAAATGGCAGGGATTATCAAAAGGATTTAAGAGAGTTAAGTGCTCAGACAACATTAAATGTTACACTGTCCTCGGTATGAGTTTGCATTTCTTTACCTTTGAAGTTCTTTTTTTAAAAAAGAACTTCCATTATAATGTTGGATTTGCTCATTCCAGTCATATCATAAACCTAGCAGGATCATCGTGATTACCTACTCTGATTTCCTGAATAAAAAAATAAAAACAAAATACAAGCAACAGGACATTAGCAAGTAATTCCTGTATCAAGCTGACAGATAGCAGAGATTTTTTTTTTCAAAGAAAGAGATCTAATCTTGATCCTAATATTAAAAATTGAATGCACAAACTAGACTGGAAGAATGAAGGCTGTATTTACCATGCCTTTTGCAAAGCCATATGACTAACTCATTACTTCGACTCTAAATTTTGCAACTTCAGAATGTTCATTCACTCTGTCTATACATTATAACCTGTATATGAATTATTCCTCTCTTTGTATCTGACAGCTGAAAAATGTTTTGTCAGAGAACTCTCTCTGTTCTCCTCCCAGGGCATTCTTCCTGCCACTTTTGCTGATTTTTATCAGCCTTCCTTTGATGAGGACTAAAATATTCACATAGACTACTCCATGCAGCCTAGAGGGACTGCTTGTTTTCATAAATATATGTCATTATGCTTCACTTATCTTCGATTATGGTGACATAGAGATAGATAAGTAGAAGTGTGCATTGGATTACGGGTAAAATCTGATAAGTGACAGTCTTTGCTGTACCTAGATTTTAAGCCAGTCCAAATCCAGAGTTAGGTAGGTAGGATATATTTTTCAGAAGTCCTCAAGATGGTCTCAAATCTCCCTGAATCTTTTCTTTTTTGATAAGAAGCTGCCTAAAGTTAGACAGCATGAAAAACTGACAGCAGAAAGGTCACTGAAGTCCTTCATTTCTTCAGAGGTTAGCCTGATTCAGAGCTGAACAGAAATGTCTTCAGCTATATGGACTCCACACTATGCTTCCTATCATGTGAATGTACGCTTACTGGTTGTTTGAAAGAACTGAGGAAGGCTCAGATATCTTTTTCCTCTTTTTTTTTTTTTACTTATGATACCTTTTATATCTACAATTTTATAGTGGTCTACAGTTTTATAATGGTAATATCTCTTACGTGACATGAGATGCACATTTGTTGTCCTTATTCAGCCTGTAGGAGAAAAAGCCTAGAGCTGCAGCCTATGAGAAGAGTTCCCTAAATAGCCAGCAAAAGGAAGGTTGAATTTGTGGGGAGAAGTATTTTACTCTTTTTTTTTACTCATCTCCTCTATGGATATTGTGTCATAGTACAGAAAATACCTTGAGGGGGAAAACAGAGGACAAAAATGGCTCTACAGCTTGTGTTCCATAAGAACACAACAAGAAACTAGAAGCCCTTTGTTTAAGTTTCTCTTCTAAGTTATTTTTGCCTTTGTATCCAAAGACTCTTGAACGTATAATGCCTAGACAGGTGTCAAAGGGGAGTTTGAAACTCAGGGTCGACAAATCTAGTATGTGTCCCTGCCACCAGGATATAACCACATTCTTCCTCTCCCTTCCTGGACAAGCTGTCTCATTGCGCTCTCCACACTGTTGTTCAGTTCCAACAGAAAGCGGAGAAAATCCCATTGATTCAGATCAGTTCGGGATCTCCCAGGCCACGTGTTTTGACCTCAAGATTACTGGGTAATTTACTGTTATTGACTGCATGCCATCTTGACAGGATACACATTGTTTTTAATTATTTTTTATAATCATCTTGTGTTGACTTCATTTAATTTTACAGCTTATTAAAGTACACAGGAAAGCAGGAACTGAAAAATATATTTATACCTCAAATATAAACAAATGCTGCTGAAGCTCATGCCTCTGAGTGATACAGCCATGCCAAGCTTCTGCCAAGAAAGCTTGCATACGCCCAATCTCAACATGAGTCTCACTGTCTGGCTGCTGCTCCTGTAAATAAAGTTACTCATTGGTGAACATCCCATGGAAAGTTATTGTGAATATACACAGAGGATGCAGGCCCTCGAAAAGAGGAAAAGTAGAGAGAAACAGATGAACTGGATGAAATGAATGAATAGAATATGGATAATAGAAATGGATTTCATTTTATTTTAGGACAGTGTCCAGTTCATCAATGAACTGTAAAACTGATTAAAAGAACCAAAAAACCCAATATTATCAGAAAATGAAAAAATGAAAAAAACAGTAAACACCTTTTCAATAGTTACTGGAGCAAAGCAAACTTCTTTTGGATTGACAGGTTGAGTTACACATCTTACTTGTGGATTTTGATAAATAATATTATCTGGGAAAAAAAAGCAGTCATACTTTATTGGTTGTGAATTATTTCTATAACTTTAACTGATTCACCAGTCCTATAGACACTTCATGCATGTAAGTTATTTTAGTGAAGTCAAAAGGACCACTTAGGTGCCTTGAGAATTCATTGGTATCTTCAGGAACAGGCTTTGTTTTCTTGGGTTTCACACTGGACTCTAGAAGAATAAATTCTAGTTCATGATTACCTAGCAGTAAGCAGACGGTTAGTTATTCAGGCTGGTATTCATTGTACCTAAATTAGGAATCTAGGCTGTGTAAGTAGCTAATGGAGAGACGGTACATTCCTGCAGAGCATGATTCAGAGCACTTCATTTAAGAGCCTGATGACTGGCTAACCTACATGCTCTGAATCTTCTCCTGGAGATGTCTGTCTGCCTTTTTTTTTTTTTTTCTTCTTTTTTTTTTTTTTTTTTTGACTTATTCTCTGCAGAGCCCAGAAGGGCTGGTCATGTAGTAAGAATGTAACTCAGCTCGGCACCAGGACTGTTCAGTCTGAGGTGAGCTGAGTTTGATGTGAAAGACCATTAGATGAGCTCCTTGGCTGTTCTATCTTTTGAAAGTCTTTTTATTTACAAGAATTTGTCTTGTCTATATCACCCTCCTGGTGTCCTCCATTCCTCTGTGTTTGTGCTCCACAAAATGCCACCAAACCTACATTCAGATACATGAATTTTTAGAACTGGAATTGAGGTGTTGTATCACCCAAGAGAAAGTACCAGCTTCATTTGGAGGAGCCACGAGAAAGAGCTCTTTTCTATTCTCCCTCCAGCATGGGAACACAGTCTGGTTTGGAATGACTCCAGCTTCACCCTAGCTCAAAGAGCTGCCAATAAAGCAAGGGGCTTATTCAGTGCTCTGTCTGCCTCCTGCTAAGAGACATTACCTTGGCTGACAGCATCCTACTCAGATTTCGCTTGGGTAGATGAAGGTGGAAACCCTTAAGGAAGGTGTTTGGAAACAGTAAGGCTTCCTCAGTTTGGGCTTTCCTTTGAAACTCCACAGCCCCGCAGAGCAGCCAGGTCATATGAACCTGGAGGGTTTCCAGGCAGGACTCTGACCTTTATGACAACAGTTTCCTCTCCAGCTTCCCTGAGGTAATCTTTCATCCTGAAACATAGATTTTGATTCGTACATGTATCTGTTGCTATTAGAGCATCAATCCATTCACCCTCAGCAAGTGGGAGGCACTTTGTTTCTCCAGCTCTCTTTTCTGTTAATAGCAAAACTGCATTTACCCACTCTGTACTTCCATTACTCATAACTGTTCATAATAAGCCAGTAGGTGCAGGCATCACCCTTTTATTTCTTTTTCTTTTTTTTCCCCTTTCTTTCTTTTCCTTTTTTCTTTCTTTTCCTTTCCTTCTTCCTTCCTTCCTTCCTTCTCTCTCTCCCTTCTTTCTTTCTTTCCTTCCTTCCCTCCTTCCTTCCTTCCTCCCTTACTTGTTCTCCCCCCCCCCAGCTTTTAGTGAAAAAGCTTTACAATGGGACTTAACTTGATACTAAGGGAAAAACATTAATGACCAGGAAAAGTAAAAGTATTCCTTTGCTCCAAAAAGCACCTGAGCTTACTACTTATAAGTCTCTGTTATTTTAGTGAATTGGATGGCATGATCCTGTCTTTCTGAGCCTATGGAAATGAGGAATCTTTAAACCGTGCCTAAGGCAAAGTAATCTTTCTGGGGAGTATATTTTTTGCCTGTCTTGTTCAGCCTGATTTCTCAACAGGTTTGATGAGAGCATGAAAGGTTTGATCCAAAACTTATTGAAGTCAAAGAAAATGCTCCATGTGATGCCTGAGCTCAGCTGGTGCAAGATGAATTGTTAGTAAGATAAAGCTAGTTGAAATTATGTTTTTTGTTTGTTTGTTCCAGCAGGTCCATCATCATATGTAACACAAATGACTCAGTCACATTTCTTCCATTCCTGGCCCTCTGTGTCATACTTTGTACCCCTTCTCTTGCGTGATTCTTCCTTCAGGCCTTCACAATTTTCCTGACGGTCAATGACGTTCAACCATAACACTCTTCTTGATGAAGTGAAAGCCACACAGTGTCATGCTAGGGCCTCTGTCCTCCATGAGCTGGTGGGTTACCTATTACTGCTTTGATCCAACCACTGCCACTGGAACCTTACTGAGTGTGCTTACTTCCCCCACATGTTTTTTCTGGGGGCAAACCTCTATGAATCGCAGTTCTGATAATTGATATTTTAAGATGCTACTTATATTTATGGTTTCAGCTTGCATCTCTGAGCAAACAGTTGTGGGGATTTAAGACATCAATGACCCTCTTTCCTCTGCTACTGATGCCCATGCATAAGAAGCCTAACACTTGCCCCAGGACAACACAGCAGAGCCAGCAGTGTGGACTGGAGGCACTTTCTCAGCTCTTCCCACCCATAATCCATCGTTCAAAGTGTATTTGTGCAAGCACATCCGAACCTACTACATGGGCAGTAACGTCAGACAGAGAAGAAAGGCAGAAAGCACAGGGGAAAGTAAAGCCTTACGATGCTACAGCAAATTTATCTGTCAGAGTCTTTAACGTCAAACAAGCTTTGAGATTTCATTTTTCTCTACTTCTATGTACACAGTACCATTTGAAGTTCTTCAGTGACTGTCTAACTGATGGATCCATAAAAAAGCAAGTATTCAGGCTATAAAGAATAAACTGGAAGGATCCAAATACTGCCCTCCAATTCAGCACAATATTTTGTAAAATGTTGGTACTAAAATGGAGCTGTGAATTTTATTTAAAATCGTATTAGTGTGCATTTCAAGGTGCCTGCACTCTTTATTCTGAAAACTTCTGCGTTACTTCATTCAGCCCTATAAGCACTTACGGAAAGCATATTCTAAAAATAAATTCCTTTTGCACTTCTCTCATTTAAATTGCTTGCAGGAAAATGCTGATATCAGGAAAGAGGCACCCACATCCATATGTTTACATTTATAGCAATTCCCAGTCACTTTTCTAATGTTAACTAGGAAATTATGTTATTTGAAAAACCTGTAATTACTCACAGAGCAGTACTCTGTCTTCATATTTACTGCTTTTATTAATATTTACGGTACCTACAAAAATTGCCCAAATGACATTCAGATCAGTAGTTTGCCACAGCACTCAGGTGGGCTGTATAAATAGAAAAAAGACATGCTTTTCCCTCTGGGTGATCACAGGTCAGTGTGACCACCACCAAGCTCTTTATAACGCAGGGGAGAACAGACATCGCACGACGAAATGTGTGTTTTTACTGCAGAACCACACATTATATGCTTTCAGCAGACCTCCTGGTCTCAGTTACTGTGGTCTTAACAGCGTTAGTGCCACCGAGAGGCTACCCTGCCCTGAACACTCCTCAGGGAACACTTTTTTTCCAGTCATTCATGCTGAAGGATGAGTCTGCACTGGATAATTCCCCTGGTTTTGTACAGTGGTGGCTGCTCACTGAGCCACATGGGCAGCATTTTGGTGGCCAATGTAGCACCCCGTCATGGGCGGCGGCAAAGGTGCCTCACGGAGGGTTGCTGGTGGGGATGAGAATTTGAGGTCCCAAGAGCTTTTGAAAAGGAGAATTGAATGAGTGCTACACCAAAACAAAAACCTAAACCTTCCAGCTGTTTGGGAAACACATTCTTGTCAAACAACTGGCGCTCTAGCAAAGTCACGGTCTCCTTTCTTCTTCTTTCTTCTTAGAAAGAAGTATGGAGCCTACTGTGAAACTCAGATGCCTTCTGCATAAAAATCTCTCTCCCAAAATTCTTGTTCTCCTCAGGCTAATTGATTGCTAACTTGCTTATTATAAAAGTTGTAATCTGACAAGAGCCTTGGGCGACTCTGGATAAGACATATACGTATATAAAACCTACAGGTCTGATCCTACACTGCTATGTAGCAGGACCCAATGGGACATGTCCCTCTGTGAAGGCTACTGGGTTCCTGATCCTCTGCATAAAGAGTTGCTTCCACAACAGGTTGCTGAGGTCTCTCTTTAGGGTCTACACTCATGTGTATGACAAATAATACAAATCAGCCTCTGCACTTGAGAGGTATTGAAAGATCATGTGATGAAAATAAAATATTTATTGAAAATCAACAAGACATTTTCAAATTTGAAATATAATTATACAGTTGGGGGGAAAAAAGTTGTTCTGCTCACCCCTAGTTCTGCAGAGTGTTTAAAACACATTTCGTATTGACTAGATGGCATCTATTGTGTCTCAGTGAGAGAGGGCTTTTTACCGCGCAGCTGAGTAGCTAGTTCTTGCTGTACAACTCATGAGTACATCAGAAATACAAGGTAGTCACCTAATTACAGAGCAGGTACAGTGTTATTAGTGAAGCTTAGTTCAAAATGGAACCATAATTATGTATGAAGATCACTCTAAGAAACACTTAATTGCATCACTTATTGCGAACAACTTATAGCTACCAGCATGCTACTGAGTGATAAAAGCAGTTCTTCCCCACACATTTCTGTTTCGCATAATATGCTAAATCTGTGCCAGGACAGAAATTGAGGAAAAGGGTGTAGTTGTAGCAAAGCCTCAGACAGTGCTTTAGAAGAAGACATTTTGTCTAAAGTGGAGTGGAAATATTTACTTGTTTTCTGCTGCTCAGAAATGTCCTTTCTTAAAAACAAAATTTCTCCCACTAATTGCTCATATTCTTTTTTTTTTCTTTATTTGACAAACGTTTAGCATATAAAACAGATTATAGAATAGTGCAGTTCTAAAACAGATTGTAGACTCTTAATAATGCTTCGGAACATTTTTATTGAACATTCATACATTTATATGTTCATATTCACATATTCTTCTGAATTACTGTAATTTCTTACCATAAGATATGATATTTTAAGAAAGAAAAAGATTACCTTTTGAATTTAATAGTCCTGTAAAATAATTATGAACAAAATAGGTCCATATTTAATTTTGTTATATTTTGAAAAAAATCCTTAATTTTTTCAGTTCATGTTTCAACATGTTTCAACTCCATGTAACATGCTGAGGTTGTTATAGAAACTCTGGAGGCACAGTATGAACATATTCACAAAAGGCCTTGGGGCTGACTTCTGAATTAATTTTTACAAAATTTCATATTTTAAAAATAAAATGAAAATAAATAGATCCTGTGCACACTTTTGTTCTTTAATGAACTCGTTATTACAGGAACACAAGAATTTTTGTAGTTGAAGGAGAAAATATTGGATATGTATTTTTGGAAGTTCTCTTTTTTCTTCTTGTTGCGACTCAGCTCAGTATTTGTAAATCCATAATAGTGAAGACAGCCTTATGTGATAAGGCAAAATTCAGTTTTCACGTTCAAAGGTAGGAGACAGAGGCCAGGCTGTATATCTGATTCAATTAGAAACATGAACTCCTTTCATGAATTTAAACTAATGCAGTATGCTCAATCTAATTTTTCCTGCTCCTTTTTTGTTATGTGTTTGCATACACAAACTAGAACCATTTCTAAATGTATTTTCTTGTACAATGGGGTGAAAAAAGGGCAATGCTTTTGCTTCTTAGCTTCTAGAACAGGGGAATTGGAAAGCATTCTTTCTAGAATTGACAGTTTTGGTTACTTCTCTTAAACAGTTGAGATCCGGGTCGAATCCAAACTTTGTAGTCATAGGCCAAAGCAGCAGAATTATTCGGTTTAACTCAGTTCATCTCTAAATTCTCACAAATTAAGGGCAATGAGTCATGTGCAATGGTCCACTCTCTGGATGTTAACTCTAGCAGACAGCTGTTAAGTTGTGAAAAATACCTAAGTAGCAGCATCTGGTCCCTCAGGCAGCTGACTGCAGGCTTAGACTTTGCCTCTAGGCCTGCCATAGGGGTGTCCTGTCTTCTGCATTTCCTTTTGCTTGACTGCTTCCTTTGGTTTCAACTCACGTGAAATGAACATAATGTCTACCTTCTGCAAAAGGGAAATCTCAGGAATTCTTTAGGATCTGTATATTTTTATATGTTTTATGATCAAAACCCACAACCCCACTTGTTAGTCTATTCCGGAAGGTAGACTGTGTTTTTAAATGACTGCTTGGAGAATGAAAATAAATAAAGAGAACCCTGATGGCTGTCCAGATGCTGTCTCAAAAAGTCTGAGCAGTGGGGAGAAACTCCCTATACGGCTGAAAAAATAAATTATCCTGTAGTGGGAGTTATACATTTAGCTATCTGGGAAAATACTGCGGGTCATGAGGCCCTGCAAATTGTAGCCTAGCATCTATTTTGAGGGTAAGGGCATGGGGATATGGGGACAGTTCTGTCTTTGCTCCCGAACTGGAATCAGAGGCTTGGCAAAAGAGCAATATTTGAATATGTAATTGCAGAGCACTAGGCTGTGTAAGGCAGGGAAAAACTGCCTGCACCTTCTTACCAGATCTTTTCCAAAATAAAGTGAAAAGATTTTGAATCTCTTTTTTTCTTTTAAATATTTGGTTAATTATTACAGAAAAATGATTCCTTATGACCTATAGAATTTATTTTAATATAGCAGAGAAAAGAGTTTACAGCTATGAGGAGGTTTTTGTGTCTCTGAGGAAATGTCCCTGAAAATGTGTGATGCCAAGAGTGAAAAAAAAAAAAGCAAAAGTGAAGATCTGTGCAAGGAATCGAGGAAGCAGAGTATCTTCAGTTCACACAGCTCCACAGAGGTGAGGCTTTCGGTGCACCCCAGAGCCTTCACGTGCCGGTGACCCAAGGGAAAAAAAATCAGGCAGCCGACTGCAGCTGGTGGTGGGGGTGGAAGTGCATTATAACGAGGGCAAGAAACGGGCTATGGAAATTCAGGTAAAGATATAAAACTGTGTGACCATAAAGGACTTCTCGCACGATGCCATGGCCGCGTGTTCCTTGGCGTTTTCACAAGCGGGGAAGTGCTGCTTCCCGAACTGGCGTTTGATCTGCTCGACAGCGTTAATGCTCGCAGACTGGAGGCTTCACAGCTGTTGACTTGATGGCTTTCCAACCGATAGGAAATGTTTTGATCGCTGTCTTAATTAATCCAGATTTGCCACCTCTGCTCACCCTGCATGGTACCAGCTCAATAAACAGACCCACTACGCTCCCTTTTCCAGTCTGCTCCGTTTCCTCTCCCCCGGCGCCGGCTTTTCTCCCCTTAGCGCCCAGATCGGGCGCTTTCCCTCCCGCCCGCGTGCTGCCCGGCTGCCGGAGGGGGGACAGGCTCCCGCTTTTAATCCCGGGCTGGGCTTCGCGGCATCCCGGCGCATCTGCCCGGCTGGTGGGAGGCAAACTGGCCTGGATTTTTGTTTAACTGCAAATTTACTGAGAGTGGCAAAATGCACTTTTCAGATGGCCCTATCTGGGCAGATATTCACAGGGGGGTTGTTAAGCCCCCAGATTCCTTCCTTCCTTCCCCCCCCCCCATGCCCTTTTCTCCCAGCTCTGACACATTTCTCCACATGGTTCTCTGAACTATGGAACGAAAAAGTAATATAAATAAAATATCAAGATTTTTTAGCATATTCAAAACAATGCCTTTTCCCTGCTTCTGATATTTTACCTGACTGTGTTTTCTTAATATTTTGCCTGGTTTCCTAAGGAAATGCTGTCATGCTGCTTGTCTCTCAAATCCTCTCTAATAACTTGTGCAACTGTTGACCAGTTGCAACCAAAAATGAAAGAGGAATTGAAGTCTCAGCCAATAATTACGTTCCTACTCGTTTTATCAAAACTGGCAACAGGGTAGGGAGAGATAAGCTAAATTAATGTCACTGCTGAAGGAGAGACAGGCGAAAGGTAGCTTTGCAGTAGACAGGAGGCCGGTCACATTCGTACCTCCCTGTGCTCTTTGCAGCTTCAGCCCTCTTGGGGCAAAGGTGTGCTTGCTTACATGAAGAAGTACATATGCACTTAGGGCACAGCACCAGGCTAATGCAGCTATACAACTACTATAGCAGGAGGATTTATATCCAACCCGCTCAGGTCCTTTGCACATACTCATGTTGATGTGCTCTGACATTACCAAGAAAAAAAAAATAACAATTTTTTAATATGAGTATTTGAGAAAAAAGCAAAGTATTAAAATCTACTGTAAGGAATAGAAAATTGGTAGTGATTTTGAGAAAGAAAAAAAGTCAAATTAGAGAAGCAGGAACATTATAGCTGCAGATATTTATTTTCTCCTTTCATAAGCCCATTCTCAAACAATTGATTTTAAAAGATTGGTATTATTATCTTAAAGTATGCATAATTCTTGCCAATGTCTTTTAAGTGCTCTAAAATCTTCTGTCTGAGAATGGCTAATAGAAACTCTTGATACCAAAATCTGTTTTTTTTTTAGAGATCAATCAGTCAGAAACTGAAGGGTGTACCTATTACTACAGAACTACAGTTACTGTAGAAAAAAAAGAAAAAGATGGAAATGAAGAAATAAAAATGATAAAGATGTGAATTTAAAAAACTGTTCTCATGGTGTTCATGAAGTGTGTTTAGTGGAAGCTTCTCTCCTTCTGAGAAAATGCCACAAAGAAAAGTATCCGCAGAATTTGACAGAATAGTCTAGATCAGTAAGGACGGCTCATCTAGGAGAAGAGGGAACTTTGAAAGGATTTTTGGCAGAGACCATAAAATGTCTAAGTGGCACAGGTGCCTGAAAAGTAGAGGTCTTTCGGGTAATGTAGATCAGACTGTCAGCACTGAAATGGTGATTGCTGAGAAAGGCCAGGCAGAATGCCTTGAATCAAGATTTGAAGAAGTTTGTGTCACTTTGCATGCGTGTAGTTAGCATTAATCAGACAGAGACCAGCCTGGGAGGCACCTTCTGGGTCATTAGAGTCCCTGCAGTCTCTGGCAGTCATGTTCATCAACTGGGTGGCCACGAGGCTCCATAAACGTACTGATTCTATAACCTTGAGACACTACAGTCAAAAAACTCTTTCTAACCCCAATAATGAGTTTAAAGAATTCATTATGGAAGGGCAGCAGTATAACCCAGGAAGAGAGGAAGCGAAAGTAAAGATTTCACGTGTGTCTTAGATCCTTGCAATAGTAAGAAATGTGTTACTGAAGATAACCTGAAGAAGGAGCTCAGTAAGTGGGTCACTTTTCATACTACAGAGCTAGGCAAAACCCAGACAACCTGCTATCCTAGTCAGTCTGACCTGCGAGGAAATTCCTGATTCCAGAATGGGTAAGCAGTGTGAAAGTAATGGAAAGACGTCAGACCACCTGCCCACTGCAGACTACTATAAGAGTGGCCAGAATCAGTATAATATCCATCACCACAGTCTTTCAAACAAGACTAAATTTTGTCTGAGTTATGATTAATCATTTCTGTATTTTATTCATTTTTTTCCTTTTCTTTCAAATGTGGATATTAAACCCAGGAATCTATGTTCTGTGCCTTCTTTATACTGCTGGAGCGCACAACTGAAGTAGTAAGCCAGTGTTTCCTTAAAGACACCTTTATCTAAAATATTGACATGAATGAGTATGCTTCAGGAGTTCCACGTGCTTTGCTGAAATATCTCAAGTCCACTGACTTCATGAAATTCAGTTTGATTTATACTAACTACAATTTTTGTATTTCTTTATTTTTAATTCCAGCTTTGGGTATATTTGTAAAAGATGTTAAAGCTCAGGATTTGGAAGTTTCATTAAAAAATGATTTTTTTTTTTTAATTGGAGGAATACAGTGTTTCCTGTGATATATGTGATAAAATGAGGACATGGGTTCACAGAGAAAATGAATAATGCTGACCTAGGAGAATTATTAAATATTGTAATGAAAACATTCCATGCAAAATGCAAAGGAAAGTTATTGCACTAAACCTGGAGATTAAATTCAGCAGCAATTAGCATATAAAATGGATATGAGTCCTCATTTACATGGAAAGCACAATGCCTCTAATTATAGGGTCATGAATACCAGCTGACCAAGGAACAAATCTCTCTCAAATTTAAATTGAGATTTCAACCTTTGTCTCCATTCCAGCTGGGTATGAAAATAAGTGTTATTATTTGGGTTTTTTTATAAGAAAAAGTAAAGGAAGAGAACTTCACCTGTGGTGGTGATTAGGACAGAGAAGTAAGGTATGCAATAAACCTTGACCTAAATCAGGCAGAACAGAAGTGTCAATCTCTCTGTCTCTCATTCCATTTGGAAGCTCAGTCCCAGAAGAGCAGGAAGAGAATGATCTTTCTACCTATGAGAGCTAAAAATAGCATCTTGATGACCTACCCGATAAAAAAACCTTATCAAAACAGATACAGTTCTGCAAAAAACTTTGCTTTGGTGAATTGATGCTTTCTAGTGGTTAGATAGTCACCATCTGAATCTAATTACCACTTGTGTCTCCACAAGATTTTCTTTCCTAACAAAAACAGAGTAGAGGAGATATTTGTTACTCATTTATGTTAAAACATCTTTCTGATGCTCTGGGAAGCTGAAAAGATCTCAAATGATTACTTATACATTTACTTTAAAGCCCATCTTCTTCATGCTACCAGAGTGATCTAGAGGGAATTTGGTATAAATGAAAATTAGGTCTATTATTTAATTGGATGCTGATCATGAACCACTGGTTGTAGTTATGGTAATTCTAAGAGCAAGGGTATCTTAAAAGTTGCTGTTGCTGACGTTTTTTCCTTCTCTGGCTCTTCCTGCAAAAAGACTTCAGAAGTTGTAGCAATCTTCTCAGAGGTACTATATGCAAGAGAGAAAGCATATTTGATAGGTTTTTTTTCTGCACAGCATTGACCCTAATATTGATTATTACTTTTTTTGCATGGTAGATGGAAGAATTTTCTGTTGGGAATGGTTGCTTTTCTTCCAAAGAGGATGTGAGTTGAAATGTTTCCAAGATATACTTGATAATCCATTTTCTTCTTACAGCATAGTTGGGAAGGCACTGAATAGAGAATGGTTAGAAAGACTAAGCCTTGCTTGGCAGATTTTTACTTTTTTGGATGAAAGGATAGTATTTTCCAAGCCACAACAGGATGCTAATGGAAACTGAGTCCCTAAATGCCCTTGTAAATCTAAGTGAAACCATAAGTGAAAGTTAATGGGTTCCACGCTCAAATATGTATGTCTTTGAAAATTTCCCTTACCACTCATTTTAATGTAAATGTGTGAAGGGAAAATTGAGGATGTTACATATTTAGAGTTTGATAAAGCATTTGGCATCGTGTTTCATGAAATCTTACAGCTAAATTAATTCAGATTGGCTTGGATAACAACATACTCATGTGGGCTGAAAACTGCCTGCCAGATTGTAAACATGTGGTGGTGATAAAGAACCTTCCTTCTACAGTATTAAAGGTATGTGTCTAGTGGCATATACTGTAGGGATTGCAGCTAATCTGATCTCATTATGTTATACTAACAGTATTGGCATCTTCAATATTAGCTGAGAAGAGAGGCCCAAATCTGTATATCCTAAAATATATATAGCTCTGCTGAGGTGTTGGGGGTCTTGAGCTTGAAAGCTCTAAAGAGAGTAGATGTATGGGGCTAAAAGATTAGAAATAATTTTTTTTTAATAAACAAACAACAAAAATGAAGCTATTCAATGAGATATGAAAGTCTGAAAAGATGTAATAGTTTATTGACAGTTAGAGACAGATAGAGAAGTGCATAAGACAAGAATCTGCAGTATTATACGGAAACAAAATAAGCCAGTTGCATTTTAGAGAGCATACACAAAGTTGTGATGTTATGGACTAGCTATGTTGTGATATTAGCTGTTAGCCATGCTGACCAGAATTTTCACACTACTATATTTTTCCTCTCCTTACCTATTGCTTAAAACCATCTTCTCTCTCCTTTAGACCATTAAAAATAAAATAAAATAAAGACTCCGCTTAACATTTAGAAGAAGAGAGAAAACATGGCTTTGTTCTGTCAAAAAGCTAAGTCTCTGTGGTGAAAAACTTAACATGTTCCACTTTTACTGACATAAAGGGAATGGACCAGCTAGGTTCAAAACCGAAGTAATGAGAAATACTGTAGCTAATTGAGTCTCTTGATTTATTTTGGTCTCATTTGTCATTTTCTGTTTGCTGCCTCGCACTCCACCCTTCCCTCAGCTGGCCAGTTAATAGAGAACAGCACTTACCACTCCGTAGCTGGATACAGTTTCATACCAAACAAGTCTCAGACCTATTCAGCTTGACAAAATGGTTGTGAACCAATCTGGAAACTGGACTTTAATCAGAGCAAAGCTAAAAAGAATGCCTAGGTTAAATTAATAACCATAAATTAATGCAACATATATAACTATATTCCTATTGTTACTCATTTTTTCCAACGTGTGGGCAATAAACACATATATTGGCCAAACAGTCAATTTACTTTTCGTCCGAACTGGCAAGGCAGAGTGGTTTTCTTGCTAGTCATCATCCATTAATGCTTAGCCAGCTGAAAAGAACACTGATTATGACACCCCTTGCTTTCTAGCACTACTGCTATAAATTGAAAATAATTAAAGGCAATCAATGATGAGATGCTGGGAAGTTGCAGTTTATTCTCAATGTGGCCAAATATATACCTGCCCCAAGGGGGAGAAGAGGCTGGGGAGGGGGAAGGACTTACTCTTCTGAAAGCTTTTCCTGTTACTAAAATCAGTTCCAAGGACAGAGCTAACAAAACAGAGTATAAACCAAACCAGAGAGAGGGAAACAAAATGCAAAAAAAATGCAAAAAAAAAAACAAACAAAAAAAAAAACCCTAAAACAAAACACCCTTAAACTGCATCACCTAGGTGTTATTTTTTGCCAAGTTAACTGAGATTATTCTTTCATTTCTAGCATTTTAATTGTAAACAAATTTTGTTTTATTTTGGTTTTATGTTTTTTGTTTTGTTATTTATACCAGAGGAAAGCACTATAATTTAGCTAGAAATGATGGATTGTCCTTGTTTGTAGACCTGTTTGGAGAAGCAGGATACATGCTTAGTCACTCCGATTTAATCTTTCTGAGTGCCTTTGGGAATGAGGAAACTGAGGCATCAGCAGAGCTGCTGGCCTAAGCACGACCAGCAAGGAGCACAGCCAGCGGAGGCTGAAACAAGAAAAGAGAATTATTATGAGTCAATCATCAACTGTCTTTTGAAGAGGAGAAAACATCACTCTCAGATCTGCACATTGTCTTCTTGTAAACTGGAATCCTCAGGAGTTTCACCCAATTAAAACATGCAAAATTGTATCCATACAAAATACCAGAAGAAAAAAGCATAACACTTACAGTGCACTAGGCCTAGCCGTGCTTCCAGCAGCCACAGAAATTCTTTTTAAAATGTTAGTCTTATGCAATAGCATGCATCATTTTATGAGATTACAGTTCTCGCTTCTGTTACAAGATTACTCCTTATAACCTGCTAGAATCATGTTATGTGTCGCTTATATTCAAAAATATCATTTGGAGATTCTGAATGTATAAATGGCCAGATCTCAGACTGGTTTCATAAAAATATATTTTTTGTCCAGCAATGAAATAAGGTTGTCAATTTTTATTTGTGAGCTAGCTACTCTAAAAATCAATTTACATAAAGTCCAAGTCTGAACTGAGAAATACCATCAAACAAGTATTTTTCTTAGAGAATGTCATGGGGAATTGGCTTTGGTCTGTGATATTTAATATTTTGGTCAGGGACTTGGGAGACAACAGAAGATCACTGACAAAAGGAAGATGGAGATAAGTAAACAACAAAGAGGAGAGGTCTATGACCTGGGCTGATCTAGATCACTCACTTAAATGAAAAGCAGTAAACACTGTATGCTTTTAAACAGCCAAGATAAAAATCATACCTGTATGCAAATTCCATCAGCTTACGTTTACAAGAAGGATTCCTCTGGACTTGGGAAGAGAGTACTGTAAAAAGGATTTGGGGGTCACAATTGAAAATCAGCTATATGTGATGGCACAGTATGATGTAGTTTCATATAAGTCTTCAGGATCTAATAAGGCTTCTCCAGAATAAATGTAGTGGGTATTACAGGCAGTCTAAGTGGGAGGCTGTGCTGATTTCACTGTTGAAGATGCATACTGAGCAGGAGAGGGCTCAAATTAAGGATTGTGGATTAATCTGTTAATTTGCAGTAGTAGATTTTAGGTAAACTCTTCAATCTGGCAAAGAAAGGCAAAAGATGAAGCTTAAGCTGCACACGCTCAGTTCAGAAATGAGCTCTGCACTGTTTAACTAGGAGAGCAATAACCCAGGACAAATTCGGTAGAATCTCTGCTATAGATTCCGTGCGTAAGACTTTTTTGTCCATCGATTGATTTTTTTTTTCTTTTTTAATTTATGCTGTAGTCCAAACAAAATAATACCATAGCCATTCTTTGACAGAATGTCATAATAAATGATCACAACAGTTCCCTTTATTTGTTTTTATGATCTATAAATCTACTTAATATACCTTGACTATTGATTTTTAACACTAGCTAATTTAAAGAGTACAATACAGCTTTCAGAGCAAGGCTGTCTTTTATGCTATTAAGCATTAAAGTGGTTTAAAGTTAAAAACAGCTTGTTTTCAAATGCAATTATGCAAGGCAGTTAGAAAGATATGGTACATACATAATCTTAAAGAATAGAGAAGGCTTTATACAAACAACTTAAAGAGCTGCTGCTGACACACTTTTACTAGATATATCAATTCATAAACAATAAGAAATACTGATCGTGTCTTGGTTATTGAGGCCAGCAATTTGGAAGGTCAATACGTTGTCAAGATCAGTGGTAGCAGCTCTGCAGTAGAGCTGTACTCTCTGTAGACCACTAGGACTCCTGCGGGAGGTCTGCCCCTGCCCTCACCTGCTGTCAGGTGCAGCAGTCAAAGGCTGGAGACTGAAGAAGGAGAAAATACCTTAAAAAGACCTGCAGAAGGAACAAAAAATAAATGTGATTACATAAAATAATAATTCAGAATAAATTCATAATCTGCAGGGTACCTCCAAAGAAATTGCAAAAGTTTCTCGGCTACAAAACTCAAGGGATTTTATTAGCATGATCTGGAAAAAAAATGCCACTCTGAGAATAGCTGATTTGTATCAAGTGCCAAACTGGAGGTCAAACAGAGCATGGGGTAAGTTTTCCAGGACTCTTGGAGCAGTTGTGCCGCCTAGCCAGGCAGAACGGAGAGTGAAGTGGAAGGCGTTTTGACTCCAGGGAGGTCCCTCAGCAGTGTGTGATTTCCTAGACCCTTGCTGAGAGAAGGAACATGTGGCATTTCTTACTTTGCTATCTAAGAAAACCACATACACCTATTACCTTCCTTCATGACCAAGGTCTGAGGAAGCAACATGCAAAAACAGTACATGGCAAATAACTGGGAGGCCAGGCCAAGGTCACCCAGTCCCTACTCCCATAGACACATGATGGGTCAGTGCAGTTATTCGAATATAGCATTTGGGGAAGGGAGCTTTTCCTGTGGTCTTCTGCATAGGAAGGCAAATGCAGGTGTACAGCTGGGCGAGAGGTGGCATTAGAGGATCATCATCCCCCTGGATATGGCTCAGTTCCCCACTTCTGTGAGGCTGAACGTCCTACTGACCCTGGCAGTGTTTGTGGTAGGGCTCCAGGCACAACTGGGGACTAAGTTGTCCCACATCCTCCAGATGAATCTCCATTCCAGGGAAGGGTGAGAGCAAAACCCACAAAAGGGAGCTATGCTCTTCACTCCTACACTTCTTGGGGGAGACTGAGTCTCTCTTCCAGCAAGCTTGGAGGGGGTGATTTGGGGCTACATGTTGTTGTTGTTCCTAAGCAACGTCACTTGCTCTGGGAGCCACTGCTATGCCAGTGCACGGAGTTTGCTGTGTGCAGAGAGTCACCTTTGTCCTGGCAGTTCCTTGATTTTTCTGTCTTTACACTAATGAAAGGGGGCTTTTTGTTGTGTGTTTTTTTTTAATACACTCAGTGAAACACACAGTGAAAGGTGCATGATAATAGAGATAGCTGTGCGTGCACAATAACCCACGTTCACATTTAAATGTGTTAGCCACAGAGAGTATTTTTATGAAAGTAGCATAGCACAGACCTATTTATTACCTGTCAATTCCAATTTCTTTGAGTGAAGTCACTTCTGAGCCTGAGCTTTTCCACAAGAGCATGTTCCTGTGCATGGATGTGGGGGTGGAAGATGGGTGGGTGGGCAGGGGAAGAGGATGGATGTGATGGGAGGACAGTACCTAGATATTACAGAATTGTTATAGAAGATATCTTGCTATTTATTCCTCAGAGCAGATGGTGCTAGTTGATTACTTTCTCCAACAGAAGCTGTACCTGTTAGCGGGGGTGTGAAGAAACCACTCTGCAGTGATAGCTTAGGGGAAGGCAAACTATTGCTGAAGGCACTTGGGCAAGAGCCTACCACAGAAAGGTTGATGTGTGAAGGCTAAAGGGCTGCAGCAGAAGCAGGGTTAGTTCTGTACGGTGCAGAGCAGTGGTTTAGTTGCCCTGCATTATGAGCACTAGACTGCTGCATGTCTTACGAGGGATAAGCTACGCGACGCAGTGGTCCCGCAGGAGGGAACTTGCAGGGCTGTGCTGCCCAGAGGCGCTCGCTCGGCCATTGCCCAGGAGCAATTTGCCCCGCTGTGGCTACTCCGAGCCCACCCAGCTCAACCCACTGGGGCTTGTCCACCCTGCGAGCCCGGCTCTCTCCGCTCCTCGTTCATAGGGCTGCTTTCAACCCTTCCCGGGCACACAGCTCAGCAAACAGCTGCTAACGCCGCGCGTGCAGCCTTCCTCCGCAGCCAAGCAAAGGGCGAGTTGTCTGCCCCTCTCTGTCCCCGTGCGGCTCGGCACTCATCTCTGTCAAACCAGCCCTCAAACAGCAGAGCGTGGGGGTTAAATTTTTGTTGACGTGTTTGCTGAGGGTGCTCCGTACGTAAATAGTTGTAGCCAAAATGGCCCCCAGAGTTGAAGCTTCATCTTAGCCTTGCATTTTATTGCTTCCATTTACACCGCTTTGGTTTCCCCAGTGGCATGAAGGGACTTGCCTTGGGTTTGCACTGACTTGAGGAAAGCAGAATCAAACCTTCTGTGCAAGATGTGTGGGGAATTTAGAAGAAATAAGGCAGAAAAATGAGAATTTCTACAGCAAAGAAGAACACATGCTGTGTTTTTGTGTGTGTGTGCGTGTGTTTTTCCATAGACTGGCTCCTGGAACTTCACTGGCAAATAAATTGCCACAGCAGTTTCTGAAAAAAAATGCCATTTAGTGTTTGCTGGCCCCTGGGAGCGCTAAACATTGTAACATTTGTAGAAAATGCCAGTAAAAGACTCCTGGGAATTCCATCCACATGCCTGCAGCTTTGATAAGTTTTATAACAGGCTGGTATAGTATGAACCACTGTATTTGTGAGGCACTGTGACAAAATAGCAGGAAAAAAGTACTTTAATCTTTATTCCTATCAGATTTAAAATCTATCATATGTTGCATATCATATGCTCAGAAAATATGCTATTGGACAAAACAAATGAAAATGAAGGCAAGATATGTATTCTCTCATATCTTCTCTATGGAATTTAATAGAAATCCACTGACTGTCCTATTTTTTTCTACTGACTCCAGAAGAAAGGTACCTCTGTAAAATGAAAAATGCCAGTTATAGCCCAAGTCCTGAATATTCCATTAAATCAGAAGCAACTTTACTGCAAAACTATTTTGAGAAAAGAATTGGTCTGGCTTGTGTATTTTTGAAGGCTGTGACATTGTGTTGTAAAGAGAGAGGCTCAAGTTCCTGCTCTGTTCGTTTCAGGGCACAGTATTCCTCCATCAATATCTCAGACCTGCACCACAGCCATAAAGTTGTTGGGTGCAAAAACTAGTTAGTATCTGTTTACCTCCTGACAAGAACTTCACAGAAGCCAATATATTTTGCTACTCAGTAGAACAGGATATTTTTCCAGTACTCTAGGAAAAATTCCAGACAGCTTTAGTTCGAAACTGAATCTTGCAGTCCAGAATTTTGGTTCTACCTAATTCCTCGTATGGTGAAATAAAGACAAAATGAATTGGTGGGAGAAAAAGAAGATGCTGACGCATATACCTACATATTTATTTTTATAATGGTATCTCAGCTAAAACTAGTTGGAATTCTGAGAATATTGCTTTCCTTTCATCCTCCAATATCTATGTACCTACTTTTCCATTAAGAAAAATAATTAAATAGATTATTCTTGTGGTATTTTTACGACTTTCTTGAAACCTTAACTCCATTTTCCAAAATCAAATATTTTCTACTTGAATTATTTTGAGGTCAATGTTGTACACTCTAGAAATATGTCAAGTTTGCATTAATGGAAACATGAACTGAAAGGTTTTTGCATAGTGTTTAATTTTAAAACAGCAGAAAGATTTCTGTTGAACTATGAGAGTCCTCACTATAATATTTAAGCCAGTCCTCACTATAATATTTACGTATTTCTGAAGTAAATTCATTCTGCAGAACTACTTCTTTGTTAAGCTTCATATTTCTTTTGCTTTTCTCCCTTCCCAGATATTTGTGATAAATACACATATTTTTTCCTGCAAAGCATCGTTCTACAGAACTTTCAATTTGGCTTTATTCCATTTTAGGAACAACTTTATGAGAAAGATAATACACAGGTAGTAAATGTGCCCACTGGAATTTTGCCACAGGAACACTGTAATAGAATGATATTAAACTGATGAGTCAGGTCTTGCATCTTTTCTGAAGAGACTAACTGCATGTCGGTTATTGTATTACTATTATCTATTTGCTTGTTTGTTTTGCTGTGGCATAAAGAATTACCTAGTGGGTAAGGATGCACTACTTGCTCAAAGACCTTATACTTCCAATCATCATAAAGCAGAACTCTGAAAACAGAGAATAAAATAAAATTGTGAAGTTGTTGCTGAGTATTGGCAGGTTGAAAGACCATGGCTTCACTCAAGCGGTCCAAGGTAACCTGACAACAATAACATGCTGCTGCTGTTGCAATGGTAAGAAGATATTTCCACACGCTTGTGGGAACTATGAATACCAAGGCAGTTCACAGAGCATACTGAAAAGTCTGATAGGTGCTAACCACTCTTGCCCACTTTTGTTATGCATCACTTTTTAGCTAGTGACATAGAAATGAAAAGCTTTGTTCTTAATATCAATTGTATGAGTCACTCCATTTCCCCCTATATTGGTTAGCATAAATTAATTTCTCTCCCCCCCCCCCCCAGCCTATCATAAAACAGGCTGGGGGAAAGGGTTGCTCTTTTTTGTACTTGCAAATTATTTCAGGTAATTTGCTTGAGATCTCTTTCTTCCATGGTGTGTTCTTAAATTTTGGACCAAAGTAAATGTGTTCCTAGCCATTGCAAAATACATTGATTAGAGCTGAATTATGCTCAGCTGTGATCTGTATTGGAATTTGCATGACACATCTCTCCTGGAGTGAAACTAAAAGGGAATCTGAACCATTCCCTACTCCTTTCCAATTAATACAGTCCATTAACCATTAAATCCAATAAGTTGTGGTCAATATTTAGAACAGATTGATGTGTAGATTTAATGAATGATGTATCTATTAGAATAAAAGGCTCAAGTATGTACCTAATCCGTGTTAACTACACAGTCTATATCTATTAAATAATAATTAATTGCAAGTTCTTCTCTCCCTACTTCTTATTTGTATTACAGCAGTCTCCGGAGTCCCCAGTTTCAGTCTGCTTGATTATGAAAGTAAATACTCTAAGATCTTGATCTTACTTATACACATACATATATGAGAATCTCCAATGTTTTGGATTTACATATGACTGCTTATACGAATAAAGGTAATATGAATGAATATATGTGTTTTCAGGGATTACAGTGACAGATTGCATACTGCTGCAGTCCTCCAGGGGCAAGTTCAAACCTTCTGAACTCACATGGGAGACTGCCTTCAGTCAAGTAAGCTACAAAACAGTACTTGATCATCAGACTAAAAGGCTGTTGATGTGATGTGTTATGGCTTGCTGTATGTAAATAGGAAAGGGTCAACGCAGGACTCGCATCCCACAGGAAGTTATGAACATGCTTAACTTTCTGCAGTGGCAAAAGTCCACCAAAACCAACAGGGGAAATCTGACAGTGTCTTCTCTAGTGGGCTCTTTGAGCCTGGACATTGCTGAAGGGGACCGTACAGCTCACAGTAGCTATGATAAACCCCAGAATCTGCTTTTCCTGGTTTTCTACTGCCTGTCACCATTTTTTTTCCTGATAATGTTTTGATGTGTTCTTTTTCCATTAGTTTTCAGAAACAATTCATTCTTCAGATGAAAAGGCTATATTAGAGAAATTATAAGCCTGTGTATGTGTAGAAAAGAGAGAGATAGAGATTGCTTTCTGTCTGGATCCATCAGGAAACAGCTTCTCAGGTAGTTATCACAGCAAGAAAACAGCACATCTAGGTTGGCTCTACGTTAAAATAATATAGCATCTGTCCACCTAATATCACTGAACAGAGAACCTCTGATCCCAGATGGCTAACAGAAAAGCTCCATAACATTGCAGTAATATTAAATAAGAGGTAGGCTATAGATGGGTTCTAACAAGATGGGAACCCTAATAATTGCTGCTGTAGGAGAGGGAGTAATTATAGGGCCTCTCTTCTGCATGGATAAAACA
This sequence comes from Rhea pennata, assembly GCF_028389875.1. Classification (NCBI taxonomy): domain Eukaryota; kingdom Metazoa; phylum Chordata; class Aves; order Rheiformes; family Rheidae; genus Rhea; species Rhea pennata. The sequence goes on along the minus strand of NC_084666.1, from coordinate 11,616,579 downwards.
AGCTTCTGATATGATGATCCAGAGTTCCTGGCCCTCTGTGCAGTTTCAGGTTCTTCAATGTTTATTCCTTGAAGACAGAAATAAGCAAACTCTGAGAGAACTAGTATTAGCACGCTTTTACAGATTGTTTTTTCTCAAATGCTTATACAGCTATATATTAGATTTTTATTTGTCAAGTGTAAACACAGTCAAAGTATCCACTGTGAGTGACTTTGGAAATAACATCTTTCTAATTAGAGAAAACATTTCCCTTGTTTCCATCTTGTCCTGAGGAATAATACTGTACTGGTTCTTTTCCAAATAATACATCTTATGTCTTGTTGCTTTGCTCTTTCTTTAAAACATATAACTTACCATGGCAACCTTTTAAATTAGAGCTCAGTCTAAAACTTATAGCTGCTGATGGAAAAAGAACCCTTTGCCTTCAGGCCTTCTAAAGCAGTTTTATGCACAGTTGTTCACACAGTGGCCACACTTGCGTGACAAGGCTACAAGGTAAGCACAATATATGTAATGAAGCATTTTCTTGGGATATTAATGGTCATTTCTGATGGAAGGCAAACTACTTTTTCTTCATTTTCTTCAAGTCATTTCTGGCAATCAGCTGTAAAATCTGACAGTGATTAGACATGACATCTTATTTCTGTACCAGTGCTTTGATGCCACAAAACTTATCCCCCTCCCCCCCCCCTTTTTAAACCTAAGGCAGATTTATGACACATTTGGGCATTAGCCGTGTGATCCACCTTTTTGACAGGTGGCGAAGGTGAATTTCTAGAGTCTTTCATGTCTGTCATTTCGGCTCTTGCTACGATCTGATAAAGACCCTTTCTTATCACCTCGGTGTCATGCTAACAGTGTAACAGAAAACGCTAAGAGACTTTAGGTTTTCAAAGAACCTGCCAGCACTGCCCTAATGTAGGTACTTATTCAGTCAGCCGGGGCAATAAAAGTGCCAGTCTGAGTGGCAAAAGAGAAGTCTCCAAACAAACAGCTTCCTTCACCTTATTGCTGGTCGATGGGACGGTGTAAATACCCGGAGGGCCGCAGTTCCTCTAGAAAATCAAAGAGGGGGGGCAAGGAAGCCCTCAGACGGAGAGGGGAAAAATACCTTCCAAGAGCCATAGGCGCCAGCTTTGCTAAAAGATGCAGGATTGCTGGATCCGATCGGCGCACTCAGGATGCGCCTGGGCATAGCACAAGGATTAAACTATTAGCAACTCGTCGCCGGCTCAGATCCTTCTTGAGCTGCGCATTAGCGGAAAAGTTGGGCTTCCTGTTGCTCTCGCCTTTGGTCCGGGAGTGGATCAGCCCGACTCCGCGATCCCTAGCTGAGCCTGTGCCTCGCCGCCGCTGGTCTGCGCATGAGTCGCCGCGGGAGGCTCCGGGGCTGGAGTATTTCAGGGGCTGGGCACCTGGGGAAGATGCTCAGTGCCTGAAGGAGGCCGTGCGCCCGGCGGAGCGCAGCGCAGCGCAGCGCAGCGCAGCGCAGCGGCGGGCGATGGCGAGGGCGCCCGCGCCCGCCGGGGGGGCACCGCGCCCCGCGGCCTGAAGCCGTCGGGGCAGCGGCCGCTTCAGCACCGCGGACAGCGCGCACCGAGCCCCGCGGCCCGGCCCCGGCCCCGCGCCCCGCGGCCCCTTTCCCCTCGCCGGCTCTGCTCGCCGCTGCCCTCCCGGCTCCGCTCCCCCGGCTCTGCTCGCCGCTGCCCCGCACCGCGCCGCCGGCAACATGCGCGGGCGGCCGCGGGCGGCGGCAGGCGAGGCTGCGGTGCCGGCTCGGATGCCCCCTTCCTCCTGCCCTCGCCCGCTCCAGGCGGCCCGCTGAGAGATGGACTTGGCAGGCGTGCTGCTGGCGTTGCTCCTCGTGCTGGTCCTGGTTGTCTCGCTGCTCTCCAACCTCCTGGTGCTGCTATGCTTCGTCTACAGTACGGAGATCCGCAAGCAAGTCGCCGGGGTTTTCCTGGTGAACTTGTCTTTTTGCAACCTGCTCCTCACCGTCCTGAACATGCCTTTCACTTTGCTGGGGATCCTGAGGAACCAGCAACCCCTCGGGGGCTGCGTCTGCAAAGCAGTGGGTTTCCTGGAAACTTTCCTCACTTCCAACACGATGCTGAGCATGGCAGCGCTCAGCATCGACAAGTGGATTGCCGTGGTGTTCCCCCTAAGCTACACCAGCAAAATGAGGTATAAGGACGCTGTGATACTCATGGGCTACTCGTGGCTCCACTCCCTAACCTTCCCCTTGGTATCCTTATTTTACTCGTGGGTAGATTACAGCAGCGTTTATGCCTCTTGCACCTTGCACCTGAAGGAAGAGACGGAACGGAGAAGGTTTACAGTGTTCACCATCGTCTTTCACGCCACCAGTTTCATGCTATCACTGGTGATCTTGTGTTTCACCTATTTAAAGGTGTTGAAAGTCGCCCGGTTCCACTGCAAACGGATAGACATTATCACCATGCAGACTCTGGTTTTGCTGGTGGACATCCACCCCAGGTAACGTGTGCATGTTCATATTCACGGTCTCGGGACTCTTGCAGAATCCCAGGGTGGAAAGGGTGTCCTGCCTCCGCAGCACCCTTACATGCGGTCCTGCCCGTCCCCGGCACACGGCGAACCCTCCCGTCTCCAATTTCAAAGGCTGCTAATTTGCCTGTAGATAATGTCTTGTGCATTTGTATAGACGTCTTTGTTTGAATGTTAGTCCCGGAAGCCGGGTACTCCCAGGTGCTCGAGCTCCCTTTTAACAGAGAGCTGCTGCTTCGGTGACAGCGATCTCCTCCGGGCACAGCGAGGCCAGGGCTGCCCTCGCCGGCACCGGGGCTGCGGGTCCTTCCCCTCTCAGCTTGACTGGGGCGAGCTCGCCTCGCTTCCTGACTTAACCCATTGCTTTTTCCCTTTGCAGTGTGAAACAGCGCTGTCTTAATGAGCAGAAGCGGAGAAGGCAGCGGGCAACCAAGAAAATCAGTATTTTTATAGGGTCTTTCGTGATCTGTTTTGGTCCTTACATTATCACCAGGTTAGTAGCTCCTACTGGGGTGGGACGGGGTGGAGTGGGAGACTTTCCAGGATCGACGTGCCCTGTGAGGTGCAGGATCCGGTGCCCTGGGGGGGTCCGACTAAATTTGGGCTGACAGAGCCCCGGGTCTGTGCAGCGCAGACGCGCGCACACACACGCACACTCACACGCACACACACCATACCCACCACATACACGCTGACCCCGTCTGCAAGCCAAGCTAAGGCTTGCGAGCGCTGCTCATACTGAGTCTTGGCAGGCTCCAGCTCTCCTTTCCTCATTGCAACTAGGTCTGAGCGCCTCTGCCAAGAGCAAGAGGCTTTTAGGACAAGTACCAGGAATTAATTACCTGCCAGTGGGAGATTAAGGCAGTTTAAAGATTCACCACCCCACCTTATTAGCAGAATCCAAGCAATGGTGAGGAAGGCAGACAGCTTTTCCTGATTAGCTCAGCTCTTTTTCATCCAAGGCATAAGTCCAAGCTCACTGCTACTGGAAGCTGAAGTGAGAGAATTTTAAATTGTCCAAGCTGATAACTTGATAGATAAGCTTTTTGTCTGGAAACATTACTGTTTGTAAATATATCGCTAATGGCGTTGCACGGCCCTGTGATGAGATGTGATAGTAATTTCCCAGGAAATGTAATATTTAAACTTTAAAAATGTGTATGAAACACCATGACTCCCAGCCAGTCAGAATCTTTGGCTTCCACCTTGGTGATTTATACTTTTTTAAATAGTCGCACAGCATTCTCATTCCATACTTGCATAGTCTTTATACAACATATGGTTATTATTTTTAAAGCTTGCATAAATCAGCAAGTTGGAAGCCAACGTATCTATACTGAGTTGCAGCACGTCAGGATCTAGCCTTTCATTATAAACTAAAATGAGCTATGGTTTTCACAATTGATTTTTTAAAATGTTGTACCATTTCACAGTGCATTTAAGAGCAAACTGACTTAAGAGAGAACTGACTTCCATCTGGTAAGGTGCATTAGCCTTGCAAAATGGGCTATGCTGAGGGTTGGACTAGATGATCTCCAGAGGTCCCTTCCAACCTTATCATTCCATGATTCTGCACAACCATGCTGGTGAGGGCTTTCTCAAGTTTGCTGCCAAGCTGGCAGGGTCTTCAGAAACACTGGCTTACAAAAATTGGACAGCTTTAGCAGATTGATTTTACATAATCACATACGAATTAATCATATATGACCATTGTCACTGTCCTTTACTTACAGGGGTAGAAGGACAGATTAACATATCAGTGCGCAAAAATGACGGTGCTTTTTAATCTTAAGGATGACATTTTTCAGTTCCATTTATATATTGAAAAGGCTTGCTGACAGATTGCCTGGATAACTGCATTTTTCCTGCAGTTGAAGGGATTGTTACAAATATTAGCATTACATCGCAGAGTTAAAAGGTTAATTGATTACTGTTCAGTACATTATGAGTCATTTTATGTTCATTTTTTCCATGATGAGAATCTACCTCTGTATCAAGATAAGGATGGATTTTTCCATCTTCTTTCCATCTGAATTTTATCCTGCTCAGCAAATTCCAGTACTGTAGTACTTTTCCAGGTGGAGATATTTTTTTATAAACTTCTGAAGTAAAAACTACTTTGTTCTCCACACCCTGCATTTGGTAAATGTGAGATGGTACATTTTCTGGGTGTGATAACCCAGATCTGGCACTGCATATATCAATAGAGAGAGCACTGAGGCTTGGTTTATGCAAATACATGTATCAAGGTGCAGCTTCTGTCTCGGTTACAAGGACTGAAATATTTCAGTGACAGCAAAATGGGAGGTATTTGGGGAGCACATCCTCAAAGACTCTTTGCCTCAAAGGCAAGGCAGTGTCCAGGCACCACTAGATAGAATTAGGGGGGGAGGGGTGAAGTGAGACTCAGGACTTACTGGAATACCCATTTCTTCACACTCCATTCAGTCAGCTTTTTAGGGGGTTCCACTGCCGCAGTCTCTGTGGGGATAGTGAGACAGATCTCCTCCTGTATTTCCTGCTCTTTGGCCTGCTGACTCAGGTTGTGCTATGAGCTTGACAGTTGCTCCTAATTTCAGAAATGTGGATGAGATTATGATCATTAGCAACATATTCATCTGTTCACTAAAAGCCAACAGATGAATTTCATCTTTGCTGCAACATCAGTGATATCAAGAAAATGACACTAAGATGCATTCAGATGCATCTAAGGTGGACTTGATTTGGCCAAGACTCTTATCTTATTAAAATCAGTCTATTTTCTTTTCTATTGGCTTCAATGAGATTACATTTGGGCTCATAATACATTAAAGGAAACACACAAAAACACATCTATTTCCATAGCTGAAAGAAATCCTACTTTGCTATTTATTATATTTATTAAAACATAAATTGTTTGTAAAGATCAAGTGTATATTTCCTATATTAAGGTGATATCCATGATGGGATAAACTTAGAAACCACATCAGGTGTCATTTATGGTAAATTTATCTATTCCTTGGATTTTGTATCTTCACATGCTCTCTATTTTGAATTTACTGCATTTTTTTCCAAGTAGCTTCAAGTAGGAGTTGTCCGATTTTTAGATGTATTTACCACAGGAATTATTTCACTTTTACACAAACAAAACAGATTTCTTTCTGTCAGTGTTCAATTACCTGTTGCAAAGTTCAGTACTAGCAGTGGTAAGCCAGCTTTTCTATACAGAGGGATCAGAAGAGCTATAAAATTCATCACTTTACAAAATGAGAACTCTGTACTTTGGAAAGAGAAGAGGCCAAAAGGTTACTTCAAGTCTTTTGAAAGCTTCTGATCTTACATCTTCAAACTGTGATTTTTTTAGGGTATAAATGGTGCTATTTTAACTCATGGTAATACTTTTCCTATCTTATATCTGTGTAATAAAATAACCATAGTTATCTTTTAATTGAGAGCTGTCTGGTTCTGATGAAGGCAAAATAGTATTTTCTTATATATGCAAAATGTTGCACGGAAGTCATACAGGTAATAAAAACTCTCACCCTTTTCTTTCCGCCTTCCTGGAGAGGTTGCCCTCTGCCACTGTGCTCTGTGCCAGGCACTTGCTGGAATAGTCTGGTTCCTCTCACTTCTGTGGAAAAATTTTTTAACTTAGTTGCAGTTTCTCCACTCATGATTAATGCACTCATGTCAACTGAGGTGCTGCATCTGGGAAGCACAGCCAATGGCCTGGAGACAGCTGGCTGACCATATAACAATGATAAAAGTGTTGTCTTCTTGTTTTTCCTGGCCAAATTAGTGGTCAGCCAAGTACACACAAATAGTTTCACAGGTAAGTAGATGCAATTGTGCTCCTGAGCATACAGTGGGATGGCAGATGCCACTCAAATCTCTCTGAGATACTGCCATGATGTGCTTTGTACTACAGCTACAACGACTAACATGGATTCTCTTTGCATATGTGATATTTCACAGCAGTGGTACAATGAGGGTTCATTCTTTTGTATCTGAGGGGGAGTCCAGTCATACGAAACAGGTTTCTGGCTTCATTTGAGGTGCTGTATGGTATCCAAAACCTCTACGAAGACCAGCAGATGAGACCCACAAATTCTAGGGGCAGCAGTTTGATGGGAAGCAGGGATATGCCGAAATGTCACTAGGCAGCTGTATTTAGGCAACTTAGTTGAGTGAGCCCCTATAGCCAAAATTGCACGTCTGTCTCAGTTTTGCCATGGGAAAGGGGTAATCAGTATGTCACCAAGATTTTAACTATTGTCATTTAACAACGCAACTCCCTAACTTCAGAAAGTGTTGCAATAAGCTGCAGCACTTTCTTATCTCTGCGATATGAGAGAATTAATATTGGAAGCATACTTTTTCTCTCACTCTGTAGAGGGAGTTATTGTTGTCTCTTGGTGATCTTGCTAGGAGAGTTACCTTTGCCTTTATTGAATGCAAGGAAAGATGCAAGTGGTAAGTAAGTACAGGGTCTTTTTCTGCAGGGATCATTTACTATAAGAAAATAATTGTTACTTTAGTGTTTCCTGAAGAATGAGTTGAGCACTGGGCTCCATGTGAATATAATACTCAAGTATTTTCCTCTCTCGTTGATGTTTAACAGGTTGATAGAGCTCCTTCCTTTCGTTACCATAAACTACTACTGGGGAATTATAAGCAAGTGCCTCACCTACAGTAAGGCTGCGTCAGATCCATTTGTTTACTCACTTTTACGTCAACAATACAAGAAAGTTCTGATCAACATTGTCAATAGGATACTTAAGAGGGATCTGTATCCTTCGTCAGGCTACAACAGCTCTCTCGACACTGAAAATGATTACTGCTTGCACAGAACAAACTAACAACATGACAATCATTCCCCTCTGAGTAAGACAGGCAGTTGCTGCTGCTGGAAAGTTGCCTTTTTCCTCTCATGCTGAGTAGACAAGGACAGCGACAGAGTCTCCGGCATGTGAAAGCTGCATTAATGCAGTATAATTGTGGACTTTCATGAAAAGTCCTTCTGTGGTCTTCAGACAGCATAAGATATGGCTAAGCATTGCCCTGAATGGATGGAGTAGGTTTGAGGGGTTTAGAGGCTTAGCGAGCCTTTAGAGAAGCTTAGAGAACCTTTAATGTCTCGTGTATGAAGACTTGCTATTTTACTGAGCGTCCCACGTGGTATCCGGCCGGCTTAGATAGAAGAATCTGGGACCATAGGAATCTCCAAATTGGAAGGAGAAGTTCAGAGTCCTCTGAGCTGCAGGTGTACCTTGGCAGCCATAGGTTTGCTCTGCTAGTTTTGGACATCAGATTTAAGTCTTTTAATGGATTGATTGCTGCACATGTACCTTGGTAGCCCTGGATTTGCGCTGTTAGTTTTGAACATTAAAAATAAGTCTTTTATTCGATTGATTTATTGTATTGGTGCCTCAAGTGAGTGATATGGATCAGCATTTTGAATATGAGATTGTTATTATTATTATTTATTATTAGGCATCATGATTGTAATATAGCCTTTAGGAAGTGGTACATATATTCAATATGCCAGTATTTTATCAAGCCTAACCAAAGTCCACATATCTGAGTTACTAATATTTAGCACTTCAGTGGTATGTCATTACAGTAATTGCAGCAGCAGTAACAAAGATATATATGGAGTTTCGTTAAATAGTGCTGTAGTTCCATCACTGAGCTAGTCCTATTCAAACAAGCTTTTATTCAGAAAAAAAAAGTTAGACAGTAGAAGTGACAGATACCACTGTATTTAAGATATATTACTTCAGAAGCTATCTGTTTTCAAAGAACAGGCTAAAATATGTTAATTAATTTTAAGGGAGATATAACGTGTAAAATATTTAATGCAATGGCTACATTTGGTGGATTGTAATAATATTGTACAATCTTTTCTTTTTTATTGATCAATTAATCTGGTGATTTTAACTGATACCAAGAGATGTCTGGGAGTTATTGTAACAGACCTGCTGTCAAATTCCCAGAAACACAAAGTTGCTTTATTACTACATGTATTTTTCTCTTTCATTTATTTTTAAATCTAAACAGGCATTGGAAAAAATGGTGGAATTATTTTTGAATAATATTTGTTTGATTGTATAAGACATGAATCAAAATATTCTATGACATTCAATAAGCTACTATTTTCTAAACAAGTACATAAGAGAAAAAATAAAGCAATTCTAAAATATATTTTAAAAATAAAGAAATACGATAGTAAAGAACACTTATTTTTATGTAACAATAGGCTTGACCCTATTAAGCATTGAGAAGGCTCTTCCTCGTCCAACTAAGTGTATAAGCACGTGATTAGGGACAGATATAATTTACTTTGAAGTTAATGGCCCCTACTCCCATGCTGAAAATTAAGCACACTCTTAACTGTTTTGTAAGATCAATATTTGAGTGCTCAGCACATCGAGAGGGGCTGTTCCCACCATCCACAATAAAGAAGGATAGTCCTATTACAGGCCCATTGAAGCTAAGGAAAGAGTGATGCGCATAGTAAATACAAATCTCTTATCTCCAGCTTTTAATCTCTGAGGCCTTTCCGATGCTTTTTTTTTTTCTTTTCTTTTTTGCCATGTGAGTACCTTAAGCCTCTCTGTTTTGCATCTATAGTTCTGCCTGTGTTGTTAAAACTGAACGTACTACAACGGTTTTGTCTTCTTAGTAAAGTATTTGTACTCTCTCCAATTTTGTGTAAATACAATATTTCAGAAAAAAATATATATGTGGAATCTTCCCAGCTTTATTGTCTTCCTTTCTGCCTACACATACTTCCCCCCTACTGCCTTGCTGCTGCAAAAACCTGATGCTTCAGTCTCTCATGTCAGCTGCAGCATAAGCATCAGATATCTTTGTGGGGGGAGGAATGCTAAATTTTCAGTTATTTTACAGTCAATTCTATGCCAAAAAGTTTTGATGGACTATAATATTCATCTGTAAATAAACATGAGCTTAATGATGCCTACATTAGTAAGATGATCTATAGTTTTCTAAACAAAATATTGCTCACTTTAATAAAGGAATATGTTAATGTTGTCAAATGTCTTAAACTGTCAACTCCAAGACACTCAAGCCAAATAAAGCTTTACTCTATGTTCATCTTTTTAAGCACTAAGAAAGTAGTAGAGAAGAAAGAAATGCATTGCAATAAATTCCTGAAGCCATCAAACTTCTGAAGTCACATTTAAAAGTTACAAAACAGTTAAACCGATACATCTGCTATTAAGTTAATTAATTAAGCTGATTTGTGCCAGTTGTGGGCATTGTCGTGCACACATTACAATTACAACCCAACCCTGAAGAGCATAGAGCATTTCTGGAAGTGCTTAAATCTAGATGAAAATGAAGGGGGGGGGGAAGTAGTATTTTAAGCCCATTCTGGGTGTTGCAGTATTTCTTTAGGGCTTAATTCCCATAGAGAATTAGGCTGCTAAGCCCTATAGCATGCTCTGAATGAAAAGTAGAGATACTGGCATGTAAGGAAGAGGAAGGAATGCTGTATTCTTCTCTATCCTGATTCTTCTCTCCCAATTTTGGTCTGCAATGAAATGCTTTACTTAGCACTGCTAAAAGACATCTTTCTCTGCTCAGTATACAAGGTCAGTTCTGCAGGTGAGCTTTTCTTTCTCTTTTCCTCATGACCCCCCACCCCATGCCAGAAAACGATTTGCTCTACTTTTGTAATCTATCAGGAAGAGCCAGGTGTGGGGCCTTGGCTTCACTCCCTGGCTTTCCTGATGCAGGAAGAGCTCCTGTGTCTCACCTCAGTGTTTTGTCCAGTGCTCTGAGTTGTTATGGGATAGGAGGGAATAAGGGGACACATTATGCCTCCAGCTTTTGAAATGCTTCAAAAAGGTTCAAAAGATTACTGGGCTATCGGAGATCTTAACTGAAGGAAAAATTCACGAGAGGGGCCAGTGCTGTGGATTCACTCTTACTGCTGTTTTTATTTAAAACAGCTACTAGATACAAAGCCCTGACATGGTTTCGGTCTATTCAGAAGATTTCCAGAAAAGCTGAAATGTGCGGTATCCAAAACAGCATCTTGTCATTGGCACGTTGTGGCTGACTCAAAGGTAGCGTTCCAGGAAGCTTTGCCTGGATTTCATGCCAGGCAGTCCTGGGATCTAGGATGCTTTTTGTTCTAAGAGATCAGGGATTGGCAAATGCCCAATAGGTCTGCTGTGGAGCTAAAAATTCTGAGATTTGGCTGTCTGGTAGAACTGTCATATGGATCCACAGGAACTGCTTGATACTATGACTTCCCTGAGCTGTGACCCTCCTGCAGCTGCTTAGTGAAAATAATGCAAATTATTAGAAGAGAACTTGAGAAATACACATTTCTGCAGAGCAGCCCCTACATGCCTCAGCAAGGTCCTAGGTTGTGATGTTTCAAGCTGTATTCAAGATTCAGTGAAAATGTTTTCTCCTCATCTCTAAACAGGTATTCCAGCCACAAAGACTGGAATTCAGAACTGCATCTTCCCTGGGTACTGTCCATATCAGCAGTCTGAGTATAAACTCTGCAGCACAGTAAACCTCTAATAGTCCATATGAACTGGCCTAGTTGAGGAGACATTCAGCTAAAACCTTTCTGTCTTAATGCACCTCCACTGAAATATTTCTAAGCCTGATGGTTAGGACGTTTCCTGACAAGATCCAGGATGGAGTATTTAATCCACTTTTTGCAGAAGAAAGAAGCAAACCCACATGCTCCATTTCCTAAGTGAGTGCTCTAACACTTACTTACCATCTCTTTCAAATAGGAACGTTTTATTCCGTAATGTGCCGATATTGCAGGTAAACTCCGAGTTCCTCAGATTGAGTTTCTGGAGACATAGAGTTAAAGCAGTAGCTGGACCATAGATTCCCAAAAGGTTGGTTATGAGTTGGATCCCAACCTGTTCAGTCTTGGCAAGACAAATGTGCTTTGGTCCAAGTACAAAAATTAAACCAGGTTTTCTGAGTTGTTTGATATTGAGAATGCGTGTCTATGATTGGATGGCAGCTGAGCAAGGAGCTCCAGAATCATAACTTTGTTGTTAAACGTCTACATTCCTCTTAATCCACTTTAGTGATTTTAAGATGCTGTTTGATTAAGGACCTCAGCCTGTGAATTTTCGCTCTGCAGATTCCTTAGCCCCAATGCAGAGGGGCATATACTTCATCTGGATAAATTAGCACCTAATAAACACCTTGTGAATAATCTGATCACTGATTACTAAATACAAATTTAGCCTACTTTAACATGAGTAATGGTGATGCTGAACTGAACTTTCAGAGCTATTTGCAATTTAAGATTACTGAAGGATTAGGCAGGTGAGGATCAAAATTCTTCTATTAAATAGAACTGTTCTTACACTGCAGAAAGTGATCTTGCTCTTTACAGTGGTGAGTTTGACTAGAACCCATGGAGGACATGTTTTTTTTGTTGTATTTAAGACATTTTTCCCCCCAAATAACTTGTGTGCAGTTGTGCATGCAGAATGAATAATCAGCTATGCATCTGTCTCAAAAGCACTTTCAGAATTGTCAAGTGCAAATAGCTTGTTGGGTCTAGTTTAGGAGGACACCTGGCTTGTGTGAGGTGTTAATTGCACAAGTAAAATAAAGGTTCTGCTTTTTATTTTTGGAAAGAAGGTCCAATTAATATTTAATAGCTCAGCTGGAGACACAGCAGAGATGACCTTAAGAGAGGTTGTAAATATATGAATATTTTTCAGTGCCAAAAGCTTTAGAGAGCAAAATGTCACCTGACACAACATGTGCAACCGGATTCTGCTCTGAACTGAAGCTGCTTTTCCCCATGGCTTATGAATGTGACACAGGCCAAATGACAGGTCTCATTTCTGATATCCCTGGCTCTCTTTCTTTCACCAAAGGTTTTCCTTACTAGAATCTGAGGGTGCATGAAGGTCCCTGAGCGTGCATAATGGAAACTAGGTGCCGTCTGCTCTTTTTTTGGGTGAGCACTGCATGAGTGGCTCACAGTCAGTCTGCTTGTATACTTCCAGTACAAATTAAACATATTGTAGAGCACGTATGTTTAAATGTCACGAAGCCCATTTGGCAAGAGGCATTTTTGAGTGTCAAGAACTATTGGACCACTCCTGCTACCTTTTTTTTTTTTTTTTTTTAACGAGATACCTTCAGATATATTATGGACAGTAACTAAAGCTTCTTCATCACTGAACCCAGTCTGCTATCTACTATCATGTATTGCCTGTGCAAGCTGCTGAGCAGCCTCCAAACAAAAAAAAAAAGTCCTCTTTGGGACATAGCCTAAGCTTTTTGTTCTGCATATGTAATCCATTTCAGTGCATCTTGCTCTTTGTGTATGACACACACAGATTTGTATTCAGGTCCATGGAGCAATCTGTCTGTGTTCAATGAAGTTTCCAGGTTTCCATTCCTAAACCAAAATGGGTAAAATATTGAAACACTTTCTAAACAGACTCCTTTTCCTCATGCCTGTCTCTGAAGTAGCTTCACTTAAATGGTTTTCTCACACTTTCTGTTTTTCCCTTAACTCAAGGCTTAACACTCTAATTGTATTCCAGCGAAGCCTGACCTTAAGTGGCAGACTCATTACCACCTTCCTTTCACTTTTATAATTCTTGTCTTTACATATCCAACCCTCTAGTCTCCTTGCTTGCAGCTGTCAAACCTGAGGCACATTTTCAGGATGTTTTACTGAAACCCCAAATACAGCTCAATGCTCTTGTTAACGGCCTGGGACTGGAGAATGGGTCTATGTGTGTATTTACAATGGAATATTTAAATGTGTTTTAGGTCTTCTGTTTTGTATATTCTCCTTATTCCTATTAAAACAAAATGTTAATTGGTAATACATGACCTTTGTTCTGTAGGACTGCTGGTCCCTCCTTATAGGTACATAGTTCAGGCTCTCTTTCAATCTGACTTTTCAGCTAATCAAAGATTTCCTCTCCCCTCTTCCCTCCTCCTGATAAAGCCAGTTTTAGGAGTATTAAATATTTCTCCGGGCTCCCCACACGGTAGATTGAATGCTCCATTATCTTTTTATTCTTACCACCTTACTGGAAGCTAGTACTAAAACTGCTTTTCCTAGGAGACCTGAGGCATAGACAGATGAAAGACTGCAGAGCGAAGAGAGGACTGAATTCCACGAAGGGCACTTTGTAAGACACCTAAGAATGGAAGACAAAAGCTTTCATCCTGAATGCATCTGCTGATCTACTGCTCAGAGTTTCTAGGGCATTTAAAAATGTGCTGCTTTTCATGGTCAGGGATACCTCGGTGTTGAGAGTGGAGCTGAATTCACACAAAGCCATTCAGGACAAGTTCCTCTGCCCATCCTGAGGCGTTTGCACAGCCAGCTCCGTGTAGAAAGGGATGCCTATCGCTCTTTTCTTGAAACACAGCCGCGTGTGTTTACATTGTGGCTCCCCTTCCTATCTATGTATCCCTTTCTATTTCACTCTCTGAGACTATAAGCTTCCAACATCTCCTGTGTATTGGAGAGCTCAGTCTGAGGTCTCTCACCTCGTTGGAGAAAGCCACAGTGGCTGAGCTGGAGGCTGCAGATAAGGATGTCCTGCTCTCCTTTTCCAGTTAGTGGTTTCATCATGTAGAAGTGAATTGGAGATACCAGCTGGGAGAAATCAAAGGGCTCCGTGTGTGTGGTGCTGGGGCTCTGTGGACACATGCTAGAAAGGTGGGGTGATGCTCCTGTTCCTCTTCTGAGGGCTATTTATATCTGATTTATGTAAGACACTGTACATATATCGCTTTTTTGGGTGAAGAGCATTTCTGGAAGTAAAATATGTTACAGGCAAGATCCTAGCCCCATTGACCTCAGGGAAAAGTGAGCCAAGATTCTACTTTAAGCTTTTCATCGTTACAGAAAAATTCTGAATTTGCAGAAATCCTTCCAAAAGACCATTTAAGACCATCTCAGTAAGGAAGTCTATTCACTGAATTAATCATAATTATTAAAGAAAAGAAAATCCTTGGATTCTAGGATATCCTATGGCACTGAGATGTAATCTGTGAGGTCTAGGTTTTTCTTCAAATGATAACATAAAGCTATTTAGCATACTGAAAATGCGGATGGTGTGGCTATTGGGCAAGCTGCCCTCCAGTCCTCTGACAGTCGTGCACACCTGTCTCTGAGGCTTGTTACTCTTAAGATTTCTCACACCCCTCCAGGTGCAACTGTGGAGTCCTCTCTCTTACTGAATACTTGGGCTTGCCTCAGAGCCACAGTCTCTTCCACCAACTCTCTTTGGCATGAGTAAGCTTCTTTCCTCTAGAAACAGGAGTACTGTAACCGCTGTGCTGAAGAGTGTTTCAAACTGTTTTTTTCCTCTCCTCCTTAAAAATCTTGTTTATTCTTTGAAAGATACATATTACACAAAATGAGGAATAGTACCTCCTCTACCTGCATATTTTATCCGTAGGCTTTCCTTGTAAGCACTAATGAACTCGTTTTTGCCTAGTTACCTTCACAGTTGGGTTTACAGAGCACTTGACAGAGAAAGGAACAGCAGCATTTTCTCTTCACATCTCTGCTAATATGTTTCCCTTGCAGTTACTGGAAGCTCATTCAGTCCCTATCCCCCCCTTTCTTTTTTTTCCCCTCCCTTTATCAGCTTTTAAAGTATCTCCCCGCTCTCCCTTCTCTCTCTCCATCTGAGACAAGAGATCCCTATTCCATACACTATGACTTCTCACTAGTGACTTTTTCCTTCTTTCTTTGATGTATTCCCTCAGACTACTGTGTTGTTACTGACTCTTTTTCTATGGATTTGGTTTTCTGCTTTTTTAATTAGTTTTCCACCTACAGTTTCATTTAGTTCTTCATTTTGTGCAACTGAATAGGGTTGTAACATGCAAATTAACTAAATAAACTAGAAAAAAAGCAGTGACTTTCACTATTTTTTCATATTTGACAATGAAAATATGTAAAGAAATCAAACCAAGAATTTATTCCACTGAATCTCTTTTGTCCCTTGAGATTTAAGCCTGCCAATTTCTATAGCCAGTAGCACACAAGGGAGTAACACGGCTACTATCACATCTAACTGTATTTTAATCTTCAGATTGAAGATATACACTTAGATATCCATTTATGGCTGAGTCAAGAAGGAAATGGTGTTCAGCATGAATTCCATATAAGGGTAAAATTCATATTTTAGGAGCTGTGAGAAGACTTCCTACCTACTGTACCCGTAGGCTTTGTGAAAGGAAGGTTGGGTGGAAAAGTAACCTCCACAAAGTGAGGATGTACAGTGTGTTCCTCTGGGCTTGTTTGGCAATGGCTGAGGGTCTGCTTTTGCCTGAGCAGCTAATCTTCTCTATATTTTTAATGCTGGTGCTCTCAGGTTTAGCTCTCAGACAGCTAGTCACCTGGTGGCTTTCAATTATGCATGATCTGAAACTGTAAAAAGCAGAGAAATGGATCCCAGGACCTTCTGCCTTGTAATTTCCCATACAGTAGGCTACTGTGCCGATTTGATCGGTCTTGAAGGTGGCTGTTGCTTGGCAACATGAAGCTAAACATGTCCAACCTCAGGTGGAGGATGTAAATGGCTTGCTCTTAGCAGTAAGGTTTCTTGACATCCTGATACCTTCCTCACAGAGGTAAGCTGGAGGTCAGACTTGTCTGCTGGTGCAATATGGCTTTCCCTCAGGGCAAAAGAAGGAGCTCTTGAGATTGTGCCTGACACAATCATCTGTAGGAAAGGGAAAAAAATCAGCTCCTCCAGATATTTCTTTGGATGTCTGTGCTGCAGAAGTGTCCTGCTGAGCAGTGGTTTAAAGGAATGGCTTGACTACTCAGAATTCTGTCAGGAGAAGTTAGCCATTTGGATGGGTCAGTGGTTCCTTTTTGTTCTCCACTTGCAGTAAAAGAGCAGACACAACTCAGTGATGTGAATGTCAGAGGGAAATTAGAAAAATACAAGTCTCTGCTTGTCACAAGGAGTTCACTGTCACAGTAGGTCAGGGAGCTAATAGCAAGACTAGGTATGAAAAGGCTGAATCACTGCTGACAGCTTTTCAGCCACTGGGGTTTTATTCTGAAGCCTTCTAGGGTGCAGGAGTGGAAAAGTAACCTCCCTCATGGAGTTTAGTCTCATATGTGGATGATGCAGCATTTCTCATCTTAATACAAAACTTAGCAGTTCTGGATCAGATCTTTAACCAGAGGAACCTCGTGATATCAGTATTACTGGATGAATATACGTTGGCAGAGGTTTTAATCCAAAATACTGGGCTTTGCAAAAAGCAAGAAGAGGGATTTGATTAGAGTCAGAGCCAGAGATTAGTCCATGGCTGGTATTGCAGACTCTATAGCTTTTCTTTTATTCCTCCTGCCTGTCCTGTTCTTGATCTTTTGATCCTTCATGACTGTGGCTTGGCCTGTAGTATAAAACTTATTTTTTCAAAAGTGTCTTGTATGATTGAAATGCTTGTACTCTTGCGTATCCAATTAGTCATTACTTGGCCAGGAAAAACCCATAGTCAGTAACTCAAATTATTTCTCATGATGAGTCAGTGCTTCACCCCCCTCCATCCTATTTGTAAGCTCTCTCCAAAATCCTTCCAATTTAACTTCCTGAAATTAAAACACTGGTGCTTTCGATGCCATTGGAGACAGAGTAATGTGACCTAAGCACGGCACGGAGCAGTGCTGTGCAGGACTGTAGCTGAACTCTGGAATGAATCACATGGTGGCATCTCTGAGCCAGTGATCCAGACACTGTCACAGACTACGTATCCTTATCCAGGAACCAATGAGTTTCTTATAAATAGAGAGTCTGAGTCAGGGGGACATTACACACGTCACAGCTTTGTGTGGCAGAGTTGTGGTATATGAGTTTGGCTAAAAGCTCATCAGTTGTGTCCTCATGGACTTTGATAGACAGCTGGGAGAACAGCTCTGAGCTCAGCACGGGCTGTGGCCAGCTTGTCTGCCATAGTGCAGACCGCTTTTTCAGATGGCACCATGGCACTGTGCCTTGTGCTACTGAAGGTGCTGGCTGTGTGGGATCCTGTATCATCCCAAGGATGGTCTCCAAGCTGGTCTTCACCTTCACTAGCCCTATACAGCACCCCTGGAGACGAGCTGAATTACCCACAAAGGATGATCTGAGGGTGGCTAGTGGCAAGGTTCCCCTGAATACAGTAGACAAATGCAATGCCAATATCTTCCAAAAGTGACCTAAAAAAATAGACCTTACAGCAACCAATTCATTTATTTTTATCCAGATAAGCTCTCTGTGGTTTCCACTGATAGTTTGTAAAATCTCTGAATGATAGGAAAAAATCAAAACAGGACCGAAGCTCCTCATGATTTAAAAGACTCCCTACTTGGGGAGAATTACTGCAGCATTGTGTGGCTGCACAACTCTAAAGACTGGGAACCTTAATGTAGAAATAGGATCTTTAAGACACTTTTTTAAAACAATCATAACCCAAAGTTTTTGTTGGATTTAGGACCTTAGTAGACTGATGTGTAATTTCAAAGGGCCTAAATGCTCTTAAAAATATCCTGTGTTAATCAATTTAAGAATATTTTTCCTGGCTTTCAGCAAGACTTGGGTTTTGATTTGAATCAGGAGTTTATTTCTGAAAGTGAAGGTGAAATTCTGAGTGCTCTCAGGACACTGTTACTTGAAATGGCTACCTATCCTTTCCGTTCAAAATTAACACCCAGTTTTCTGGAGAGCGTCAGCCTGGAAGGGCCCGATTTCTCAGAAAATGCTGAGGATCTGCCTTCTAGAAATCTGTTAAGTGTTCCCCTGTGAAGTATCTACAAACTGAAGCACTCAAAGCCACCTTTCCAAAATGCTGCCTAGCACCTCTGCAGATGTGCAAAGCAAACCCCGAAAGACTTCTTTTCAGTCTTGTGGCTTCAATGTTCTGTGAGACAGGGAAAAGAGACAAAGTGAAATCCGTCTCAAAATAGGACCATCAAGTTCTCTTCTGGTAGAGCTGATATTAATTTTTAATACTCCATCTGTGATCAGAAGAAAAGAAAGACCTTTAGTTCTCAGCGCAAATCTTTTTTGAGCACACTTATTTTTCATTGCAGACATTATATATTCACTTCTGTGATTCACAGACTTATTTGTATTATTTTCCTTGCTTTATGACAGTTCAAAGGAGCCACTCTTTGGCCTTATCTTGAACTAAGACCACAAAATGCATTACCAGCAGCCCCTCATCAGTAATCCTGCTTGGCTACTTTATTTGCAGGAGTAATAAGAGAATTCACTTTGGAGACTTTGAGAGAATAGCAAGATTCTCATGTCAGTTCTGCCTTTTTACTGCTTATGTTTAAACAATAATACATGCTGATGGTAAGATTTGGCGACCAGTGCATGCTATTTTGCATGTTTTTTTCTGCATATAGGATTGTATTTATTACTACCTTCATCCCTTGCGGTCTTGTTCTACCATCTGGTGCTAGTTTCCTTTCTAGATTTGCTGTCACTTGTACCTTTGATCATGGCTGAATTTTAACTACACAATATTTTCTCCGTGACCAGAAGAAACTTTTCAAATGGCTTAATTTCTTACTGATTAGCCTGAGCAAGCGCAAAGGTCACATGAAGTGTTTAGTAAAAGAAAAGCACGTATTCAGTTGAATCTTTCTGGATGGTAAGGCCTCCTCCTGTTTTAATTACACTCCTTTACAGTAAGATAGGATCAGTTCTGCAAATCACTTGGAAGTGGTACAAGGAACTAATTTTGTGGGTTCATGGCTTAGTCAATCTAATGCAAGTCAGACATAAGATGAAAACAAAATTTAATTATCATTGGGAGTACTTTTATTGAATTTAAATGTACTGATTTTTTTAATATATATATACATATATTATATAAAAATATATATATGTGTATGTGTGTATCTATGTATTACTTTTTTTTTTTTTTTTTTTTTTTTTTTTTTTTTTTTTTTTTTTTTACATTTAGTGTATTTTACCAGGGAGGAAAGAAAAATCTGTGACTGTAATATTAACAGGGCAAAAAACCACCTTCTTGTTTACTGCTTGCTTTGGTTTCAAGCAGATGAAAAAAAATAGAGGAAAAGAAATCGAAAAAGAAGAGTCTGAGTCCAATTGTGGAGCAATTGCAGGAAATTTAGTTTTTGGAGCATAGCTAGACTGAATTGCTCTGGGGGGCTACCAGGCCTTTCCCCCTAGTGTACTAGTACGACCTTAGGTCCATAATGATCAAAAATAACTGCTAGAAGCCACATGCAGTCCGTGGAGTATCTGAGACATACAGAAAGTTTTAGTCCAGGATCTATTTTAGGATAAACTCTTAGGGTTCAGTGTAGTAAAATATAAGAAAAATCTTGTATGGTCTTTTTCTACCACCCTCTTTTTCGTTTCTCCACCTAATTTCTGCCTCTGGGTGTTTATGTGCAGTAGCTTCTGAAGTTGGTTGGTCTTGTGGGTCATAAGAGGAACAAATTGAATGTTGAGATAAAAAGCACTGCTGAAAATCTTCTCTGCAAGAAAGTTAAAAGCTCCACAAGTATATTTTAGATGGTTCCAAAAGACAGAGAAAGAAATTTTCCCCAAATGTCTATTCTTCTTAACAAATGGAGAGCTCTGAACATGAATGTGTATTTTTACAGCAAAATAAACTTTTATCTGCGTGTATGTTAATTTGTATTAGAAATATATTTTAGAAAAGGAGTGTTTTGTAGCCTTCTAATTTATGTGAACAGAATTTAACACTTGGAAGCTGAAACAGGAGACCTGGTGAGCCTTCCTCACACCTCTGCTCATGCACGAAGCGCCGTCAAGCCATAGGGGGATGAGCTCTCGCAAAGATAGGTAGAATTGTTTTTTTTTTTTTGTTTTGTTTTGTTTTTAAACAAGTTCGGTAGTGCAAAATCTCCTGGATTAATTTAAATTACAGTAAAGTCTCTTAAAATTATACCTGCTGACTTTACACTGAAACAGATGCGATGAGCTCGGATATTCCACTGTGCCAGCTTCCCTGTGCAGGAACTAACACCTAGTGGGGCGGAACACAAGCTACGAAGGGGCATTTGGACTTGCAGTTTATGCCCTTGGAAAGCTGTTATTCAGGCAGCACGACTTTGGTTTATTATTCTGTCTCCTGTGAGTGGAGTCTGCAGTGAAGGAGATTCGAAATGAAACAAACAAACAAACAAAAAAACCCGACAACAACAAAACCCAAGTAATGAAATCTGGTCTGGATCTGGCAGACCTCTGAGATCTCTGTACTAAATCTCTCTGGCAGTTGTAAGGATCCTGAGAACACAAGTAGGATCAATGTACAATATCTAATCCTAATTTGAGTACCTGCCAAAAAGACATAAAAAGAGTTTTGGTATTTAATCCTGTCTGAGGATTTCTGGACGGCTGTTGTGACATGGACTGTAGAGCAGCAGAAAGGTTGTTAACCAGGAGAGGGCTAATCCATAACACGAGCTTGTAAAATTACTGTACTTATGTTATTGTAGTGATTCAAGTGCAAATGATTAAACCCAGCTGATGCTGCTACATCTGCCACTCTTTCCTTAAGGAAGCAAGAAATATTGCAAGAGACAAGATCCTGAAAAGGGCTCAATGTGTGTGATTTTGGTGTGGGGTAAGATTCAGATTGGAAGGAAGAATAAATAGGAAGAGTTCTGCTCCTGTCACCTAAGCCCGTGGACCCTTAAAGGCCCTACGTAGCTGTAAGTAGTGCCACTCAGAAATGCGAGGTGGCTCAAAGGTGCATGTGCACCACGTTGCAGCAGGGCATAAAGGTGCTGCTCTGGTCCTGGGCGCCCTGCACCGGGGCCGAGTCCTGGACCTCAGCTGGATATCTGGCCATGCTGATGTGACTCATGCACTTCTTGTTCCAGCACTCACCCCAGTTAGTCTTGACGTGGAGCTGCCTTGCACAGAGTAGACAAAACATTGTCTCAGCATCATTCTGATGAATATGATGTCAAAGCACAAAAGTCTGTTGAACTGAGGAAAAAAATCAATGCATAGACAAGCTACAATTAATATTAAATGGATACAATAACCTTGAAAAAGGGAAATGACCTAATATAATGTCTATGCAACTCATTTCATTCAGGGAAATAACGAACAGCTATTCCCATAAAAATCCAAATCACTGTTCCCAGTGTGATGAATTGACTATACTTTGTCTCATCAGTATTTGAAACTCAGTATGGGCACAGTACCATTGCCTAGTAGGGCTAATGGAGCTGCTGAAAGCAGGTGGCCACGGTTTGCAGAACATTTTGGGGGAGCCTGGCAAAGTGGGCTTAAGTTTGCTGCTATTCTAAAGATATGATCCTAAAGTACCTGTCATCTAAACTAGGACTGGTGGCCTGAGTTATAGTGAAGGGGATGAAGCACAGGATATAGTGTCTAGGCTGAAGGATAGGAGACAGCGAGTGAAAAGTCACAGGCACAAACAAAAACCTAACAACAAGAAAAAGACAGAAAAGAGGAAAGCTTATTGGATTACAGGCACTGAAGAGTTAGTTCTGAGGTGGAGCTCATTTCAACGGGGTATATGGTGGATGAGATATATCATTGCATACTCATAAGGGCTGCGAATAATTTCAAGGAAGAAATCAACATTTCTTGGGAACGTGGATCAGCTCCTGTTTTTAGGTAGAACCTGCACAGCCTTTTTCAATGTAAGGAATTTATCCTTATCACTTAGGTAATATCTGGGTGTTTACTGCTGAGGGCGGCCTGTAAGCCTCACTTTTTTCCCCTTTAATGCAAAATGCATTGCCCAGGCGCACACCAGGGCTTGGGGCTAAGTGCAGCCAGAACGCACCCTCAGAGGTACCCGAGGTCACAGCACGGCCATGCCCAGCCTGCCGGGGAGCTGGGCAGAAGGGGAGGTACATCCTGCCCTCGCAGACGTGTGTTTGTACTGTCTTTTTACTGAAAGTCTAGGCTTGCTCCTGTGTGATCAGGAAAAGCAAGGCAGCCAAATTATACCCTTCTCCTGAGAATTTTATTTTTGACTCCTGATGAACTTGGGTACTGTTTGCCGTCACTATTACACGTGAGATGGACCCTGAAGTCTGCTGATCTAGTAGAAATTAATAGGCATGAGAGAAGTCACTCCTTTCGCAGATCCTGGCAGCAGAGGACTCCTTTCTGCTGGGGTTCCCAATCCATGTAGCAGTGTAACCCCTTCCAAATACAGCGAGGAACTGGTTGCTTTTTGGAGATTCATACAGCATTCTCCTGCCCTGTCAGCCTGTTTTGTGTTTCCCTGCAGGGGGGTTTATTCGCTTACATTACCATAAAGCGCAGAGCTTCCCTACCAGTCTATGTGACAGTGATCAGCATGAGCCAATGTGTTACGACTACAAGGACAGACTCTCTGCTCCCGGGGTCCTGCCAGCACAGCACTTGGAAGATGTCTAAGCAGGTATCTGTCCTCAAAGCAACATGTACTACCCGGAAAGGCAGCGTGCTTTGGTCTGTTTTGATCTCTTAAGAAAAAAAAAGAAAAAAGAAAAGAAA
The DNA here is from genome assembly GCF_028389875.1 of Rhea pennata. Taxonomy (NCBI): domain Eukaryota; kingdom Metazoa; phylum Chordata; class Aves; order Rheiformes; family Rheidae; genus Rhea; species Rhea pennata. The sequence goes on along the minus strand of NC_084666.1, from coordinate 11,593,534 downwards.
AGAAAAAAAAAAAAACAAAGAAAAAAGCCCTTTCTTGTGATATGCACAGAAAAAAAGGAAATTTTTTCTATATGTAGGTAAGGAAGAGTTCGCATTCTGCCAAAGGAAAGCAAATCTCACAATACCTTTTGCAGAGGGATAAGAAGGTAAATTTAAGATAAATTTAATACAGATCTAGCATTCAGTTAATACACACGTTGTTGTTTTGGAATCTTCTCCAGGTTTTTGTGATTTCTCTTTTTTAAACAGACAGAAAATATTATTAGCTCTCCAAGTTTTCTTGTGCAAACCGAATCTTATTTTTCAGTAGAATGGCATGCCTGGGGGGAGTATGTGGAGGGGGAACCTGGTGGCTGTGCTGTGGGCTCCTGTTCTTGTCGTGTTGGAGGGGCGGCAGCTCCGAGTTGCTGCACTACTGTGTTGTGTTTTAAACTCACAGTTAAGCTGGTTGTGAAATACCATTCTTCACGCGGAAAGTTGCTTTTCACCGTCTGCTTTTCTCTGGTTCTCGTGCTCCGTTTCCCCCCCGTTTTCTCCAGGCAGTCACCCTCTGTCTGCTTCAGGAGGCTCTAGCATGAGACACATTTTAAGGACGCTCCTGTTTCCCTTAGAAAAACTGCAGCACAAAGACCAAGTGCGTCAGACCCTTGGTGGAAGAGTAGGGAGATCCCTGCGGGGACCTCTCTTCACTCCAAGTTTTAATGCAATTACAAACCAGGCTGCAGTGAGGAGGCAGGCGGGAGGCAGAGGGGAGGGAGAGCTCGTTCCTCCTCCCTCTGCTCTGTCTCAAATCCTTTTGCTTTCCAAGCTCAAATGTTTGCTGAAATCTGATGCCTGGACTGCATATGCTGTGAGACGTGGGCATGCCCTTGCAGTGTACCGGTTTCCTCCGCGGCTTGGAGAGCCAGAGCCGTGCTGCGGCTCCAAGTGGAGGAGCTGCTCCACCAGGCAGCAAGTGCCACATCACTGGGTTGCCTGTGCAAGGGGCTCCAGCATGGTCCTGAGGATCCTGCTCCTCCTCAGTGGGCTGCTTAGGGTCACCGAGCCGGCCCCCCGCTGTGAACCTGGCCAGGAGACCCTAGGTAAGGCTGATGACCCCAAAAGCCTCACTTCGTTTTCCTCCTTTCCCCTAGAGATGAACAGAGAAAAGGGCTCCAGCTTTGAGGAGAGTGAGGCAAGAGCTCTAGCCCTCCCCTGGAGATGAGGGATGAGGTCTTTGGAAAACTACAAACCGCAAGGGAAGGGGTCGGGGTTGTGTTTGGGAAGCATGGACTGGAAGGAAGGCAGTGGGGTGACTCTGTAACAGAAAAAATGAATCTACAATGCAAGGGGACGCAATGCTTTCCCATCGTTGTCTTTTAAGGCCACATCAGGATGTGTCTGTCTGTCAGTTGGAGTTTCCCACCCATAGGATCCCCCCTTGCTAGCTTGGGAATGCAGTAGGCTGTCCCAGTCTCTGGCCTGTCCTTCTAGGAATGTGGTAGCCGGATTGCTAGAAGGTGAACTTTCGACCTTGCGCATGTTTTCTGTTTAAGAAAATCTTCTCCTTACATTCAGCTTTAGGTCACTTATTTCAAGTCCAAAGTATGAGACGATTTATCAGGATCTGACAGCTGTAGGGTGTGTTTTAGCTTGCTATAAGCAATATGGAATGTATATGAACTGATTAGCTGGAAAGATAGATTTACCTATTAGAATAAAGGGCCGAATAGGAACACTTTGATATGTGGATTAAAAGTTTTTGGTTCACTAACCAGCTGACTCTTAAAAAAATCTATTAAAAATATGTAATTCTTTTTATAAAGGGGGCTTAATTCAGATCTCATTTACATGGGGACAGTGGAGAGAGAAATCCAGAGTAATTCCAGGTCAATTCCAGGAAAACAGTAAGAGAGAGGAAAATTATTTTCAGAGGGTTCAAATTCAAAATGATTTGGAAAAAAGATTTATAGGAATATAGGAAGGGAAAAGTTAACCTGAATTTGACCTTAATGTTACTCAAGGAAGTTCAGCAGTGCTTGAGTATTTAAGTATAAGCCATAGATTGTCGCTGGCATGAAACTTCTACACAATGCAATCCATGTGCCATGTACTGCATGCAGTTTGGGAGCACTGTTCCCATGAACATCAAAGCGAGGTCTACCACAGCCTGAAGGAATTTTATTTTTGGATAATGCTGCATAAAGAGAAGTGTTGTAGGCTATTTACAGCCAATTACAGGAAGAGGCTTTGCAGTTTGCCACATGCCCTTTCTCTGTGAGGTCTGATTCTAGTCCAGTTCAAGCTGATTATAGTTTTGCTTTAAGGGATTAGTTCTGGAAGCCACGAATGTATAGATAATTGAGGTAATTCTGGTGTTGCAAAATGTCCTGTATGTGCCTACAACTGTGCTAGCTTTACAGAAGGACTTGAGGAAAGGCAGGCAATACAAATATATCTTGTGTGTGGAAGGGCTGGACCCCCGAATATAGCCCTAGAGAGATGGCTGATGGTAGGAAGAATGATCTGCCAATGCATGTCTGTTTTTATGTGTAGTGCAGGGTGAGGAAGGGGCACCTATCCTCCTGAAGGCTGTGGGCCAGGGAATAAAGTATTGGCCTGCAAAATCAGACACCTGCCAGACCTCTCAAGGATCTTCCTTTAGTAAAAGGGAGATAATTTCAGGTCACATGAAAAGAGAGGAGACTGTTGTGCCAAACATGTTCGTGGATAACTTTGTAGGGGGTCTCCTCTCAATGACAGGTGGCAATAGGTTATGACTGCAGCTGCAGCAATGAAAGTTTGTCCCATGCTTTAGGATCCCTGCTGCCAAATGCAGTTGTGGAATAGATTTCAGCGGCTCACAAGAGCTAAGGGGTCCTGGAGTAGGAGAGAAGCCGTGAGCTTCTCTCAGGCATGAGGGAAGGGGAAGTGTCAATGTCTGACACCCCGCAAGTCTGGAGCTAGTTTCTAAAGGCTTCTGGCCCTCTGAGGGTTGCTTGCTCTGCTGTGCCACAGTTTCCTTGTCATTTCAATAAAAACACAAAACAAAACAGGGCTAATGATACCAACACCCTTTCAAAATGCTTTGTGCTTTCCTGACAAGCTATATAAAGAGACAATCCCTATAATCCAGCCCCAGTGGGCAGTCACCAATGTATGGCACAAGCATCAGACAGTATGTGGGAAGCCTTTTGGACGGCAGCTAGGAACCATTGCCCTGCGAGAGAGGGCAGCTTCCTTCTCTTCAACTCCATGTGCTGTGTATCCCATGGGAGCCAGTAAGCCACTGCCCAACCCAAATAAAATGCTACTTTGCCCTGTTGGGAGGTAGCATGTTCCAGCTCCTGCTGAGTTTTACTGGCCTCTTCAGCCTCTAGTTTGGGAAAGAGAAGTACGACTTGGCATGCTGCCTGTGAGAGGTGGCTAGCCTTCAGCAGGGGAGCTAATGGCACAGGTTCCACCTCCAACCTCAAAGCTTGTTTGTTTTACGTGCATGTCTCTGCTGCTGACTGATGCATTTCAGCAGTAATGAGTTAAATGTAGCACTTTACCAACAGCAACAACAGAAAAGTACAAGCAGGCTGAAATCTTAAAATACTAAAAGCAGATGATTTTCTTTGCAGTTGGGGCCAGCTCTACTATTGAGACACTACCAGCAGTCAGGCTAAGCTTGCAACATAATGGAGATAACAAAATATTTCCCAATTACTCATATTCAACAATTTCTGTGGCTGCCCCAATTGATGAGAGAGAGAGGTTTATAGTGGACTTCCGAGGAAGAGAGAGATGACAGTGTTAAAGTGCGTACACGAATCCACCCTGGCTATTTAGTGGGTGAGCAAGGAGCTGACAGTGTGGCAGTTTTTCTGCAGCACATGGCCTTGTCTCTGCGGAGCGGAGAGGCAGTGAGGGATATTGCACATGTTAGTGCAGGGACAGCCCGTGCCTATGCGACGAACTCGGACCAGCGCCTCGCTGCCGTCTGTGGTGCCACCGTGTGGGCTTGCTGGCTTGCACAGATGGCTTTTGCAGAGACAAAGCTGAAGGGTTTTAGTGGTTAAAGGGATGCCCAATGCATGCAAAAGATGCTTTCAATATAAATTAATTCCCGGCTCCCTGTTGGAGCATTTGCAAGGCGTTCCAGGTAAATGGGATATCCCATCAGAGGTCACTTCTGAGGGCTGTAGGCTGTTTCTTCAGGAGGGCCGCTGTGATGAGGAGAGCAGTCTGGGGAGAGCGCTGTGCCTACGGCTCCCCTCTTTGTGGACACCCCTCTTTGCTCCATGCCTCCTCCTCCTCCCATGCACTCTCCCATGTCTGCTCTCCCTCTGCTCCTTAGCTGGAGATTGCCACCTCCCACGGCTGCCATAGTGTCTCCAAGCCTAACAGAAGGGGGGGGGGGGTCTGGAGAGAGTGGGGTTGCAGTAGCAAAATATAAGGAAAAAGCTGGAGAGGGAAAAATCACTAGTGTCAAGGCAGAGGACAGATACTTTATTTCCTCTGGGACCTAAAATAGCTTTTGTGGCACTGTTTATTCTAAGCTACAGTATTGTGCAAGATTATATACTGGAAAGCCAGAATGACCGAAGAACTGGCCTCACATATAGACACTGTACGTTTCCCCTGCCCCTCCTCCAATGATCCCATTTCCACACTGTGCAATGGCTTATTGCCGAGCAAGAAAAGGAAAAACTGTTGTCTTCCACGGCATGGGACCTTCAGGCTGGCCCTATCTTCATAGGACATAAGCATGTTACATACACATTTTTAATGCTTGTTTCTGGTGGAAAAACCCATGTCTGTGCACACACATAATCAGGCAGAGCCTCTCCAGCTGCTCTCAGTGACATCCCTCGGGGAACGCAGAGCTGAGGCTGCTCCTCTGCCTCCGCGGCCTGCTGTGCTGGGGTGGGTCCCTCTCGCCGCAGGGCTGGCACTGGGGGTGCAGAAAGGACAGGAGGTCACAGCGCTGTGTGGGAAAGCTCAAGCTGTGGGAATATTTCCTGCCGTGCCTGAGATGCATGTCCAAGTCTTGTCAAAAAAAAAAAAAAAAAAGGGAGGAAAAGAAAAGAAAAAAAAAGGCAAAATTAGTGTCTGCAATATACACGCTCACAAGACAAGAAATTCCAAGGACGTGAGGCCAAACTCTTGTAAACTCGGCTTTCATCCCCGTCATGTGAGTTGTTCTGTATTCCCATCACTGACTAAAAGGAGAGCTTACCCTAACATTTCTGTGTAATTATTATTTCAGCAACATTGATCCTAAGCTGCATTTAACGAGGGAAATAGCATAAGAAACCACCACTTATGTGGGGAAAGTAAGTTTATGTTGAAAAATAATAGTCAGGTATCCCCTTTTTACCACAGTTTATGCATGATTGTAATATGAAGGAAAACTTTTCTTCAGGACACTTGCTCAGTCACTTTTGGACACATGGATGTATAAATACTCCCCTTCGGGCTATCTAGTGTCACATGAAAACAATTCCCTCCTCAAGCTTGGATAAATGTCGTGGCTACCACTGCATGAGGAAGGTGTGCTGGGAAGTCATCTCCAAGACAGCTTTACCTGATTTCACCCCTGATGCCTGACATGAACGTGGAGTTTGAGGCTGGTGAGCTGCATCCTGGTCTATCATCTCCATGCTCTGGTGCCTCTTATGACTGCTCATTCTTGTTGGGACAGAGTTGCTCTCCCAGCTGGACACTGCTGTTCTAGGTCAATGGAGTTTATGTTGCAAGAGTTAAAACATAAATTTAACCCCCTTTTTAAATGCTGTTGTAACTCCATTGATTTAGTTGGCACTATTTCAGTTCTACAGGGATATAGCAAGAAATTTGTCTCTAAGAGACAATATGGGATTAAGGCATGGATTTAAAATTTCCAGTGCTGTTAAGATCTTAAGTCAAGGCTGTTGGCCTGTCAGTCTTTTGTAACATAAAAATACCACATTTGGCTGAAAACCAAATGCCTGCAGAAGGACCAGGTGTGATATTAATTACAACATCTTGCATACGTCTAGACAAATGAAAAGATAAGGTTATGATAGAGGGCTAGCTACATGGACTATGCTTACAGAGGATGGAATGGACTTTTGGTAAAGGGTGTGGGAGGACTGTAGCATCTAAGATAAAATCCTCAACGACATGAGCCTCTGTCTTGTGAGATTTAACAGACAAAATAGCCAAAGGTGACCCTATGGCCAAAGATAAATGTCTCAATACAGCATCCTTAGAGAGTGGGCATTGAGCCACAGAGAATATATGGTCACAGAGTAAAGCTGTGCTGAAATCACCACTCCAGATCCCAGGCCAGGATGGTAAATTCATTCTTCTTCTCCAGTTACCCTAGTAAAAATTCAGTCCTTTAGAGATGATAGCTGTAGAGGTTTCTTGACCTCCTCAACCTCCTCATTCCCAGCCGCTCTCCTAACCCTAGCATCTCCCAGAGCAGAGCTGATTTCTCCTTTCCTCTCAGACCAGACACTGAAAGATGGTTTGTACATGCCTCCACAACATCTTGGTTCACAATAAAACCATATTCAAAAGCATCTCAGCCACATGTGCAGCCCAGAAACAGCCTTCAGCTAATTTGGCAATTTCAGGGTGATTCTATTGTTTTCATTTTTTTTTATGTTTTGCTTTCCCACCTGGTAGTTTTCCCCTCACAACTTGGAATACATCTCAGCTGAGGCCAAAAAAAAGCATTTTGTTGTGTGGGTTTTTTTTTTTTTTTTTTTTTTTTTTGTTCAGATCTTTCCACTGTGAGGACTCCCTGGAGTGGGACTTACAAATTAAAAACACATTTGAGGTGGCACTGGGCAACCCTGTTGCTAGAAGCACCAAGACAGTTGGTGAGGAGGCAGGCAGGCAGCAGCATTATTCCTTTGCTCTTTGCAGGCTCTAGAACTGCTCGTTTCATCCAGACAGTTAGAAATAATGCAGAATTTCTCTGAGGTTGGCTTTAATCTGTTGCTGAGTGTCTGTAAATTGTCACAGATTTTGGCCCCAAAGTCTGCAGGTTGCATGAACTCCCACCACCCACAAGAAAAGCTTCACCGCCTTCTCGTGAGCCCTGAGACTGGCCCAGCAAGGGAAATGTTCCTAGAAGATCCAGACTGTTGCTGCTGTCATTGTTGCAGGAACAGCTTTAGGGAAATCAGAGACTCGATAAAAATGGGTGTTCAACAGAGTGGCAGGAAGCAGGTGCATTAGAAAGAAGGATGATTAATAACAAACATTGGCTTCTCTCTTCCCACTGTGATCTTGCTCTTCAAAGAAAAAGCACATCAGACGTTAATCTGTTTCAGGTGCTTTCAGACTTCCTCTTGTAAAGGAGCAGGGCAAAAAGGGGTCTTGTCTCACTGCTCGCACATCAGGATCCTGCATATCACTTATGTCCCTGTTTGCAATCACATCACTTCCTTGGGGCAGTTACAGCAATTGCTGAAGTGGAAGATTAGTAATAGGAGCACAATCCCATACTCACAAAGTTTTTGATGTGCCCATAAAAAGGAGTTAATCACATGGGCTGCTTTTTGCAATCTCCCCTCCTCCTCTGTGTGGCTGTGGATCTTCTCCACCTCTGCCCCTGCACATGTGTTTGCATTTCCTAGCTGCCTTCTCCCCTGGGGATTCTGCATTACCATTTCCTCCCTCACTGGACTACCCTACTGCGTTGTTTCTCTGCCTTTCGCCATTTCTCTTGTCCACTGCTGCTGCACCTCCAGCCGGAGGTTCGGATCCACCAAAGTGTTCCCTGTGCTCGTCGTGCTTGTGCTTGTGCCGTGGCCAGGAGCAAGTTCTGGAGGCAGGCTCTGCTTTGCTGTGCGGAGGTGCTGTCGCAACATTTTGCAGAGGAGGGCAACAGAGGAGTATTGCATGTTGTCACTTATAGCAAGTTTTGTCTCTTCAGTGACAAGGTAGATTTTCATTGCAAAGACTGATTCAATGAACTATACAGAACAGTAGAGAGAGAGAAATACTAATAGAATCAAAAATTGAAATGCTTTGTTTGGAAAAGCAGAAGTTTTGTCTATAAATAATCTAAAATGAATACATATGTCTTCCAGATTAACACAGCACCGTAAGAAACCCAGGAATCTGCTAGGAGGTGTGTTTGTACAACATAGATTATCTAATTTTGTTCGATCTGTTAGTCCTAACAGTGCAACTGTGTAAGCCTCACTGAATGGTTTAGATATTTTGAATTGAAGACTAGCCCTTGGGCTGATGCCATATCCTCCGGCACTCAAGTCGCTCTTGGCTTTGCTCTGAAAATGGCTACCAGCCAAGTCATGGCACTGCAAGTAGCTGTTGAGCTCCGTTGTCTGATTTAGGGTTAATCACGGCAGCCTGGTTCTTTCAGTGCTGAATCATCAAGGGGAAAAAATCTAAGCTTGGCAGTAAAATATGTATGTCCTGCATTGTAGATTTTCAAGCTTGCCTTTGCAAATTAAAACCAGAAGCATATATTATAGAGAGGGCTCAGAAAGCTTGAAACGGCTTTTCTCCTCTTCAAGAAGTGATTTTTATCCATGATCTTAAATAGAAGCTGTACTGCTGAAAGGACTTTTGTACTTCTGGTGGAATAGATAGAGTATAAAAAATGAAAAACTGTTCTGCATCAGAGGAAAAAAGTTCTCTCTGTATGAACCTATCCATGGATGTGACTATGAGGAACCAGCATTGTCTTCCCTGAGCCCAGGGAAGTCTCTGCTCAAAAAATGGAAGAGTTTTAGGTTCTGTCAAGCACACCAGAAGCAGGAATTTAAGCTTGTCAAGGTAATCTGAAGGTCTGAGAAACTCTCTGTATATCATTGCCTGCTGTTTCTCTTATGAAAAAGAGAAGGGCAGGATGAAATTCTTGCTGCAGGTATTGCTGGAGCTTTGACAGCACCAGTGGGCACAGGGGGTTGCTGTTGTTTCGCTGGCTCCAGGGCTGCAGGAGGTGAGCATGCAGCTGCAGCTCTGAGAAGCTGGCCTCGCAGAGTCCCTGATGTCTGCTGTACAGGCAGGCAGGCGCTGGCCCAGTTACGTGCATCCACGCTTATAAATAAGTACAGGCACTGGAGAATTATCTTTGGCCCTTGCAGAGCCGCACCCTGCAGGACATATGTGAGCATTGGCATTAGGAAACAGGAAATGTCCAAACACTACATCAGCACACAATACATTTAAGATCTGCTTTATAGCAGAGCTTTTCTCTCTTGCTTTTATGTGCATTAACTCCTGATATCCTGGAAGCTCACGTTATTTCAGTTCTGCATGTTTACATGGCAGAGATGTGTCTCATGTAAGGGTCACAGCAGCTTGTACACGGCTGTGGAAGAGATGTGCTTTCTCACAGGTTTCCTCTGAGTTTGGGGCGCAGGTAGGAGCCATGTCTGAGCAGAGGTATGGTACCAAAGCTTCTCTCTTGATCTTTGAGGCCACAGACTAGACATAGGGGATAACAGGGTGGCATGTTGAAAATACGCAGGGCTTAGAGATTTAGTATTGCAGGGAAAGAGTCAATTTTTCCAGCTAATAAACAAGTGAGACTTACTATCTCTAAGCTTATGAGGAACATCCCAGGCCAAAGTAAATGGCAAAGCTTTATCCTTTGACTTTGGTAGAGTTGTATATGCTTATTGCATGCTGAGATATACAACTTAAGTTGCTACGGGAAGGACATCTGTGGAACTGAGTATGAATTTCAGTTCCTCATCTGAAAAATAAATCTATCATCTCCAGTCAAGGTGTTGTTAGTAAGTAATAGCCATATTGCCTAATGAATTGCTTCTCTTTATAGATATTGTAAAAATAAAGTGTAGAGGATAGGTAGCAGACAATCTGAAACCAGAGCTGTTTTTACCACTTTTACGTTAACATCTATTCCTGCCCACAAAATGATCTCGTTCTCTAGTGAATCCAGTTGGAGGATATGACCTAGTAAATTTTTGCGTGTCTCTTCCATCAGCTGTCCATTCCTTCATGGCACCTTTCCTTCTAGCCAGCTGGGCAGAATAAGGCATCTGCTAAACGCAGCAAGACTGCTGCTTTTGGAGGGCCAGAGCAGAGGGAAGCAGCAGCACCATGCCCAGTTCCAGCTTACTGTATTTTCCCTTTGGTTTTCTCTGCTTGTTCCAGATGTTGCTGGAATATGTTTTCTTCTAGCTGAATAAGAAGAGTACTGAGACACCATTGGGAATAGGTTTATGCCACGTATCAAACTGACTGATGGGTATAGCACTCCTGTACAATAACAGGAGTCTGGAAAATTGTGCATGCCTCACTTTCGTTATTGGATCATTGTATCTCAGAAAGATGAACAAAAAGGACATTTGTAGCTGAGTCACAGAGCAAGAGGCAAAGGTGGCTCTTATCTTTGAGGAAATGTGAACAGTCACAGAAAGACCCTTGAAATACTCCCCAAATGAACCCATGGAGAACTTCACTCAAAGCACATAACCCTCTAGTCTAAAGTAGAGCAGCTACAATATTGTCATTTTCTGTTGAGGAGAAAAAAAGCATTAAACATTTCTTAGCCATCCTTCAAAGTCATGAAGGGGATTTATTGCTAACAACCCTGATTATACCCAGAGACAATGTCACCTTAATTGTTGGGATTTGGCTCAGCTCAAGCCAGTCCCACCCACACCAGTTTTTCCTCTCTGTATGAAACATCTGGTTGTCTCCAAGCCTGTGGCCAAGACACTATGAAGTGGTTGTAGTTGTGATAGTATAGCCATAGCCAGATCTAGGGAGAGAGTGACATCCATTTATGAGCAGGAATAATTGGAGGAACTCTTACTAATAGGTGATCACTCCTTTCCGTTTCCAAGCTAGTGCTACAAAATGTTATTCCCTGATTATCCTCAGTGTAAAAGTAAATACAGTATCTGTCAGCGTTGAGGCCTTTTTAGAAATGCTCTGACTTTAATGACTAACTCACTGAAGGGATTGTGCCTAAGGGAAACACATTCAAATCTTATGATGGAAAGCACTATTAATGAACTACATATTATTTCTCTAATGAACTACGTTTATTACCGTTAGCATGATGTACCATGCCAGAAAAGAAATGTGTATGGATATAATTCTTTCCAGCTTGCTTGTTACCAGCACCCACTGGTGTCGGAGATGGGATGTTTCTGACAGTTCTGATCCCTCGTATATTTTATGAGGTAATATGGATCAATGACAATGCAGAATATAGAACCAGACTCCCTTCCAGTTAAACATCTCTCTCCAAGATAAGGTTCCAAGGTTAAATTTGTTCCCATTGTAATGGTTTTATTTTGGCTAAAGAATGATCAACTCATTAGCAATAGATATGCAGATGATTACATTTAAACAAATATGTTGGGACTAGAAGTTTAAACTTTCTGTAGTGCAAAAAAAAAAGGAAAGCATAATAAATGTGGTTTTCTGAGAACAAATGCTCCATTCACTGAGTAAGAAGCTGGCTGCCTGTCTCTCCAGTAAGAGTCTTTAGGAATCACAGTATAGCTAGATCTTCAATACATCACAAGCAAAACAGACCCTTTGGTGTTTAAAAAGATTGCACATAACTGTTTAGCTCCAATAAGGCATTGATAAGAAGAGCTCAATATTTATTTTAGCAGCAGTATTTTTCTGGCAACTAATATATAATAATATATTAGTTGCCAGAATTAGAGAAAGACAATATAGAATCACTGGCTGCAGGAGTAAAAGAGGCCTCTCCTGAGTCATCAGATCGAGTTCCTTTAAAATGAAAAGAGCTTGCTCTATTTGGCCTAGTAAATAAAAGGCTAAGGGGATCTGATTGCTCTCTGCAGCATGTAAAACAGGATGTGCACCAGGGAGTTCAGAGGGCTACTTAAGCTAAAGGACAGTGTTGGTACAACACATGGATTTATACTGGCCATGAATACTTCTAGGCAGGAAATTAAAAGGCAATTTCTAGCTATTAGGGGAGTGAGCTTTTGGAAAAGCTTTCCCATGAGAGTCGTTGGGGAGGGAAAAATTAGCTTTAATGATATTAAAAGGATTATGAAATGCAGTTACTAGAGGAAGGATGAAATGGAATGGGGAAGAAATATGTCCCATCATATCCACCAAAGGCCTAATTGCTTTGGGGAAAAGACACATACAGCATTACATGGAACTGATAGATTTGTTAGGCCAAGATCCATAAAGCATGTTGGCATGTGCCAGAGGACTCAGGTGTACTTTTTGATTAAACTATTTTCCTGAAGACTTACATTCTCATTAGTGAATTTTCCTAGGCAGCTAACTTACAGCTTTGAAGTATGCCTAGAAATGTCCCTCCCATTAGCAGTGCTGGGCAGCTCTCTCTCTTTCTCAAACACAGGACTGGTTCTTCAAACAGCTACACTGTAGATATGTTGTAAAGTGCCCCTTTTTTAAGGTGTGCCAGTTCCTCTCTCTCTCTCTCTTTTTTTTTTTTAACAGAGAAATAACATGATTAGAGAAGGACATTTAGTTCCTTTGTAATATTAGAGTTTTCATTTACTATAGTTTTTAGATTGTCCTTCAGCCAAAGGACTTCTGACATATCACCATTACCTCAATACCTCTTTTGAAGCTGCTCAGGGTAGCGGAGAGGAACCCAGCTTCCAACTTGCCTGTGGAGATTGAGCCATTTTGGAAGAATGATTCAAGGTGTTCTGAGTCGGAGAGAATAGACCTCTGTCACCCGGACTGAAGGCTTTTATCTCAGCATCCTTGTGCCTAAAGTCTCTGCTGGATTCAGGCCTCTGTCACCAGGGTGTTCATACACAACAGAAATGATTATGAGGAGCGGCCAAACCCACTCCTGTGCAATTTCAGTGACACCAGTTGCATATAACAGGGTTCAGATTTGATAAACAGGACACCGGAAACTTTTCTTTTGCTCTATGTATCAAAATAATATTTCAGTTATTTTTCCTTTCTTATTCAAATCTACTGGCTAATAGCCTTTTCTCTTGGATTGCATTTAATGCAATTTCCAAACATTCAGTACATGACAAGAACCGAGGAGTTAGGTCATGTGATTTCCATAAATGCAAAGGAGAACGGAGGAGCAATGGCAGGCAGGGGAACCCCGATAACCTAATGAGAGGAAAGGGAGCACCCTGCCCCAGCTGTCGCAGGAGGCCGATCAGCCCCACGGGCTGGTGGTGACACCCATTAAGGTAAGAGTGTAGAGGCTCCCCAGGCCGCTGTAGAGGCTGAAGGACGTTCCTGCCCACTGGTGTATGGGACTCATTATGGGATGGTGAGAAGAGCATTTGGGGATTCTACAAGACTTACAATGGGATGTTTAGGGGAAGCGCCAAAGGTGGGGAAAGGACTGGATCAAGGTGATTTGGAGAAGAGCAAGCTTGGGAAAGCAGAGGGATAAGGTGAGAAAAGGGGTTGGTCATGTGTAAACAAGTGTTACACTGTAAACAGTCATTACATTTGTCTGGCCATGCCCTGCCCCTGGTCAGCACAGTATGCCCTATCTTCTCACCAAATTCCTTTTTTAACTGTTTTTCTGGGTGAGTTTGGGTGCATGTGTATGTCAGGCATGTGTATGGAGGCTTCAGTGCCAGCAGCTGGAGAGACCAGAGTGCAAGCACATGTGAGTGTGTATGTCAGGTATGCAACCACTAGTGAACATCAAGCTAGATTAGCTAGTGAGTAAGACAAGAGGTTGGGAGCCCAGTATTACAGCAGCCCTAAGTCTGGGCCAGCTACTGGAAAGACCAAAGTGGTCTGATAGTTGGCTACTGGAGGGACTGGGAGGTCCAAGGAAGCCACTGGAGAGACCGTAGGGTCATTTAGTGGTGAGACTGTAGGTCTGGACCAACTACCAGAGAGACCATCATGTGTGTGTGTATGTGTCAGTACGTGAGGCAACTGGGGCAGCTCTTGGACAGAGGGAGTGTCTGAGCCCAGCGGCTGGAGGGATCCACATTTTACGTATGAATATGTATTTGTATACAATTTCCACCAAAGGGCTTTTATCTTGATAAGCCAGAGAGGGGAACAGGATGACGCTTTTGGTGCTGTTCGTGTTCTTGTGAGTGCGGTTTCCTCTCTGTGTGGCTGGTTGTGTGCGTGTGCCTACTGGGAACACGTGCTGAGCCACGCTGCTGGCTGGACCTGGGGACACGGAGCTGCGGCAGCCTAGCCTCTGCTGGGCTGCAGGACTGGGCAACCCCTGGCGTGAGACATCATGGATATTGCTGTACCATAATGCTTTTGTTTTATTTTTATTTGCAGGGCAATGCCAAACTGTGCAGAAAGGTATGATGTGACTTTCTCTCTCTCCTTGGGAAATCTTGAAATCTTAAGTATTTCTTCATTATTTCCTGCCAAGTTTTCTAATGTTGATGCTCTAGCAGGTCTAGTCACTAGAGAGATGTTCTTCCTACCACAAGGTAGGATTTTGTTGTTGTGACATTAGTATCATTTATTACCAGCCAAAGACATTAGCAAGGCCCACTACTGTAATATCTAGTTATTTTGCAAAAAGAGACATATCTCTATTACTTTCTTTTCACCTTTGAGCTGGTTGAAAGTATTATAAACGTATTTTGTTCCTAATGGCTCTTAATCTGGTTTTTTGAAGTAAACTATATTTATGAGAATACATGGGTAAGCACACAGACCTACTTATTTAAAAGTCAAGTCTCACTCTACCTTTTGAACTCTTTGGGCATTTTCAAACTTCATAGAGGGGCCGAAGTTTCAGAGATATTAAATTCTTACAAATTTTGTGCAGACAAGCAAAGAAGACAGATATCCTAATGATACATTCCCCAGTAAGGAAAAGGCATCAGTGTGATCTCACGCCTTATTAGAGAACCCCTACTAAAATGCAGGGGAAGGGGAGAGAATGATAAGACAAATACACTTTATTCAGAATCTGAGTTTTTAATGTATCAGACACAAGCAAATTCACACCCCAACAAGGGATTTTTCTTTCTTGCAGATTCTCTGATATTTAATAAGCTCATACTGTACTCTTAATTTAAATTAGACAAGATTTAATTGAGCATGAAATAGGAAGGCATTGGACACCAAGATTCATTCATTTTTCTGCTCTCCAAGCTACATGTTAAATGAATTTTCATGTGGGTCAGGTCTACCTGTGTTTTCTGGCAAGGGATCTGGCCTTTCAGTGATGTTCAGGCATGAGATTAACAAAATAATTTTATTTTGGGAGTTGTGTTAATCAAATTGAAAATCCCTTGTGCTCCATAAAATTTCCAGATATTGTTTGAATTCTGAGTGATATCTGCTTGCATCAAACTGTTCACAGTCAATCTCCACACTAAGAATATTGTCTAGGATCTTTTTATAAATGGTTTAGGGCATCAGATTCATTTGGGAATATAGCAAACTGTCTGCAGTCTATCTATGAACAGAAGGAAAAAGAAGTTCATTGATTGTATTATTTGTTAGGTTGTCTTTGAACTAACTCTTGCATTCAGGGTGTTGATGGAGCAAGTTATTTTTCATGTTTTTCTTCTCTTCCTTTTCATAGCAAAATGTGTGGACATCTCCTTAAGTTCTTGTACTGATGTTGCTTATACTCAGACAATGTACCCTAATTTACTGGATCAGAAGTCTCGACAAGTGATAGAATATAGCTCTGAGTATATTCTCATAAGTGTCCTCCACAACTTGCTTCAGGGAGAATGTAATCCAGATCTGAGACTCCTGGGCTGCTCAGTGCTGGCCCCCCAGTGTGAAAAGGACAAAGTTATAAAGCCCTGCAGGCATGTCTGTGAACAACTGAAAAAAAATTGCCTCGCTGCTTTTGATGCAATAGACATGGCTTGGCCCTACTTCTTAGACTGCGATCGCTTTTTTGCTGGGGAAGAAGAAGGATGTTTTGACCCGCTGGCAAAGCTGCGAGGTGAGAATGGAGGCTTGGCTGACACCTCTTACTTGACTAGCTGGGAAGGTCTTGTCTCACTGAACTTGACGTGTCTACGTCAAGCTCGTCATTTTTATGGACACCTGTAAGGCGCTATTCATTTTGTCTTATCTATTTGAGATGCTTATTTAAACTGTACTCATGATGTGCCTGTTTCTCTCCCTAAAATGTGCACACACAGTATCAAGGTGGCCTGCTCAGATCCAGATACTTAAACTGTTGATACCTGTATGCAGTTAGATAAACTCTAACCTCTGTGACTGCTGTATAAAATAATTAAAATATTTTATTTAGAAACTGAAATTTTAAGGTGCTCATAAATTTGTGACAGCTTAACAAGCTTAATAGCTCATTAAAATAATCTCATGTGAGATTATTGCAGATTTTTATTTAGAGGAAGAAGGTCTAGATAACTGAAGACCGTTAAATCATATTATGAATAAATTTATTCCACTGGATTCAAAGGCAAAAATCTGTACATTTTTGACTGAAATGCACTAGGCATTTTATTTTAATGCAGCAAGGGCCAAATTACAGCTAGAGGTTGCACAAAATATTTGTCATTGTGCATATATATTACTGTGTTTTTTTGCAAGCAAAACATATCACTGTGAAGTGTAGAAGGTATTACATAGATTTAAGATTTTGTTTGCAGCTGCAATTCCTTTAATTCCACTATTGGAAAAACATATTTCATGGAAAAGTACATGCATTCAAACAGTCCTCTTTCTGAGCACCATGGTTTTTAAACACTATTTTATAATTTTTTTTGTAGGAGAACCAGAAGTTGAGGAAGATTTGCCTTCAAACTTGCCAGCAACCTTTATTCAGTTCAAACACCATTCATATTCCCAAATGGTGAGCATTTTGAAGAAGACTGCTTCTAGATGCTCCCATATTGCAACAACTTACAGCATTGGTCGTAGTTTTGAAGGGAAGGATCTTTTTGTGATTGAGTTTTCAACCAAGCCTGGACACCATGAACTGCGTGAGTTATATCAGTGTTGATCAGGTAGATTGCTTGAAGGAATTCCAGGAGATTATCCATCTGAATGAAAACAGATTCTTTTACTGGGGTATTGCTTAAACCGCAAAAAGCATTGATTCAACATTGCTTTGCAAGAGGACATTCAACATTGTCCTCTTTTGCATTCTTGAATTATAGTGATATCTGATGATTAACTGTACCAATTATTACCCAGCTGCAGTTTCCCAGAATAGCTCACTTTCAAGCATGGTTGACATTCCTTGTTCTGTCCAGCATATAAAGAAGTTTGGATTGTTTTGTGCTAGCCACCTGTCCTCTACATCATTTATCACTTCTGCAATCTCCTTTTATTTGTCACTATACTGTCAGATCCTACATACTTCCCACTATTCATGCTTGTGCCTAGTCTGAACCTACATACTTCAAATCCTAAATCATTTAGAACTTGTTAGAAGGCTACATATACAGAAGGACACTGACATAAAAAATGATAATGCAGCACAGAAAACAATTCTCTGGAACAGAGCTTCAGGTCAATACAATACCTGTCGTATAAATATCAGGAATTTGTTATCACACCACCTGACTATCTTTAGGATAGGAGTCCTTGCAACTCTTCTGTAAAGAGGAATAGCATTATTCTTTGATTTTGCAGATTCATTACTGAGATAGCAAAAGCCAAATTTTTTAAATGTACTAGATCCTTCAAAATGCAGATAATTTTCTTGGTGATAATTAGGTGTTATTTTCCAGTTACCAGCTCCTATCTCGAATACAGTACCTTCCTAAAACCAGGTGGACTTTTTGGGGCCATTGCTATATACCGAGAGCCCCAGGTTACTTCCAATCAAACCAGCTCCAGAATCAAAGCAGTCTCAGCAGTGTAACAGAACAGAACTAAACCTGACGTTTTTGAGCTCATTTTCTGAGGTCAAGCTTGCTGCTCCGGTTGTTCCTATGCTATGCTGCTGGGGAGAGACTGATGATGGCTTTGTTTACTCTTGGCCACACTGTCCTGACTGGGGTAGAGATATTTGGAGATGCTTTTAAAATCGACCAGATTCCCAGAAGTTTTTAACAGGGCAGGCATTAGCATTCATATTTCCTGGCCCCTAATTCTTCCTTTCCTGTGTAAAGAACAGAATTGTAGGTGTCTTTATCAGGTGATACTCTATTACACAGTAAAGCACTATGAATCAGTAATACCTTTCATTAAAACTCTAATATGGCATGATGAAATATAATATTTTAACACGTTACCTAGCATCTCATTCTAAATCATTCAGAGCTTCATGCTGCTCTGTTCAGCAGAAGAAAAGGTGGAAATAGTTCTAGAGCCAGAGCTTTTGCCTGCCTGAGCAAGCTGGCGTAAAATTGCTCTGTGCCAGCTTTGCTCCAGTGTCCAGTGCTCCAGGCTGGCCAGGATCAAAGATGGAGATGAAGGAGCATACAGAAAAGGGTGTCTGCAAAGCCATTTTCTACTTTCCATCGGTCTCTAAGGAACAACAGAAATTGAGAGAATGATTGCAGGGAATCCTGAGGTCGTATGTTTCTAATAGTCATCTTCCAAGGCTATTCAGCCTGAAATCTGCTTTCCATGCATGACCTAATTTCTGCTCCAAATGCAGAGATTACTCATCTGCAGGTGATTTCTAGAATCTGTGACAAGAGAAGGTGTTGAAACCGTAGGTAAGTGTCAGGTGCCAGGGGTGTATTTTGTTCCTTCCCAGTCATGCCTTAATATTTCTGTTCGAAGCATTTTCTGCTTACGATTAGTGAGTTAAGCTGAAGCTAACTGCAATGATTGCTTCATGTGGTTTTTGGTCCTGAAAGTATGGATTTATTTTATTTCAAACATCCAGAAAGCTATTTAAATTGTTGCTGAACTTACCTGAAATGGAGGAAAATTCATCTGGAATTGGCGTGCTATTTACAGGAACGTATGTGTTAAATTAGTGTAAATAAAACTTTCTGACACATCAGTAAGCTAGCTGGATTACTCTGCTTTTGGAAGTCATCCAGGTGTAATCAAATTAAAGCATCTTATTACTTCATATTTCACAGTCAAGCCAGAATTTAAGTACATTGGCAATATGCACGGAAATGAAGTTGTTGGGAAAGAGCTGCTAATATACCTTGCGCAGTATTTGTGTTCAGAATATCTTCTCGGGAATCCTCGCATCCAGAACTTGATTAATAACACCAGGATTCATCTCTTACCATCACTCAACCCAGATGGGTATGAACTGGCTGCAGAAGAGGTAAAAGACTTTTTTATAAAGAAATATTCAATCCTTCCTATTGCTAAAATTCCCCATGGAAAAGGACAAAGGGAGAGGGGATGTGTCGTGTGTGGGAGGGAGTGCTGATAATCGGCAGCTAAAATCCCAGTCTGATCTGATGGCAGGTTGCTTCCCAGTCGTGATGTGAGCAGAGCAAATAGGAAACTGAAGCCACATTTGCCCTTGCACATATTGCTCCTTGCATGCTGTGACATGAGAATGCCTGTGTTACCTTTTCACATTTAGTAGTCTGTGCGGTTAGCTCTAGAACAAAATGCCCTCTGACTCACTTTTAATGACTTTTTTAATGACTTTATAAGGAAATGTGGTTTAATACCACAGAATAGATATTTTTCCTTCTGCAGAAGATACTAATATTTTCTCTGCTACCAAGCTCTCCTCATGGAAGGCAGTTTTCAGAGCCCAGCTTGTGTTTGAAGAGGACACATGAAAGCAGTATTTCTTTTATGTGTTAGCTCACATTCTTCTTTTCACCTCACTTTTATCATTTGCAGCATTAGCAGGAAACAGGGCCTTTTTCTTTCTGAGCTTGCTGATGTGATGAGTGATATCTATTAGAATGAGTTTGAGGTTATTGCATTCTGCCTGATCTTTTCTTTGAGTGTCAGCTCTCTTTCTCTTTTTTTTTTCTTTTTATTTTTTCTTCTTCTCTAACACACTCTGCATGTTGCTCTGTGCTGGTAAGAAACTGCTGAGTTCCTCTCGTGAGTCACATCACTGGTGAGTGAAATGGTTCCTGTACACTAGTAAGTGCTTTAGTGACATTGGGGTAAAAATGTTCAATTATTATGTTTTTTTTTCAACTGTGTAAACATTCTTATCAAATCTCTGATGCCCTTCAAAACTTATTATTACTTCAAAACTTCCCCTTGGTGATTATAAAATTACATTTTGAATACCTCTTTTTTTTTTTTTTCCCAAAAGAGATATTTTGAGAAGGGAGAATATACTAAGGTTAACTTCTGTGTTGTAAATTAGGGAGCTGGTTACAATGGATGGGTCATCGGACGACAGACAGCTCAGAACTTGGACCTGAACAGAAACTTCCCAGATTTGACCTCTGAGGCTTACAGAAGAGCTGGGATTCGTGGGGCACGCCTCGATCATATCCCCATTCCACAATCCTACTGGTGGGGTAAGGTATGAATTACACATTTTATAAATCACATATGCTACAGAGCAGCTCAGAAATTAATAACCTGAGATTACTTGATCTGAAGTTATTCTCTGGTAAGCAGGTTTTATAAGTAGGACTAAACCAGACAGACTCAGGATTGACATGAAAAAATCCTCTAGTAGATCTGGCCAAAGAGACAGGGGTCACAGGTCATTGGGAAAATTTGTGGAAAATCTGGAGTCTGCTATTTTAGATAAAAAATAGTGACTGTTTGGAGGGGTCATCAATTGTAATGATTTATCACTAATGATTTACATGGTGGTCGTACCTTGAAAGATCGTTTATGGACTTAGATCTCATTACACTAAGCTCTGTACAGGTTTGATGCAATAGTGTATCTTGTCCTTGAAACTGTGCAAAGGCTTCCTGTGAAGTAATGTGCCCTCAGCTTTCCACAAAAAGGATGGTTATAAGTGCTCATAAATAGCTGGAGCAACGGAAACAGCTGTTCAGGCTCCTGCAGTGCTGGAAGGGTGACAGGAGAGCTGCTGCCACCTCCCATCCTGAGGAGCAGCACAGAAGCGGTACTGCTGGGGCTCACACTCATCCCCACTAAGCTTTGCATTACATGATGCCCAGGGATGCTCAGCTCAGGCCTCCTGGCATCCCTTGATGCTGGCAACTCACATGGGACCTTAGTTCCTGTAAAAATAAGAAACACAAGGAGCCAAATTAGTAGCTCTGGTATTGAGAATATTTCTTTTCTTTACTTCTCCTGTGAAATCATGGTTTTAAACTTTTTTTCCAGTTCAATTCTGCTAATTAGCACCAAGCCTTAAATATCTGGACAATGGGATAGTTTCAGTAGTTAGTGTCTTAGCAGAAGATTTGGGAGTAAGTTTTTGACTCTGCTCCAGGTGACCTCAGATAAGGCCAGGTCTACATCCCAAAGGCCTCTCTGATGCTGCTCCAGTGCCTTAGTACCCTGTTTTACAGCAATAAAATCTGCATAAAAACACCACACTGTCTCAGAACAATGTCACAGATAAGAAGAGCTGAGAAAAGCTGATTTTCAATGTCTCAGCTTAAGAAATTTATTTTATTTTATACTTCTTATCATACAGTTCCCAGCTCATGCCACTGGTTTTCTATATAAAATCATTGGCTTAAAAATTTCCAACTTTTGACTGAATAATGCCTGCTAATAGTGAGATGGTAAATGTAAGGACAGTGAAGAGCCTCGGTCATGAAAGCAGGTATGAGAGTGTGCAAAGCAGAGCCAGAAGCCCAATGAAAGCAGCCCCAAAAAAGGAGATGTCAGCAGAAAAGTCTAGTGAGGTTATGTGTTCAGTTCATCCCACCTGTGCACGGTGGTTTTCATGGCTCTACATCTAAGAACCATGTGTGGATATCAAATTGTCAAATTTATTTGACAAATAAAAGGTTTATGAGAGGATATGAAGAATCCTGGGCGCAGGGTGAGGCTCAGCCCTGCTGATGGCTTGGGCTGACTCCAGCCTGGTGTGAAACTGGAGTTTGTAGGACTCCCATGTAGGACTGAGACTTAGAGCTACCCCTGTTCCTTTTTTAGGAGACCTTCATCCCCTCCCTCTAAATATCCGCTTTGACTGGTGATGCCTGTGTTTCACAGTAGCTGTCTGCACATGGCTCACCTGAGTTCAGTAGCTGCCGTCCTGTTTCCTCAGGGCAATCATAGGATTATTTAGTCAGTCAGGAACCTACCTGCTTTTGCAACATAATGTAATGTTTACTCAGAAGAACGTTAAATGAAAAATACGTCATAAAACAACTGTCATTTTACACAGATATATATATAGCTTACTAGGAGTCACTGTGGTATTTCAGACCCTCTCGTTGATCCTGTTTCTCTTGGCAACGGTTTCTTGCTGGGCTCCTGGTTTGAGAGCAAGTGCTGTCTATTCTCATTTAGACTGGTCATGCTGTGTAATTGCAGGTCTTTTATCTACCCAGCCTTTTGAGCCACATCACAGTGATGTATGTGATTACCTGGGGGAGATGGCTGCAAGGACTTGTTCCTTGCCACAGAGACATGAACTTCTTGCTAACACCCACCTCAGTTCTTGCTACCATTGCTTAGCTCAGCCATGAGGTGCAATCATCTGCTAGTCCGCGGTGGGGATGGCTGATGACTCAAACGGTGCCGTAATGTCTTACTTATCAGAGAGGGTCCTTTCTCTGTACAGTCCTTTGCAGCATCGGTATTGAGAGTGCCAGTCTTCTGGGAACGCTATCATGGGCTGTACCTTCTCCTGAGTTGTGACTAAGGAGGGGATGGATGGGCACTTCAGCCTTGTGCATGCTCTTTCTGCGTCCTGAGATGCAAGGTTGAAGGCCTGGGCACCAGTGAGTAAGAACAAATGCAGCTTTGAACCCCCAGTATGCCAACGCCTGGTGCCAGCTGTGCAGCTTATCCCAAGCTGCCTTTGCTTGCTGTGTGGCCCAAACTCTCCATAACTCCTCTGATTTACTGGCTCTAACACCACTGGCTTCCTCCTCTGGGTTCTGCTTCTGTTCCAGTCCTTTTAAAGGTCTTTGTGATGGTCAGTGATAGGCAGATATTTACTTTTACAGCCATTCTTTTTAGCCCTCATAGAAGTTCTTTCTGCATCCTGAGGTGCAGGGTTGAAGGCCTGAGCACCGATGAGTAAAGACATTCAATCAGCCTGAGCTCTGCCTCAGTTGGGGGCAGAGCACATCCATTCTTTGCCTTAGTGGAGGAAATAGAAATACAGTGAGGAATCACTCCTCACAGCACCAAAGGAGGCAGGGAACCTCAGCATCAGGCTCTCACCTACCATTTTCTTAGTAGTGTTTATAACCTGCCGTATTAAAGTAATTATCTGGCTATTACAAGGCATTGTACAAAGACTAGAAAATAAAAAGTGAGCTCCTGGCCAGTCTCATAAACTTAGGAGAGCTCCTTGCCTCCCCCTAACTCCTGTTGTACAACATATTTTGTTCTCTATTATCATGAATTGTCGTAGCTGGTCTGAGGGCTAAAATAAGATCAGTTAAATTGGCTTGATTCAAACAGGATTTGGGGGCTGACACTGGAGGCTGGCATAGTCTTTAAGAAAATGAGTCCAGTTGTTTTTAAAAGGGAAAAAAATATATCTTTGGAAACCATGGAGATGGTGCCTAAATACAGTATAATCAACAGAAATGAGATTCAGGTTTAAAAATGATAATGGCCTTACATTGTATTTATGGCCAAGTAATTTAGCTGCTCTCAAGTTGTGTCCTAAATTGCTCTTGTGAAATAGATGATTTAAGATTGATGTCCTCTGACTAAAAAGCAAGAGTTCTAGTGAAAACAAACAAACAAACAAAACAAACTCACATTAAAGGAAAAATCTCTGAATCGTCAAAGGCCAGAGTGACACAAATAGCATTTGATATCTTCTCATGGGGCTGAACCAGAATAAGAAGGGATGTGCAGATTTCAAAGCCTTAATCACTGTATGTGATGTCACTGAAATGCTATTAAGATAAAAATAGTGACATTGAAATTACTGATTTTCCACAACATTCACTTCAATAAGATGTTGGCTCTGTGACATAGCCGTGACTTGTGGGTTATGCAGGTATCTAGCAGGGAAGCAGGCTAATGAGGGGGAGAGGCTGATTTTAGGAGCACTCTGAGTAAAACTGCCTATTGCCCTTGCCTAATGAATTGTGGAAGCTATTTCAATAGAAACCTTCTCATGAAAATATGAGACTAAAAGTATCCACTTGGTATTTTTATGATAGTCTATACTTGCCAGGATTTCTGAATACCTATCAGCTTTTAAGGACAAACTCCCATGTACATGTTCTGGGCCCCTGATAAGGCTGCTCTTTGTCTGCAGGTTTCAGATCTGTCCATTGAATATGTGTGTATGTCACAGCAATACATGACACTTTCTGAATCCTGTGACTCACTGTGTGATGTTCTACATGAA
This sequence comes from Rhea pennata, assembly GCF_028389875.1. Lineage (NCBI taxonomy): Eukaryota > Metazoa > Chordata > Aves > Rheiformes > Rheidae > Rhea > Rhea pennata. The sequence continues at coordinate 11,569,257 of NC_084666.1, read as the reverse complement.
ATCCAGGATAGAGTATGTTAGCTCTGTTTTTAGGAGACCAGCTTCTGGTAGGCATACAAAATGCAAAGTGTCTGCCACTATCACCACAAACTACTAATTTATTAATGATTCACCTTACAGCATTGCAGATGTCTCAGATTCCTGTTTCTACCCAAATGCAAGGTACAGCCTTTTCAGATGGCACAGCTGCTGTGGCTGGAGACATGAGTTCAACTTAACAACCAGAGAGCTAAGAAAACCTGAAAGCTGTGAGGACAGAGTAAAAGAGTTAATAGTTATGGCATCTGAACTCTAGTAACCTGCTAGTCAGAAATGAGCAGGTGGATAACTCCTAAAAGCATTCCAGATATTCGTGCTGGGGGACGATGAAGCTGTTTTCATCCAGACTAGCAGGCTCTGCCCTGTAGCAGAAGATGAGTGATTCCACTGGATTTGCTGCCAGCTTTGCTGCCATGGGGGCAATATGCGGCAGGCATGTGGCGATCAGCTGCTAAGGGTGGAAAAGCTCTAACCCACTCCACGTATCTGCAGATGAATGTGGAGCTGTGTTCATCTGTCAAATGAGTAGCTGTAGAGAGGGGTGACTTTTTAGTCTGGATGTAATTACACTAGTGTATGTAAAATTCTATCTAGATATGCCCTTTCCCTGAGATCCTTTGCTCTCTTACTCTGTTCTGGGGAGTTATATCAGTGGTGTGCCATTGCTCCACAGGAGTGTTTCTACTCCACACCTAACTTTGTGCTACTTACAGCATTCCCAAAGCTGTGATTTATTTATGGAACAGATTGAAGACTGATCCAAAGAAAATAGGAATTACTATTGTCACAACCCTAATCTACAGGTCTTTAGGTTTTTTTGCTTTATTTTTTTCTACACGTTGCTGTTCGAGCTACACTGTTTAAACTTTGGCAGCACTCAACTCACTCTTACTGGTTACTAGCCTCTCTAGGATCCTGACTGGTTAATTTTCTAATGGCTGGTGGAATTAAAGCAATGGCAAATAGGTAATGTCAGCAGTTGTGCACTGAGTCCATCAGAATAAACCTTGCTTTTTGGTTTTTCTTAAACCTTAATATCTGTATTTGTGCAAAGCAGTCCAGACTGGCAGCACCGTGCATTCACTCGCTTGTCCGCTGGTAACTCCATAAATTGCAAGTTAACAGAGCATCACCTCGCACAAGGGCACCTGGTCCAGTGTCTGGGCTTGCAAGGACTGGCCACCAGATGACACTGTTGCCCCTAAGAATTAACTAATACCGAAGCAGGACTGTGAAATTACTCCTCCGGAAAAAGAGTAGAGCCTGCGTTTCACGGGTTGGTTACCTGATTATCTTTGGGAGTCTGGTCCCCGCTCCCGCCACAGCTGTTACTCAGTGTGGACGGTCAACGTGACAAATTCTGCGCCTTATCTGTAGCTGTTCACTACAAGTGAAATGCAGCCATTTCTAAGTTTTCTATACATTTCCATACTGTATCAATGATAGTGAATGAGATGGTGCATCTCCAGCAAGTGCTAAGCATTAGAAACTGATATCTGTGTTCAGCTTATACATTCAAGGTCAATCCCACCAATTCAGAAATGAAACTAGAGAAGGAAGTAACTGGCTTGCAAGCAATGGTATGATGCCACCATTTTTTCCAGTTTAAAAAAGATGTCATCATCATGTTGAACTACTGAAAATGTCATTGCAATAAGAAGTTACTCTTTTGTCAAAGTTTCTTTTCTCAGTTTATCCCTGATGGTTGCCTCTCCTCTAGTTTATGGGTATCTGGAAACAGTGTAACTGGTTTATTCCCTGGAAATAGGAGCAAAAAAGGGAGCAAATCCCTGCTCCTTTGACCATTGACCTTTGGGACTGAGCTGCTAAGGATCTTCCTCAGTCTCCTTTCTAACACCCTCCCTTCGCCACTGGGTTTTGTCCTGCCCTGCACTGAATCATTTCCAAATTATGTGGCCACTTATACCTTTTTTTTTCCCCCCATGCTTCAGGTGGCCCCTGAGACGAAAGCGGTGATGAAGTGGATGAGGTCTATCCCCTTTGTGCTTTCTGCCAGCCTCCACGGGGGTGAGCTGGTTGTGACCTATCCTTACGACTATTCAAGGCATCCTCTGGAAGAAAAAATGTTCTCCCCTACGCCTGATGAGAAGGTAATATGTTCTTTTTGTAGGATGAGCATTCCGTTTTGTGCATGTGGAACCATGAGAACATTTTCTTTTAACAAGAAACAAACTTTAGATTTTATACATGCATGCATATATATATATATATGTATGTATGTATGTATATATAGATATATGATTTATGTCTATTTAATATACTTTCAAATATATGATCATTTACATAACCTGATCTGTAATGATTTACAGACATTTTATGATGCCAAACATGATTCCACAAGGCACAGGTTAGGTAAAATGCAGGCTCTTACATTTAAAGAGCCAAGGGTCTGATATTTTTACTACTGATTGCCAGGAGAAGTGGAACAAGCCTGACCAGCAGTGTTATTTTCTGCTGCAATCCAGGGCTGTAGAAATAAAAAGATTGGCTGCCATATGGTGGCAGCGTTGTAACATTTATTCCAGGTCAGTTAACTCGAGTGGGTTTCCTGTTTCTCTGTCCCTGGGAAGTTCCTCATTTGGGACTCACTGTAAATTTTCTGTGAAATTTTTTGCCATCTTTCCTGTCTCCCTTTGATTTTCTCAGTCTAGTATTCATTGTCAACATGTCCACTAGGAGACCAGCTAGCTCTTTAGCCTTGTAGCGTATGTTAAAATGTTTCTGGCCTTTTAAGAGAAAGCGATTCTTTATGTAGTCAAACAGCAGTTGAAAATAGACAGCAGTTGATCTTTAACTTGATATACCAGTTACCTTTGAGCACATCTTTTGGCTCGTCTCTTATGAAGAGGCAGTTCTCACCAGGAACTATTAAGTATTTCAGTATTTATCACTATTAAGTAATTCCTATATCAACATGTTTCTTCTGAGCTATACAATATCTACTGATTATGTGTGCATAACAGTGATTTAGCAGTAAAGGAGGCCAGACGTCACAGTAACGAGCACGCAGAGCGAATATTTAGCGGGTGGTAATGAAAGCTACAGAAGGTCTTGGTGAGGACTACAGAAATCAGTAACAAGTACATTCACATATATGAATTATATTTTCCCCTGCATTTTTTCTACTCATAGCCTGTGCCAGAGGCACAGTGATTTACACTTAGCTGGCAGAGGAGTGTGGCTAAATTTGTCTTACCAAGTCATTTACTTGTGGGACTTGAAGGATTGCAGTCCCTCTGCTCTCTCCAGGCAGTGACAGCATGTTCGCTTTGAAAGAAGAGATGTGGTCGTACATGCAAAGTGCTCCACCCCAATCCCATGTGCTGCTGGGTGAGCCCCAAGGTGTGCCGCTGGTTTGGGACAGTGGAAGACAGGACTTCACACAAGTGGCTGCTACATATAATATGTAGTTGTAAAACTGAGGAAACAAACTACAAACTTTGAAGTTTAAAATACATTGGGGTGGGCAGTGGATCTCCATAATTAAATCCAGCTTTTCAAAGGAGTCAGCACAGGAAACTTAATGATGCTACCAATATCAATTTTGCCCAGAAAGTTATAAAACCTGTACTGGTTAAAAGTGACCTGAATTTAACTGATCTCATCTGCAGTTGCTGCTGCTGGGAAACCTGCATCCCAAAATACTGCTGCTTGTTTCAGCTGCTGCTGTATTGGCTGTAACCCTTGTTCTGCCTGCTGACCTGTGGATGCAACCCTGGAAGGAGAACAAGGCAAATCTGCACCCTTGGCTGCAGCCCAGGGTAAAATGCCACAGTGCAGGTAGTGGCTAGAAATTAAAGACTTGAATTTGGCAAAGTACATTCAAATCTGATTTAAACAGTGATGGCTCCCCTTGGCAGAATGCACTGTTTGCAGATGCACCTGCATGCCACCTCCTTATGGTCCTCACAGCGTATGTGTGGTGGCACTTGGCAGCTGGTCCAAGATATGGCAGGTTTCAGGCCTTTTTAACCTGCGTCACAGCCTAGGCTGGTACCTGCTGGGATGAACGAGTCTCACAGCTGGCCCATGTCTTTACCCTCATGTTCTTGTGTCCAGTCCAGCTCACCTAATTCAGAACTTTCCCATTTTTTGGCTTCTGTGGAGATGGATTTTTTAGCGGGCTCCTCTTGCCTTGTGATTCTTGTGAGGTTTCACCAATGACCGTGTACACCAGAGCAGAAAGCTACCGACCGTGGTGAGTTCACTTCCTTCGCTGAGTGGAAATGCTCCCTTCCCTCTGCCTCGTGAAAAAAAACCCAATGTATGAAAGTCAGCGAGGTAAAAGTGCTGCCCGAGGTAATAGAGTTTACCTCATTTTACCAAATGAAGCATCATGCTTCCAAAATCAAAAAAAGGCTTTGCTTTTGATTTATTTTCTCCCTTTTTGTTCCTCTGCATTATGCCAAAATATGTAAGTTTTCTGAGGTCTATAGCTATTCCTACCTTAGCTGCTAAGTGATAGATAGATGCATTGCAAGTTTTTAAAATTTCCCTTTTTTTAATCTAGCATTTGATTTAGGAGGCTAAGTGTTTGGATTTAACCTCTAAGTCAGTTTTCTGCACTGTGAGGTTTGCCTCACAGCTCCTCAAGTCACTTCTGATGTCAGCATGTTATTATTAGGATCTCTTATAACAGTACTGTTTAAACTCCTCATCTTCTTGCACGTTTCCTTAAACAATATGCAAATCGCTGAGCTGAACCGGGAGTATCTGACAATTGTCATTATTTTAGTGTTAAAGTCTGAAATTATAGTTTATGTAGAAGAGGTCTAGATTAAAAACAAAAAGGTGGGGGCAGGGGGAAGTTCAGTACAAATTTGTAATTAATATCAGAGGAAAATAGCAAGAAACTCAATCAAGGAAATTCTCTCTGCAGATCACTGCTGTTTCCTCTGTCTCCACTGCATATATCCATCACTTCTCTTGCTTGGGTAGGGACTCATCTGCTCTTCATCAGTATTAATGCTCTTTAGGAAATCAGTGGTACCGTTCTCCATCATGACATCCTAGTCCTTCACTTTTTAGGAAGGCTTTCTGCCCTGTGAAGAAGCATCTGCCATTGAGATCAAACTGACAGGTTGTCCTGTGCAAGTGATAAGTGCAAAGCAAATTGACACTGTCTGTTTTAAACCCCAGCTGCCCTTACAAAGGTTGGTTTGTAAGGTTGGGCTAAGGCTGCTGTAAGATATTTCTGAAAGAGTAAAAAAACCCATGAACTACAACATAATGGAGAGAGCTAATATCCACTTTCAAGCCTAGGACTTAAAGTGTGACCAAACAAACCTTCTTCCTCCCCAAATGACAAACCTGAACCCAAGCACCACAAAATCCATCCATATTTAACATCATCCTTAGCTAGATACGTTGAAGTGCAGAAAAAGACCTCAGAGAAGACAATTCAACACTCCCTGGAGGAATATACCTGCCTGGAGGCTGACCTCTGCTCACAGCCCTCGAGGATGCAAGATGGCTCAAAGTTTGGTCTTGCGAGAGTTACTAGGCACAACATTAATGACTGAACACTAAAGTGTTTAAAGTTGGCAAAATTTAATATATGACAAACTCTTTTGTTTTGTTACAGATGTTTAAAATGCTGGCTAAGGCATATGCAGATGCACACCCAGTCATCTCAGACCGATCAGAACTTCGTTGTGGTGGAAATTTTGTGAAACGTGGAGGTATTATAAATGGTGCTGAGTGGTACAGCTTCACTGGAGGTAAAACCACTTTACCGTCATATCAAGTGAGGTAAAACCTCTATATGACCTTTATGAGACACAAGGGTTTGAAAGAAGCAATTTTATTCATTACAGTTTACTTTAGATCAGATCCCTGAAAAAAGAGCTTGAGAGGGATTTAAGTAGTAAAATGTATGTTGTTAACATTTGTATTCAAATACTATGGGAGAAATTCAGCCCTGATATAAGCTGAGAGAAGCTGACAAGTTATGCAGGAGCTGAATTTGTTATTGTATATAATATCACCTTAGTTTTATAATCCAAAACAAGGAGATATATGTTTAATATGGTGCTCTTATTCCTTAACAGCAGCATGAATTTTGATCCATCTTCTGGATTCACATTCTGCTTTACACCCTCATGCTGCTTTTTGAGCTCTTGAAATAAAGTTTTACTTAAGAGTGCTAAGGAAAACAACAACAGAGAAGAATATCACATTCATTTGTGCTTAGGTAGCTAATTCGATTTTCTCGTTAGTATTACTTGTTTTTTCTTCAGGATTTCTGAAATACTGACATAGATGAAATATCAATGCTCATAAATTTTTCAGAAGCAATTCTGTCTATCTTCAAAAAGGACTCAGCTGGACCCAAAGCAATTCTGTTGAAGCTAGGCATTTAGAAAGCTTTAGAGCATGAGTGAGAATTACATTTGAACATCTTAGGCTTACATTCTTCTGAAAATTACATATCTTTTGTGTTGGAATAGCTTTGAGCATACTAATCGCAAAAGGCCATCATCTTTGCTGGCAACCTTAGGCAATGATCTCTGATAGTGCTGATTATCCAATTACTATGATTAATCAATCCTTATCTCTCTATTGCTTCTTCTGAGTCTGGTGAATAATAATTTAAAATGATGCTTTTCACCTGAAAGTAGCATCATGGTCATTAATTAACTCATAGGCAAACTAAGTCTTGTAGCATTCTGAATTTGCTGAATACTTTTAATATGTTGGCCATATGCACTTTTTGTAGTATATTTAGCTGCACTTGCAGGGATTGCATTCAGCTAAGTGCAACAGCAAAGTTCTAGTTAGTGGTTCATGGTCTCTCTCCCTCTCTTTCTTTCTTTCTTTTTTTAATATGTAGGTATGGCAGATTTTAACTACCTTCATACAAATTGTTTTGAAATTACCGTGGAGGTAGGATGCGAAAAGTTTCCTTTGGAGGAAGAATTGTTTACAATCTGGCATGAAAACAGAGACTCCCTTCTGAATTACATGGAAATGGTACAGCTTTGCTTTTACAAACCTTAGTACTTATGTTTTTTCTTCTTCATTCTTTGTCAATATTCATTTCTTTATTGTTTCTCCGTTTAGTCATCGCCAAGTTAGCACTAAATCAATGATCTCATTCCACCAGGGGCCCCAGTTCCTCAGTTGGTCAAACAGGTGATTCAGGTAGTATTTTCCCTATCCTGCAGAAACGATGGAGCCTAAGGATTGTAAAGGCCTTGGAAGCAGTGTAAAAAGTAATTGTCTGTAAATACTTTGTGCAGCATTATGAATCCACTCCTCCAAATTGAATACCACACACAAAATATATATATATATTCAGAAAAATACGAATCAGCCTTTCTCTTGACAAATAAACTGACGAGATTTACTTTCCGGAAGCTTCTTGGAACTTCCTGATTTTCACATCCCATGTTCTTGGCCCAAACCCCCACTATATGGCAACGGGAGATTTAAAGATTCAGCTGGAAACGGGAAGTTCAAAGCATCTTATTAGAAATCCTGCTTCCATGGTTTTCAGCTCAGTTTTTGGACAAAAGTGGTTAACAGTCGTCTGAATCCTGATATTTTACAGGAGCAACTGTATGTATGTGAGCCTGAAAATCTCTTTTAAGAGTCACTTTTAATAATAAGTTTGAGCTTAGAAAAAACAAATACCTCATTGACAATAAGTAAGTGAACACAGAAACACAAGTTGCTCATCTTTCTCTCAGCCATTAGTAGATTAGCTTTCTGTCATGCCTTATTTTGATAGAGTATGCAGTAATTTAAAATTGTTAGGAGTGTTTTTATGGCCTTTCTAGGCAACCTCTTGCTACTTGTGGTAAGTATCATCATTCAATAAAGTCTACAGTACAGACCACCAAACTCATTTCATTTTACAGCTGTCTGATGAAAATGAGTTTTAGTGAATCCAAATGGAGCTGGGTTAAATCCATATATATTGCAGCTGAAGCCTTCAAGATGTAAAGATTTTTGTAGTGTGAGATACTGTAGAAGTCTATGCTGGAAAAGCTTTTTGAGTGAATGCAGAGCAGTAGGCAAAACAACTTTGCAGATAAGGATGACTGAATTACTCCTGATAAGGATTAACTCTGCCATAACCAATTCAAACTTTTCTTATTCTGATATACACCAGGATATTTAGTGTGTTTAAAAATCTACTTGGCTTAACTCATAGAAGTAGAATTCGTTTTCATAAATGCTGACTCTTCTTGCCTTTGGAAGTGGTATCAAAACACCCTCCCAAACCTCTGTGGTGCAGACCTGGGGCTAAAACAAAAATTATATTAACTAAAGCAAAACAAACCCAACATAGTTAAAGAAATTTCAATTTTGTCATTTTTATAAAATCATGTGGTAATTGTGAGATTATTATTGCAATTGGGTGAGGTCATTCCACTTTGAGTATGTCTACACCATAAATTTAATTTGGGTCTGAGATGACTCTTCTGACCAGATTTACCCACTATCCATATGATAAATCCTCAAGTCCATGCTGAAAAGAAAATTGCAGTTATTCATCATAATAGTTCTTAAGGGACAGTTTTGAAGTCTTTATATTGAGTATTACCTTAGTCCTCCAATGAATAGCTCCAGTCAATACAGAATGAATATTTAACAAGCGTCGTGATACACAGTCTCACCTTAAATTAAGAGTCTGCTGTCATTAGACTAGATGATTGATTTTTTCCAAGCTTTTTACTAAGAATTACTCTAAAGTTAGATATTTTAATACTTATTTCAAACTTTTCCATTTGTCACTAGAAAAGTAAATATATATATTTTTTCTATTGTTTTGTTGCTTTTTTTCCCATTCTTCTCCTTCTGTGACATATTAAAAGGAAAATGAGGAAGGAAAAATGAGAATAAGAAAAAGAAGGGGGGAAAAAAAAGAAGGGAAAGGAGAACAGCTCAAGTGAGTCAGAGTGATTCAGGGAGAAAACTGAAATGGAATTACTAGCCCGTTAAAAAGTTCATATATAATTCCCAATAGAAAGCTTTTCCATTGCTGAAGGTTACGCAGAAAAATTTAGTCTTTAAAAACTTTTTTCCTTTTTTTTTTTTTTTTTTTTTAATCAAACTACAAATATAGCGAGCTGGTTGTACACTTTCTTATGTGGCAGAATTCACCTTGTGCTTTAGTTTGTCACCGAGCACTTTTCTCCTCAGTTCAAGCAGCTGAGGTCTCTGCTTGCAGAGAGAGGAAGATGGATATTGTGCACATCACAGTCATGACAGTCTGACATGTAGTGACACACAAGCAACAGAAAGATGAAGAGGAGTCCAAAGTAGCTGAAGATTTCACTGCATCATTCCTATTCACTAATATTAAATCAGAGTATTAACAGATTAATATTAACAATTACATTAAATATTATATATTAATATTAACCGTTATGCTTTGATAATGATTAATGCATATTTTAAAGACTGTATATTAAATATTAATATTAAAATTGAATGATATATGATGTTTTGTAAGCACTTGTTATTCTAACCTCTTAACTTTGAAGGGTCTGTTTTATTCTTATTTTATTCTTATGCTCCTGCTCTATCTTAAATAAATAACAGCATGTCTATCATAGGATAATTGACCAATTTTGTCTTTTTATCTTGAAGCATTTTGGGATCCTTTAATATGGGATAGAAGAAAATGAAAAGTAGGTACTATAACTGCTACTAAAGACCTAATTTCTTTATGCAACCTGCATTAATTATTTCTACTGCCAAGATGGCAGGGTATTATTTGGTAAATGGTACTGTCTGAAAGCAAATAGTTCTACTTTATTTTGATTTATTTCACACATCTTTTAATGCTGCATTTTACATAGATTAAAGGGCCACCGTTTGGTGCCGAATCGACTTCAAACATACCACCAGCGATCCCTTTTTATTGTGTATAGACAATCAGCCTGTTTTTTAAAGCCCTAATTTTTCATTTATTTGTGGTTCTGGATCTAGGACAGACATTCAAAAACATTCTTTAACTACAGGGGTCGGATGATCAGGTGCCGTTGATCTGTGCACAGAACAGGCCCTTGATGCTTGTCACATACCTAGTCTGAGAAAGTAGTTGTTCAGCTCTTGCTTTTCCTCCACTCTCTCCAAAAAGGAGTAACCATTGCAGAGCTTAAAAAATGTGATCTGGAGGGGCCATTAGTACCTGTGACTCTCCCCAGTGGGTCAAACTTCACAAAAGTAGTTTCCTCTCTATATGGGTTTCCTGGTAGAAGATGAGGAGGAGCTACCATAATAAATTAACATCCATCTAACTTTGCTTTGCTTTGTCAGGTTCATCGGGGGATAAAAGGAATTGTGTCCGATAAATTTGGCAACCCGATAAAAAATGCTCGGATTTCGGTCAGGGGCATCCAGCACGATGTCACCACAGGTAATATATTTAGCTGGAGCTTTTTGCTGTGATAAGGATGAAAGCACTGAAAGCTGAACATCACATTAATGGAGAATTCAGCTCTCAACTGTGAGTTTGTTTCTAGAATAACAGCAGAGAAGACACATCAAAGCACATCTTATATACAGTGTTATACATATATAGATCTGTCAGAACTAATGTAGCTTCATGCATACAATTAAGCCCACCTTTTGCCACCTAGCTTTAGAGCTTTGCTAACTGCATGTAACATTTCTTGCAAATTAAACCAAATATCCTTTGCATAGACTAAAATTAGACCTTTATATTATTGCCATTTTTCTCTTCGTATATATCTGCGCACGTTCTGCGGTAAGTATGTTAAAACCGTGTGAATGAAGCCTTATTGCTGTGAATAATCTTCTCTTTGGGTCATATATGTGCCCTGAACCTCATCAGCCTCCTGCTTAAAGAGTAACACAGTGACAATCCCACCTCATTTCTTGTGTTTATCAATTTAGGATTTTTATAGGCTTAACACCAAGCTAGAGAAGAAATTCTTTGTTCTTTAAAAGAAAGAACAAATACGGGAAAATAATTGTCCCTTCCTATTACCTTGTAGAGTAAGGTAAAGGTGATTTACCAATACACTACCTTCAAGGTTTAAGCCTGATGTGGTGGCCTCGTGCTCCTATGAGACAAACTCAACGGTTGTCTCTTTTATCTTCAAAGGACTGCCCTGTTGGTTGTGAGTGCTCAGGAAAAAATACCGTTCCTGACCCTTCTTGCTTTTTTTGTTAGGCCTGGATAAAAGATATTTTATCCATATCATCTCCTAGCACAACAAGTGGTTTTCAGAGGCTAACACTGCATGACTGTTCAAGAGCCTCACATAGACACTACCAGTTGTAACAGACAACATGTGAACAACATGCTACCTAACAAAAAACGGGATGCCCACCCATTTTTTTTTAATTAATTAAATAACTAAATTACACTGGGCTTTACAACATTACCTAAAAATAACTGTACTTTACATGAACCAACAATAAATTATGAGCTTTTTCTGGCAAGAGAGTCAGCTAGCCATGAAAGACAATGACTATTGTTGTTCATATGAAAAAGTATAAATAAATATGAGTGATTTGTTGACAATATTTATATCAAATGCTAAAAGACTAGAACATAGGCTTAAATTCACCATATACCTGTCATCAGCTGATAAACATGTATCAATGCATATGCAACCGTTAATTTTCACAGTCATAAAGTTCTGAGCTTTTAGGCTCTCACTGAAATCAATGCTCTCATTTTATTATTGATTTCAGAGAGAACAGGGTATACCATAGCAGTGCAAAATAGAAGACATGAATGGTAGCATTTTACTCTAATGGTAGCTGTTGAATCAATTCGGAAAGTCAGAGCAGCTTATAATGCAGTGGATGCTTTCCAGCTTTCAAAAAACTAATATTAGAGGGGACACAATAGTGGAGATGATACAGATTCTTGAGGTTGGTGGGAGACTCTGGCATGAATTAGGGTCTCTTTCAAACTCCTTCCCAGACAATAGCTTTCCATTGGCGGTGGACTGAAATGAATGAAATGAAATTAAAAAATGTGTTTACATAGGAAGGAAAAAGGAGTATTTATTTTCATTTTAGGTGGGGTTAAGAATGTCATAGAATTGAAATGTCTTTTAATCTTAATGTAAAAAAAGACTGAGAAATTCCATGAGAAAATAACGTTAATGCAACATTAACTGAGTTAAGAAGCTTACCATTCAAAATAAAGGAAACAGAAAATGAAGAATACATTTTCCATTTTAAAATGCCCCACTTTTGCCTGCAGGCTCTAATCTTCAGCTGGTGAAAATTTACACCCGTTTTACACTAATGGCAATTTATACCAGCTGCAGCTCTGACTCCGTAGTCAGATGCTCTATAACATTTGCAAAGTGATAGAATGTAATATAAGAAAAAGAGGGCTTTTTAGGTCCTTAGATACATATATATTGCATATTGGATTCTTCTTGTGCTTTCTTAAGTTTCACCTGGTTTTTAATTCATTTGATTTCTTTGGAGTTATTCACAATACCCCTGGGAAGGCAGCGTGAAGGAAGGCTTCCCTTCCTTGCGGTACAGACACAGCAGTTACAGAAAATTTTGCACGTGGATTTTACTGCATTAGCTCCCCAAAGCCGGATTTTCACAGGTGGATTCCCTTTTCATCGTTCAAGGGTTTATGTCTGATCTTTTTTTAAAAAAAATCTGACCTGCCTAGATCCTGAGGTCTGCCTCGAGCGCTTGTGCTCTCTGTGCGCGCGGGTGCGTACGGATACGTATCTGTAAAGCATGCAAGACGGAAAACTAAGGTTTGTTTTATTACGTTTGCCTCTTTTAAGCTGCGGATGGGGATTATTGGAGACTCCTGCCTCCAGGAACGTACATAATCAGCGCCCAAGCTGTGGGCTACAGCCGGGTGATGAAGCGGGTCATCCTTCCCGGCAAGATGAAGCGGGCCGGCCGCGTAGACTTCGTGTTGCGACCTGTGGAAATTTGGCCTAGCAAGCTGCTCCGCAGGCCCATGGAGGACGCGTACGACCCGCACGACCCGCTGGAGCTCTTCGACCCTCACGCGCAGCCCGAGCCCCGAGGGGGATCGGCGCAGGCGAGGGAGAAGCCCTGGTGGTGGTCTTACTTCAGCTCTTTAGACCTGCACAAACCTCTGTGGCTGCTCAAACAGCACTAAACGGTGTCGTTGCTCCGCTCACTTTATTTTGCTGCCGTTCCACCAAAACTCCAGATGCCGTGATTGCTCTTGGCAATATTTAAATCGGTTTCATTTGAAAATACAATGTTAATTCAAGCTTGCTTACTTCTGTTTTCTCTTCACACACAACTGACTATATTCAAGTGTTTTTATGTATTAAATATAATAGTGTGCTCTTGTTCAAAGGCCAGGTTTTATGTATTTTTTTCTAAGTAATGCACTCTACTTATGCCCATGTAGTTAATCATCACATTCATTATTTATTAGGTGCTAAGTACCTGCAGGAAAATATTCCTGATCCTTTAATGTATTTTCATACTTGTTTTAACACGTTAATGACTGCATATACTAAAAACAACTTCTAGGAAAATTTAGGAAACTTTTGCTCTTTATGTATTATTTTAACATATTAAGCTCACATTTTTTAGCTCTTCTAATATAGTCCACAATGATTCTTTTTTAAAATCCATCATGTGATATTACTATTGATATTCAGAAAGTAAAACTCTGTTCTAAGGAGTTTGAATATCTAACTCCTATGATATTTAATTATTAATATAATCTAAGATTATTTTAATTTATTAAGTAAAAAATAGTAATATGATTTTACTGCTGGAAATATATGAAGTAGAAAAATACATGTGATAATCCATGAGGAATTAAGTTCTAATATGACATATTGTGCTAAAGATGTTAACGTCATGAGTCCATGCACTTGTTAATGGAATTAGCAGATATCAAACAAGTCACAGATTTTTTATCAAGACAATGGGGAAAAACTACATAAATAGTGGTCTTGTGAGATATGGTTCTCTGTCAGATATCAGATGTAACTGTCTTTTGGGGGGATTTGAAAAATATCTTTATTTTTGATGCAGCACATAGGCCTACATTTGGTTTGAACTGGTTAATGGATCTTTATATATTTAGAGTATTTCCTCATCTGTCTAAATGCCATAGTATGTGAATAAGACAGCTGTTTGGAGCAGACATACTTTCTGCAGAAACTGCTCTATTTGTTGAAAACTAATTTCCTCATCTCAATTAAAGGAGCATGAAAATATTGCATGAATCCTATAGTCCATACGCACATATCTCATATTATGATTACCTAAGAAGACTCAAGAGATGAATGATCTTAATTGTGCAACTAGATGCTGCACATGCCTAACTACTCTGCTCCCAGTTACAATCTGATTGAAGTTAGGAGTCTGTTACTCTTATGCTTGAATATTCTCAGGATCAGAGACAACATAAAAATGAAAGAAAACAGTCTCTTAGCATTTACAAGAACAGTTATATGGGAGTGAATGTGCTGCACATTGATAGGTGTTCCTTGCCTAGGCTAGCCAAGTTAAAGAAATCCTGACTCCTAAATATGTGAGCAAGAGATTATACCTTCAGACTTTATTCCCTGTAGTAGGCATTACTACTGCTTATTATGGTCATTTTGTTTCAAAGCCACCATTCTGTGAAAATAGTGGTAAGGCTGACAAAATCAGAACAACATGCTGAACTGCTGAGCTTTTTTTTTAATGCACTTAATGTCTCACACACTTAGAGAGATGCTTTCTATAAGTATTTACCAAATTCTCATAGGGCTATTTGGAATTTTTTCAAGTAATCACAGTAAACTCAAGCCAGCTGAAATGCAAAACAGAATGACTGTGCAGAAAATGTACTTATTTCCTCGAGCCTTGCATCGAAATAGCAGACTCAGCCAAGACTGTGGCAAGTTGATTTGCTGAGCAGATTGCAAAGATGTGCCATGCTTGAGAGAGAGTGAAAAGAAACTGTTCTGTACTACTATACTATTGATGTGAAATAGATATGAAACAGAGCAAGAACAGCCTCACTCCTCTACAAAATGAGCTGTTTAGCAGAAAGAAAGGTAAGGTCAGACTCCTGGTAGTTCACGTAAAGCAACCTGTATAGACAGGATATATTCTAGTGCACTGAAGCCGCTTTAAGAATTTGGGGAAAAGGTCTACCTCAGTCTTCTGCAACTACTTCATTTTTCTGGGAGACAAAATCTTTAATTTTTGGTTTCAACTTTACTCCTTGAGGATGGAAAAGACTGAGTTTTCTCTAGAGGACTCAAAAATCCATTTCAGTTCAAATTCGATTTAGGACACCTTCACTGGCACTTTGATGGAAAAACAAGTGAAAGCTTTGGTCAAACCAGCGAAATAGCAATGACCTATACAGTCAAAATCAGTATCACCTTTCCTTTTTTATTTAAGATTAATATAGATTCAATTCTACATTCACCTGGGAAAGAAAGTATTGGATGACATTTGTGCCCAGAACTGGATTATGGGAATCTTCTTCACTTATCATTTCAGTCAAGAAATGTGTAGTTAATCTCAGATTAGCCACACAAATTCTGTTCAGAAAAACACTAAAATGTGCTTTAAAAAGATTGTAAGTAGTTGTGAGATTTAAGCATTGTAGGACCCTTAGGCACATCTAATAGATGCACGAAAATGAACACAGTGACCAGCTACCTCAGGCAGCTAGCAGGGTGTAGGGTATTCAAGTGTAGGGTTTAATGGAATATGAAGTTAGGTGCATATGTAAATAATTTCTGAATAGGAATTGATTAAACATGCATTGAAATGCTTTGGTGAACCATGGCCTCCTATTCTTCAGTGCAAGTAATGCAGGATAGAAGTGAAAAACAACTAAAGTTCCCTGACAGTTTCCTTCATGCTTAATCTATACCTTATTGGCTTGGCTTGGCTTTTTTCCAGCTAATCAGTATTACTTTGCAGTCAGACTGTATTGTCAGGTTAATTGTTGCTTCTCTGTCCAGGAATTACAGTGTGTGTTCATGAGACTCCCTCTCCTTTTAAGTCAGAGTCTACATAATTTTTTCAATTATCTTCCAACCACATATTGAACATTATTGACGTATGTTTTTGTAACATCCTCCTTAATAATTAAGTTCCTAGTCTCCACAGTCTCTTCAGAGAGGATCTTCTCTACCATGGAGCCAAACTTTTTCTGCACAAAGCAATTGCGTTAATAAACGTTCTGAACTTCCAGCTGTCCAGAGAACCTCATCAGTGTGCCAGTAATGAATCTCCCCAACAGGTCAAAACACGCATATCTAATTTAAAACATTACAAAGATAGAGCAAGAAGAAATGCCTGCTTATATCATACTTGCAATTTCTTTTTTATTCATATAGCAGAAAAAAATCAAGAACACACACAAAAAATATCAGGAGATAAATTACGATGTACATGTGTACTTGAATTATTACAGAGAAGCTTTGGGTCTATCTGTTCTATTCATAAAGACTCTTAGAGTAAAAAGACTCATAAATAGTTGGGGAAACACAGCTGTCAACCTTTTCATCTCTTAAAACTAAATGATTCTCCACTCCTGGGCCAACCACATTTAGGAAGGAGTATCTTTTTTTTTTTCCTTAGAGATGGAAAAGAAGAGAAAGGTGTCTGAAGCTAAATGGCTGAAAACAAAAATTGTAAGTGTCAAAATCACTTACTAACAAAACTCTTCCTGGTATCTTTTTCACAGTGCTTATATAGTTCTTCTGCATTTCATGCTGCAATTTAAAGCACTCCCAAACAATATTGCAGCTGGTTTTGAAGTCCTGTGAACCAGCTGTCGAACAGAGCTTGGCAAGCCACTGCCATTTCTTCGTGTCCATCAGTCTAGCGTTGCACTGCAGTGCGAAAACAAATCAGAGACATCTTTAACGGTTATGAAAGCTGCAGCCAAAACGAGACGAGACCGCCCGTCTCTGCGGCGATGCCTGCAGACGGACTGAAAGGCATCGGTGGTAGGTGGGCCTCCTCCCTGCAGCCGCGAGGCGCTGCAAACCCAGCCTTGGGGACAGGAGGAGCAGCAGCGAGCCGAGCCGCCCGGGTGGCTTGGACGGAAACGCGAGCGGAAGCCGATACAGCTTTCAGCAAAGCTCCCGTCAGAGGGACTCTCACGCTGCCTTCCTTCGCTGCGCGAGATACGTACTCTGGAGCTACCCAAGTTTAAAAGGAGCGGATGGGGAGGTTGTACCGCACTTCCCCTGCTGTCACTGTCTTCACAGCATGTTGGATGACAGATTACACTTGACATTTGTCTTTTCTGACTTAGTGTAATTTCAAGTCGTGCTGCCAAAGGGCTTCGTAAGCTGCTTTGACAGGGGATCCAGAGCTCCGCAAGGAAGTGGGCGGTTTTAGCCACCGATCACACACTGAGAGTGCACGGGGACACCGAAAGCAGGGTTTCTTTGCAGAGTTTTTTTGGTGACCATGCTCAATCTCTGGCTATAAGTCCATCCAAACTGAGCTGCTGCTGAAATGGGGAGATCCCTCCAACTCCAGGGTCCAGGCAGCCACCAGTGCCATGCTGGTTTCACAGGACTGCACTAAGCACTGGTGTTGGTGTGGACATGGTAGCATTAGTGAAAACAGGAAAAAAAAAAAAAAAAACAGGACAGATTAGCTTTAAATTATCTTGGGCTATGGTCAGACACACAGTCCAGAGAGCAGGGCTGTGGAGTTGCCACCCCACACACCTCAGCTTCTTGCTCATACCAGCTTCCAGCCTTCCCTCCCCCAGCACCATCAGAACAACCTGAGGGAGCTTAAACACTTTAAAAGTCATTTTTTCCCCCTGACCTAGGCCGCACGAACAGAACTGAGGTAGGAAGAAATCACACACGTGATTACGCACACCTGAAGGGAGCTGTAGTCTCTGCCAAGAGGGAAGGCTACCTGCGCTTGGCCGTGTGCTGCTCTCACTTGGAGATCTTCCTTCTAGCGCTGCTGAGAGCTGGATGCGTTGGCAGAGAGGGGTGACTGCAGCCTGTGGGTCTCTGCAGCATGCTATGAGTAAGCATTTCATTTTAATGCCAGGAATGACCCAGATGATTGCTTTTGTGGGCAGAACTTGAAAGCATAACACCATTTTCCCACCCAGCTTGGAAATGTTAGTAATTCATAAGGTCAGCTGGCAAGGTGTGGTTATATAATTGAACAGGCAAGTAAATAATTTTATGAATATACATGTTTCTGACAGGCGCTTGCTGCTAGACTATGTGAAACTGTACTACGTAAAGGAGTGTAGCATTTCTTTTATAAATTAGTGTGTGTATGTATATATGTGTATATGTATGTATTTTATATATACATACATACATATATATACATATATAAAAAAAAAACTTGAACTATATCTATAATTCAGGTGTATTGGTCTCAAGTTCAGAAGGAAAAGAGAAGGAAGATTACATCAGTATATACCTGAAATTGGCCTTCTTGTTGCACAGTAGTTTAAATGACGGGAGAAGAGACTTAGAAGCTAAATATTTCTTAAGAGGTATTACATTCTAACAATGGAAGAAAAATTCATTAAGGCAAAAAGAATAGTGATAGTTGATAGGATGTTGATTTTTTTTTCGAACTTCCTTCTTTGGTAATGAATTTTAGCTATTTTTTATGCATTTAGTAATGTAATACACACTCATGTCTTTCAGCTTTCTCCTTCTTCTGCCACAAGATACATATTCTTTATTTTCATGTGATTAGTATCAGCATCACTCTATTCTGGATCTAATTATGGATTTTTTTTTGGTGATGTTTTCTGTTTTAAAAATACTAATTCAATCAAATCCTAACATATTAAGAGAAATTTGCAAAAAGGAGGGAGTGGAAAGTTCTGTTCTGATGAAATCAAGATATTTCACATTTCATAACTCACACAGCAATGCAGCTCTGAATCTCAGTTTCCTCCAGGATGGAAACTTCATTTTTCAACTCGATCCTGGGTATGCTTTACCAAAGAACTTTATAATTTCCATTCCTATCCTTTTACAAACTGTGATTCAGTGAACTGAAACCTACAGGCTGTTTTCTTTTTTTCTACCACAATAGTAATGTTATAATGAATAATCTGTCTGAAGTCTTAAATTACATTTTTTTATATATAAATTCTTTTAAGGAAAATTTTTTCCTATCAGAATGCAAAAGCTGTTAATTTCTCATTAAAAATTCACTGAGCAGTCTCAGACCTGTCTATATAATATATGCTATGTACTATATGCTTAAGTACTACCGTTCACACACAGAGCTGTAGAATAAGGATAGAAATACCAGCAGTACTGCAATTAGAAATTAAACCTTAAAGAGATTAAAATGTAAATTCACAATGAAGTTTAAGAACATGTAACTCTCGGCACAGAAGTTAAAATGAAAGGGCTCTAACTCCCTGCCTACCAGTGAAGGGTTTGTATCTCCGGTTAAGTGGCACGCAGCAATACGCCCTAGCTATTTTAGCTTTACTGCTTGGTGTGCACAGCGCTGCCAGCGCGTGGAGGGGGAAGTTTCCTGGCCAGGTAACGGGCTGCTCCACATCACGCAGCAGCATCACCCATGTGGGGCAGCAACTGATCTGTGCTCGGGGTCCTCCTTTACCCCGTTAGCTTTGAACAGGGGTGACTCAGTTCCTTGCAAGAGTGCTCCTGCTCGACGGTGATTTGAGACTCTCTTGCTCCCTAGTTTTAACGTTATTCCTGTTTCTGTGCAATGACATGCATTTACAAAAGCACGAAGCAGGGCCCGTAATCCAGTTCTCTAGCTCATTCAGTGCGTACTTTAAACACCGAAGTAAAGACTCAGCTCTTACGTTTCCTTCCTCCTGCATTCTGCACGGCCTAATGGGTGCTTCCACCGAGTGAAGAAGTCTGTATTAATATTAGGGACAGATATTTAATCTGGGATTTTGAATTCCCCTGGGGAGAAGGGCCCTTTTCTGTTTTATTTATTTATTGTGTGTATGTGTGTGTCTTGTAATGATGAGGTTAAAATTTTGTCAATCTCCTTATGCAGGCCTAAGATGTCTCTTATTAAGTTGGTAGCAGTCCCTTCAGCAGCCCATCTACTGACAAAGCCAAGGGAGTGTTTAAGGTTATGTATGAAGGTGATAGTCTGGACTGCTTTTTTAGATTCTTTTTCTTTGCTCTGCCTGCTGTAAAAAGCTCTAATTTCTGAATCTAATTCATTGTAAAGACTCTACTGGATGGAAACCAGTGGCAGTTCATCCAGCATGTTATTTCCATTAACTTTTGATTGACAATTGATAATTGATAGGTTAATTGAGGCAGCCCTATGCTTATTTTTCATTCAGGTATATCCACTGCTTACTTTAGACTCTTCTCTTGATGTGCAAAGTGGTATTAATTCAGTCCCAATAGCAGCAATCCATTTTAAAGTGAGAATTTATATTAAAGCTGCATATGTAAGAGCTAATGTAGAAGACACAAATAATACATGATTAACGATGATTAGACTGATGAAACTTACATAAGTTGTACTAATAAAAAATGACTTCAGAACTCGCTGCTTGATTCATCTTTAAGAGGAGTAGAGATAACATTTGTCATCAGAAAATAAAATTTTGTAGATAAAAATCAGATAAGTATGCAGCAGTATACTGGAGAAAACAATATACCACTAACTAAAACAAAAACTGGACAGCATAGCTCTTACTCTGACATTAAATCATATTTTAGGCCTGTAATAGTGTTTCTACTAAATATATATTTGAGGCCTATAGTCCAATATTCAAATGAACATTATTAAATCATGCACTTTATGTCTTAGCTGACCTTAATGCCTGTCACAAATGCAATTATAGTCTAGTAAATGTAGTTTTAGTAAATGTACTAAAAATATCAAACTGCCAATATAAAACCTCTAGCCTATAGTAGGAGTAAATATCTGGGAGATAGATCATATACGTGTACAAAGAAAGAAATGTCTACAGAGCATTTTTATACATTAACATAATTCAGAGAGCAGGCGACTTCTAAAAACTTGTGTATTGGAGGGCTAGATGATATTATTGCTGCTCAGCCTTGGAGAATACTTCCTCTGCTATGCAGTCCACTCTGAACAAGTGATATCCAATCTAACAATATTGCAAACTTCAAGGAGAAATGAAGAAACTGGAGTTTGGTATGAAGTAAACTGTCTAATGATGTTAACATGGATAAGGGTAGATTTATCATCCTTTCTGATCTGCTAGTCCAGGCAAAAATAAAATCTTTCTTATCCTATTTATTTGATTAGAACCAAGTTGGCCCAAATTTGTGATTCAAGTTGGCTCGTTTTGACTGGACAAAGCTGGGGAAAGTGATCCTCCAGCTCAGGGGCATGGTGATCTTTTGGGCAAAAGGGTAGTGTGGACATCCCAGGAGAGTGGCAACTGGCACAGCTGCCATTCAAAGAGAAGGGAACTTGTCTCACATGGTAGCAGAGCTACTTCTCTCTCTGAAGAAGAAAAAGATATACATACTTCTGTGCATCCACAGGAAAGCTTTTTTGGATTAATTGTTGAAAATCTTTCTCTTCACTGAAATGGAGCAGTAGAGATGAACTGGAAATAATAGTCTGGATGAGATCGGGGGCCACAGATAATCCGCCAGAGATGGACAGGACAAGCCAGTGTCTGGGAACCCTCAGCTCTAAAGGAGTTGTTTATGGACATTAGTAGCATATAAGTAGGCTCTAGATCGTCAAAAGTTATGTGATGTGAGTACACTTGATCCACAATTTCTGTGCTGCAAAGTACCTCTGAATGCAACCTTGGCCACATCCCTTGCACAAAGATGCTTCAGCTGAGCTGGTGTGCTACCTGTACGCAGGTGAGAGAGGATCTTAGGTCCTGACAACAAGACAGCTGAGTCCGTGCAGTGCTCAGCTGGACAGAATAAACAGTCCCTCAACAAGGCTTAGCTCTGGGACAGCATCATGTCCTACTGTCACGATAGGGCTAGCGCCGAGGTAGCACCTGGGGTATCTCTGCATCATATCTCCCTGATGTCATCCTCCTTAGCCTTTAAGAAATGTCAGGAGCCTTGATTAACCTAGAGCATGCTTTACTCCTTTACTTAACCTAAAGGAGAATCCTCTAAATGAAAAGCTGAAATCAGAAAAGGAATTGTATATTTACCAGATAAAAAATGTTGCAAAACAGAACTTCAAAAATCGGAAGGCTCATTTTGAACATCACTTCATATTGGTAGAGAGATATGGGTATGTATGTACACACATATAGTAAATTTACAATATATATGTAATATGTATATAAACATTTATGGCTTAATTTACATAATGTACAATTATTTTAGTTTATTTTGCCATCAAAAAAGACAATAGTGCCACTGGAAATAGAAAAAAAACCAGTATTGCATTAGTTGAAATTGGTTCTGACTTGGTATCTGGTATCTGATATTGGTATGTTATAGATATGCCTGGTTTCAAGTCAAATACTGAAGATTTTGCAGACAGATGGGTCGTAACACTTAAGATGTTTTCCTTTATTAATTTTCTATCAGGTAACATGAATAATACACAGATGTGGCCAAAATATTAATATGTGAGTTTCCTATCAAAAAATTACTTGTGTAAAACTGATATAGTTAGTTTTGCCTTTTTTTTCTTTTTTTATTAATGCAAAATATCAGATTTAGTCAGTTTACTAAGTGTAAACCTTCAGTAACAGAATCTCTACCAAAATCAAAGGAGAGACTTGAGGCAGTTAAAACAGAAGCAAGACTTAGTGTTAAAGGCTACCAGGAAGCAAGTGAAGCAGGGATATATAGCAACCTTAGATGACATTATTCTGTAGCAAACATGATGCTCAAGCACAGTTTCCTACCATCCAGTAGGTAACTGGAAAACTGGCAGTTTGTTTTGACAAGATATATTGTGGGTCTTTTTGTTTGTTTGTTTGTTTGTTTGTTTGTTTTTTTCTGCTAATGTAAGGAAAGGTTAGGAGAAAGGAGAAGGGTATATAAAATCATAAACATAAACCAGTGGCTAGCAAATAAATCAATGCAGTTGGTTGAAATCACTAAGAATACTTTTATTAGTCCTATTTGTGCATAGAGTATGTAAAAAATCATTTCTGATCAGAAGGCCAATTTAGTTAAACATATGAGTTAGACAAGTCCAGATTTTAAAATCTCAAAATCCTTGCTCAGCAAGCTCCAATCCCTGTTCTGAAAGTGTGTAGATCATTTTGCTTCTGATGTTAATATCCCTCACTTAAACATCTACTTGTTGGCTGGCTCAAAAGCACCGGTTTTGGCTGTGCTCAGGGATGCGGCTCCTATGTCAGCTCTGCTGGGATTCACAAACTGGATTTTCCTCTGACTAGGTTCCCTGAAAGGCTTGGTTCAGTCAGCACTTGTGTTGCTCATTTGAAAAACTCCAGTGGCTGCGTCAGCTTTCATTGAAAATCCTGCTAGAGAAGGCAAAGCCCTTTATGCAACAGCCTGGTGTTTACAATATAGTTGCTACATGTTCAGATTCTCCCTTCATGAAAAGTGCTTCAATCTCATAGCTTTCCTCTAGACTGTTTCCTGATCAGTAGGCTATTCTGGGTAAAGCCACTAGATTAATATATTTCTTATGCAATTTTTATAAATATCTGCCAATAACAGTGTCTTAAACAAAAGCAGCAAAAAGACAAAAGAACCATATATCAAGGCCATGCTCCCTGTTTTCAGGTGCTGTCCACTTTCAGTAAAGTGTGTTGAGTACACTTACAGATTGTACATGTAAAGAGATGGAGTACCTATGGATGGATTCATCTCACTAAATGTTAGTGTAGACGTACACACTCAAGATAAAAGCTTCAGGCTCAGTTTATTGTTAATTTAGGGAACTGGGCACTTTCAAGTCACTATCCACCTAATCTTGAGGTCCATTTTAAGTCTGCAAAGCTCAGAGGGTCGTCATCAGTGGCATGGAGGCTAGTTGGAGGCCTGTGGCTAATGGTGTCTCCCAGGGCTCAGTACTGGGTCCCATCCTGTTCAACTTCTTCATCAATGACCTGGATGAGGGGACAGAGTGCCTCCTCAGCAAGTTTGCTGGGGATACCAAGGTGGGAGGAGTGGCTGACACACCAGAGGGCTGTGCTGCCATTCAGAGAGACCTGGACAGGCTGGAGAGTTGGGCAGAGAGGAACCTCCTGCGGTTCAACAAGGGCAAGTGCAGAGTCCTGCACCAAGGGAAAAATAACCCTAGGCACCAGTACAAGCTGGGGGCTGACCTTGTGGAGAGCAGCTCTGCAGAGAAGGACCTGGGAGTGCTGGTGGATGACAGATTGACCATGAGCCAGCAATGTGCCCTTGTGGCCAAGAAGGCCAAGGGTCTCCTGGGGTGCATTGGGAAGAGTGTTGCCAGCAGGTGGAGGGAGGTGATCCTGCCCCTCTACTCAGCCCTGGTGAGGCCTCCTCTCCAGTACTGTGTCCAGTTCTGGGCTCCCCAGTCCAAGAGAGACATGGAGCTACAGGAAAGAGTCCAGCGAAGGACTACGAGGATGATCCGAGGGCTGGAGCACCTGCCCTATGAGGAACGGCTGCGAGAGCTGGGCCTCTTCAGCCTGGGGAAGAGAAGACTGAGGGGGGATCTGATCAATGTGTGTAAGTCCCTGAAAGGAGGGTGTCAAGGGGCCGGGGCCAAACTCTCTTCAGTTGTCCCATGTGACAGGACAAGAGGCAATGGGCAGAAACTGAAGCACAGGAAGTTCCGCCTGAACGTGAAGGGGAATTTCTTTCCTGTGAGAGTGACGGAGCACTGGACCAGGTTGCCCAGAGATGTTGTGGAGTCTCCTTCTCTGGAGATCTTCAAGGCCCGCCTGGATGCAACCCTGTCTAACATGCTTTAGGTGACCCTGCTGAGCAGGGAGGTTGGACTAGATGATCTCCAGAGGTCCCTTCCAGCCTTACTGATTCTATGATCTTATGATTCTATGATTCTAAAGAGGATGGATTGTTCCCAGAAATTCGTGTATTTCTCTCCAATGGCTAGAATGTGCCTACCTCAGAGGCAAATATCTACATATCAACTTTATCTTGGTCCCAAATGGGGAATGAAACATAATCCAACATGGGGAATATTTTTTCCATGGTTCATGGTACATGCAGAAGCTGGTACATTGGTTACTGGAGAACTTAACTGACAAAACTGAGTAACCTGTTGTGTTTAAATGTGTAGGGGTTAGACCAATATTAGAGGTTCTCATCCTTTAATGGATACTGTCAAATTCTACCAAGGACCTCTTCAAGTTCATTTTATACCTCTTTGTCATACATAGAAACTCTACCAAAACTGAACTGCTAGTAAGAAGCATATATGCACTGTTAAGGGATCCATCTAGATCATGGTCAACCAAGGCAAGAAAGAGGGAACTTCAGTTTCCGTGGCTTATAGTACTGTTTTTTATGAGCGTGCAAGACGGCATTTAGTCAGTTCAGCATGTTTTACAAGAATGTGCTTCCAAATTTCTAATGCAGACCCTAAATGACTAACTGGAGAAATATTCTAGGCAAGGCTTGACAGGTGGAAATGTTCAGGAGTTGCAGAGAATGAGCTTTAAATCCAACCTCTTTCGTTGCATGACTAATGACTGCATGACCAAGCTTTCATTTATCGGGGCAGAA
The DNA here is from genome assembly GCF_028389875.1 of Rhea pennata. NCBI lineage: Eukaryota > Metazoa > Chordata > Aves > Rheiformes > Rheidae > Rhea > Rhea pennata. The sequence continues at coordinate 11,543,599 of NC_084666.1, read as the reverse complement.
TGGTTGCTGTTTGTAGCAGACACTTTTTGTCAGAACTCTGAAGTTATATCAGCCACTGAGGGTTAGATTTAAACACAAATGACCATCACAGACTGAAAAAATCAGGTAGATAAATAAATCTGTTAGAAGAAGGGAAGATCATCTGGCCTAAATTGTCTGTTCTTTAGAAGATCTTAAAGGCTGAGGGGACAGTCATGAACACTTAATGTAAGCTTACACACAATCCAGGAGAGAGAATTCCAATTGCTGGTACTGTTGCTTGAATTTCTCTGAAGTAGCAGCAGAGACTTCCCTGAGGGTTGTAGCTCACTAATACTGTCCACACAGTATAAATGGCCCCAGGCAGGTTCACGTTGCTAAGTAGTGCCCCCCTCCCCTCCACCCTACTCTGATCAAACCTCTACCTGCTTTATTGATGGGTACAGGAACATAATATATTACATTAATTCATCTAAAAGACCTGTCTACTAGGAGATTGCTCAGAAATTGCCCATTAGTGGAAGAAATGCAGCAATGGATGGTGGTGGAATTTTTAACCAATGAGCATAAAGGTGTACAGTTGTGGTGCATAAAAAAATATCTGCTATAAAATAACCCCTTAATATATTATACAGTCATGAATGTATTTGTGAGTTATTCAATGTCAGCCTCTGTGTTAACTCTTACGAGGTACTTCAACTTTACTCTGTGGCAGTGAATTCCATGTTTTGCAGATATTTTAATGCTCTTACCTTTATTAAGATGATATTGTGATTTGCTGCTGAAATAATGCTCAACCTCACTGCTGAGACTAAAAAGTTTCAGAAATTGTGATGCAGAAATTCCTCCAACATAACTGGCCAGGTAGCACTCACTAAATAAAGGTTTAAATGCTTTCTTCAGTAGGAATGGGCTGTTGATCTCTAATAACAAAGTGGATATGGATCAGATATTGTATATTGGCGCTTTTGCTGTGAGAAGGGGCATTAGGCCGAACTAATCTGTGTGATACCTTCAAGTGCTTTAAAGCCATGTTTTGGGGTAGGGTAACGCTAAAGGCCTCTTCTGCTTTCCTGCTACTGCTGCTAATGTCCATCCTGCTCCAATGCAGAAGGGGGAACCTTGTGGTGTGGCAAAAAGCAAGCACCACATAGCTTTAGGAAGGTCAGTGATGCTATGGTTAGACAACTTCCAGTGCCTATATGCACTTGTTTAAATCTAGCTTGGGTAACTCACCACCACACAACATAGTGGTTTGCAGTGTATCCATACCACTAAATACCTCTACCACTTTTGATGCTTAAAAAACTGTATTGAAAGGTAAATGCTGAGATTTGAAGTTACCATGGCGCAATACATTCTCTTTTTATTTTTTTCCACAATAAAAACATAAAAGAGAGGTGCAGGAGTGCTCCTGGTAGTTTGGTTTAGAGCAAGGTTAAGTGAATGGGAAATACAATAGGGAGCAGAGGATCAAACGGGAAATATCCACTTACTTGGGAATGCTTTACACTCTTGTCTTGCTTTGTGTAAAGAGCAGCAGTCAACCTTACAATGCAGATCAATAGAAGAGACCACACAAGCTTTGGGGGAGTATGGGAACAGTCACTATGAGGACTGAGAAGTATTTGCTCTGTTCTAATAATTGACTAAAATAGCTAAGCTGCCTTATCTTGCTGGAGAGTAGATTGCTTTCTTGTTCTGCTTACAGAAATAATGCTGAATATGTTTTCTTTTGTTTTTCTCTTATCATTTAGATTTAAATTCTTCCAACCTTAGTCATCTTATGTAATTCACTCCTCTGTGGATGATCCCACTGAGCTTAACTCTGGCATAATAAATAGTATGGTTCACAGTTCCCTGGAGCTGTTCAAGTATCTGACTGGCTACATCAACATTGACCTTGGAGAGGTGGTCCAGGGTGTTGGCTCAAGTCTTATTTCCTTAGACAGTGATGGAGAGACTGAGATGCCTACAATGACTAATGTTACGGGACACATTTCACATTCACAAAGGCAGTCAAATGTGAACACTCTGGGCTGAACTAATAATGTTAGTAGCAACAAGCCAGCAGAACTTCTGCTTGTAAAGCTTTCTGGTGAAAAGCGGCCTTTCAGAGGCAAAAGTACCGTGACACAGCTGTACAGACACCACTAACCTGCCTTACCTTTATAAGTGAAGTCTGGGTCAGATTTGGAGATTTCATTTGAAAATATAATCTTCTTTTATGACTTCTTCTATGACTGCAAAATGACTCCCAAAGAAGCATCAGCAAAGCAAATATTCTTGTGGCAGTAGAAAGTTACAACAGCACAGTGGAGCAGCAGTGAAAACAAACAGCTGCACGAGCAGAGGAATCGAGGTGGTTAGGTTCCCTCTTCATCCGTGTCTCGAGGTTGAACTCCTGTGAAGATCCTCTCGTGCCCACAAAGGGCTGAGCTCGCCGCAGAGCTGCGTTCTCAGTAGAAGCCTTAGCACGGTTTCTTCCCTTGGAGCACTTTCTCTCTCTGTCAAATTTTGATTGCAGTTGACCAAAAGTCAGTGGGGAGTAGAGGGAATGACACAGATGCACACAGGCACAGACACCTTAATTGTATAAGGTATTTTCCTTCAGAAATCAGGCTAATCTTCTTGCAAATGCAAATATACCTGTCCCAGGCTACTGGGGTGAACTCCCGTTCTCTACTGGGTACTAGGGTGCCCAGTTGCTGGAAATCTCATGCTTATCACGATGAATTCATGTGTCCTAAACTGCTTTGCAAGTGATAAAAATAAAAGACCGGAATAAGTTCCTTCAGTTTACAAGCAATGCTAAACATACTAGAACCCACTTAATTAGTCCATGATAAATTGCATGCCCAATTAATTGTGATGATTGCCTGGGGGGTGGGTGGGTAGGGGGAACAACTCCAGCCAGTCTGATGACTCTAAACAGCAGACTAATGGCACACTTTAGTGAGCATGGGAGAGTCTCTTCCCATGTCCTTCCTGCAGTTGCCTGTAGCTGAGTCACAACAGTTAAGAGCCAGGGATGTATTTGCTTGCACCAGCTTTGCCCCTATATGACCTTTTGTTCGTTTTATGCTGGTGAAATGAATCAATATTATCTTAATACAGTACTTCCTTTTCTCGTCCCAGTAGCAGCACGTGGTTATCCTGTGGACTTAAATGCAATTAATGAAATATTAAATGAATGCAATGGGCCTCTTTAGCCCTCAGAGCTGCAGGTGGGAATTGAGAGGAAACACATTAAAGGTAAAAGAGTACCTGAACATTAAATCAACATAGATCTGAGAACTATGCTTCACAGATTTGTCTACAGAGCCTGTGAAGCACGGCCATTGCAAGCCATTGCAAGTTGTACCAGTTAAAGCAAAAGGTGATTTTAAAATGGTTTTGCTAAACCAGTGACAAAGACCATGCAAATGTTACTCTTTCACTTTTAAACAGTAAATGACTTCATAAGGCAGAGTCAGGTCCCAAATGTGCCATCTGCTTGTTTGCGGTTTGTTTACTTTACACATGATTGAGTTCAGTGCTCCTCTTGGTTCCTTTTACATAATGATGTTATCATAACCACATAATTAATGTTTTTAGTGTGTAGTAGATGAATGAGATGTAACAAAGGAGAAAAAAATCTGATGTGTAAACAGATTTGTCAAAGAATCACCTGTGTAGTCATTTCATTCCATAATATTTTAAACACACTTTAACATATATATTATATTTAGTATTCATAGCTTACAGAAGTAATAAAGGTGATTTACAGTCTGTGTAACACAATGTTAATGAGTAACAGAAACATATCCTTCTGTCTATTTGTTTTCTAGCACTTTTTGTCTGCTATGTATTAATTTTCAAAATTTTATGTAACTTCAACAAGAAGTTAGGGGGCAGGTTTAGCTCAGCTGGTTAAGAGCGTGGTGCCACTAGTGCCAAGGTCATGGGTTCAATCCCCGTATGGGCTATGCTGAGGGTTGGGCTAGATGATCCCAGAGGTCCCTTCCAACCTTACCATTCTATGATTTTATGAAGTACATACAACATTACATAATTAAGATGGACAAAAGTATTTTACGTTATTTGGGGAACAGTCAGAAGGATCTCCTGGAAATCTCATAAAAAGCCTGTTCTTGAAATTCTTACCATTTTCCACACATGCTACTCCTGCAAAAAACATCTAAATGCTGAACAAATGTGAAGCTTACACTCTTGCCCCTTCTTTTTTGGCTAGTTTACCCCTCTGCGAATGCAACTAGAGCTGAACAGAAACACATGGAGCAAATACATGTTGTTCTTCTGTCTCCAGGAAAAATTATCAAGTGGAGGTGAAGAATGTGAGGTCAATAGGGAAGAAGAGGTCAATGAAAAATTTGTCACTGATTTAAATGTTTGCCTGTCATAGATTAGGTGAAGTTCTTCCTATGTATCTCCAGTGATTTTGTACTGGCCTCTCTCCCGGGATACGTTTCTGCTGGAAGACCTCATAGAAATGCTTTAAATTGTGAATGTTCAGATAAAGAGCTTTACTTATACATTCACAAAAAGAGAATGTTACTGATTTCTGTATCAGCACAAAGCTGATATCTGCTATGAAGGAAATGCTTTATTGGAATAATTTCTAAGTAGAGTTACGCATTATTATTGCAGACAGGTCTGAGGGTGAAGCAAACAGCATTTGGCAGCAAGAATATTAATAAAAAAGTGTTTAAAGAATTTAGGCTGCATGCTACCAAGTATTTTGTAACTCTCTTCACTGACTTCTTGGCCTCTATTTTTCTTTCTTGTTAGTTAAGTAACATGAGGTGGTTGGTGAACGCTGGAACTGAGGAAGTCTGGCTTCTCCCTGATGTTAGTCTAAAGGTTTGTTGACCTTGACATCTAAGAAAAGACCTCTGCGCCAGTCTGTCACCACGTTTTGTGCTTTTAGAATGTTCCTAAGGATTTTCTTTCATGTAGGTTTTATAGAGTTTAACAAGAAGCAGGATTTTTACTGTAAATATTTCTTTAGTAGAGCTCCTTGTAGGACTTTTTTATCTTAATTAGTGCCAGTTTTCACAATCTAGAAACTTTGAGAGCTCTTCCAATCTCCTCGTGACAGACTGAAAAAATAAAATTTGATAAATGTTGCTAAAATTTCATAGTAAATTATTAAGAGAAATGGAGAATCGAGTAGACTTTAATATTCCATTAGACTGATACCACAAGACTCCTTTCCTTAGAAAACCTACCTTAAAAAAAAAAGGCATATTGAGTACATTTCATCAAACATTATAGTTAGTCTTATCTTCTGGAGGAAAAAAAAAAGCAAATTGCAAGTATTTTTGGTGTGGCATCTCTGTTCAAAAGGCTGAGGGAGTAAAATGAAGTATTTAAGTTTAGAATGATATGCAGTATCAAAGAATGGCTTACTGGGACCAGAAATTACAACCCAACTGGTCTTTGGCGAGACCAGAAGTATCCCTGCTTGTGTGGCCTTCATTTTTATTTAAAAACAGTTGATGTGATCCTATTGGTCTTTTGAAATCTACTGATATCATAGAACACCAAACGTAACCAGGTTCATTCTGACCATACAAACTAAAGGTTGGTTATAAATAGCTCCAAACAGCTGAATTCAGGAAATGACTAAGTAATTCAACTGAGAAAAAGATTCGCTTCCAGCAGCTGAAGTCTAAGCAGATGAAAGTAAAAACAAAAATTCTACTGGAGATTGAAGAGGTCTGAAAGGCCTGGCACTGAGGTCTCCAGCCACTAAATCTAGGGCCAGAGTATATAAAGACTAAAAGGTCTGAGGCTGGACTTCCAAAGACAACCTATTTGTTAATCATGGACTGTCCCAACTCCAAAAGCAAAAAATCATGGCCCAAGTTCAGCCCTCCAAGTTCTTTTATAGCTCTTCGGAAGAGCTGGACGCCCCTGTGAAAGTCAGAATGCTGAACAGGGAGCTATTGGGGCCACAGGGAGGGCTGAAGGCAGAAGATGTTTATTCTGGCACCTATATGACTTCTCCAGATTATTAAATTCCAGCCTCTCCTTAGGTCTTACAGTCAGAGCCCTTCCTTAAGTGTAGGAGTCTTGACCCTTTTCTTCAAAGCTTACTGGGATTTTGGTGCTGACTTCAGTTCAGGCTGTAGCCACCACCTGGAGGCTATTCTGTCTTCAGGGATGCTTCACGGGAGTGCAGAGGAGGTGAGGACCTATGCATGACAGTCTCCCAGAGGAGTAGTTAAGTTTACTCTATTTTTGACCAAAATACTTTAAAATTTGTTATACCAGAGCGAGAAAGAGGGAACACACCATTACTAAAGTAAGGTCACACACAGAAGTGAGGCCAAATCTGGAACCAACCCAGCCTGGACCAGAGCCAAGGGCTGTCTGCTGATTTAACGCATTTACTTAGGAATACTACTTACTGGTGGTGAGTTACTGGGAAACAACAGCTGCCCCCACTCTGCCCAGACTGAGTTGAAGCTCCCCAACTTTCAGGTGAGGCAGCCTGACTCGCACCCTGACTCAAGGTATTTAATGGGCTTTGAAGGAGCAGAACTGCTGTGCTGTTAGGAATTTTAACAGAATTTAAATGTCTTCAGTATTAGAAGACCAGAGAACAGTGGTTTTGAAGATTGAAATTTCAATTTGGGTAACGTATTCCAATTCGCAGTCAGTGCAGGAGATAAAATCCCGTTGTGGATATTGGCCTATATAAAAAAACTGCTGGATTTTATTTTTACATAAGATCTTGGATGACTTCATAAACAGTCAGCAGCATCAAATCTTTCACTTTCAACAACAGTGTTCTTTGTAGCAAAATTTTGGTATATAAAGCGATATCACAGGTTTGGGTTTGAAAACACTCAAGTAAGTTCTGTGTAATGGCATCTTAATGCCTAGACAAATGCAAAATTAATATCCTGACATTCTCCAGCAGCAGTAAGGGTAAGAACAGTAAGCTTTTTATGTTTTTTTTTTAATAGCAAGCTCTATTTTTGAGACAGGCAGAGGAAAATCTTCTCAAGCTGTAAGCTCAGCGTCCCCAGAGTGAATAGGGTTCAATGTAGCATGGATAATTTGTTTGCTTTGCAATTATTTTCCGTCAGTGGAGACAAATTGATTTGTACAATAAAATTGACGGTCACTGCAAGGCAACTAGCTTTCTAAATTGTAAGAGGATTTGACTAGGTTAAGTGAGTACCAAATTTTTGGAGTACTGGGGTGTCCTTTTGTACTGGTAAAACTTGTAGCAATCACAGCAGTCTTAAAATTGCTATGTGAAATGTAGCATCACTGAATGCCAGAATGGTTATTCTAAATACCCCTGTGAACAGGACTAAAGCTAGATTAGTGACCTGCTTTGAAAAAAATTTCCACCAAAACAGAAGTCAAAAACCAGAGAAAAGAACGATAGGAAAGCAGATGTACAGGTAGGAAGGAAACAGTAATAATTGCCTCCAAAATGTCTTCCTAATTATTAAAGGGAATTGGATATTCAACAGGAGCCAGAGTAGATGATTCTGTGCAATGAGAGAGTTTCTGCCTGAGGAAAGCACATAGCAAAAGCTTTATCTGAAATATAGGAAAATGACCAGCCGGTGAAGTGCTTCTCCACAAAATGGTGGTGGCAGAGGCCAAGACGCGGTGACCATTTTGTACTCTAGCTGGAATGTTTGGGTGAGTTCATCCAAGTAAAAATATCTAAAGCCCATTAAAAGTAAATACAGATGGGCATCCAATCCTTGGCTTTTCTGTTTAAAAAATAGAGCTTTGATCTGGCCCACAGAAAGCCCTGGTAAACTTTCGTAATGAATGGACAAATGCTAAGGGCTATGAGGAACACTGTAATATCAGCCTATTTTGTGATTCTTGGCCTGGAATGAAGCTTTGGTTCCACTTTTCACAACACTGGGATAATCGAGACATTCTGTCATATTCAATCTACGAGCAGAATATGACCCCAAAAAATACCGGACCTAAAAGTTCACTAAATTGCTCCAGTTAAACTCCATTTGGATGTTCTAAGTGTTAAACCTCATTGCAGACATCAGGATTAGATTAGTGATACTGTCAGTTTTGCAAAAGTCCAAGATCAGCACTAAATAATATAGAAGTTTGGTAAGACAGGCTAGTTTCTCTTTGCACAGACTTAAAGGATGGGGGAAAAAAATGATACTGTACAGTTCAAGCACATTTGACTGGGCTTAATACTTAAGGTAAACAAAGTGCTGATCAAAGTGCAGTTCCCAGGGCCAGTGGCATGATCTTTAGGTGTGAGAAAGAAAGTTTTGGGGAAGAAGGTCACACGTTGGAAGGTTCAAACAATCAGGCTTCGGCTTGACCTCCTTGCTTGGCTGGGAGTCGTTCTCCCCAGCTACGCATGTGAGATGGGTTCAGAGGTTACCAATTACTTAGGGAGGCTGAGAAAGTTGTATGGAGCTGCTCTCAGCTGCCATTTCTCATTAGCATCAGGCCACTCGCAGGTAGGCCGTGGTGGTTAACGCTTCATTTCAGCTCATTGATTGCACTCGGTCCGCTCTTTCGGCGGCAGGGACGTACCATCTCCTTGCCACGCCGAGCGGCTCTTTGTGTCTGCGCCGCAGCTGGGCTCGGCGGCACCGCGCCGGTGCCGCTCGCCGTCTGGGTCGCTCATACGTGCAATATCTGCACCGCCATTACTTAGGCGTTGCTTTAATTGCTTGACTGTTGGCCGGGTAACGTTTTTCTCCCCTTTTTTTGATTCTCTTCTCACTGTCCCGCGGCGAATGCATGCTGCGTAGCCAGCAGCTGCAATGTGGTTGCATGCTATATATCACAGGAGAAGCTGATGAAGACTGACTGCAGTCTTCATCAATTAAAAGTTTGCTTACGCTTGGTATTTGAGAAACTGATCCGGAGAAAGCTAATTAGTGCATGCTATAGCCCCTTTGCTTCTTTTTCATGTTTTTTCTCTGAATATTTCAAACATCTATAGAAGTAGGGGGATTGATTTAATTTATTGCTGATATTTAGATGGTTAGAGTCATTACTGACATTTCTTATAAATCTTAAAATAATATGTGCATGAGTGTGTGTGTGCTCACATTTTGTTGCTAATGAATTAATCAAGAATTATTTATACCTTATGATATCAGACCTATGCAAAAATACCTTCAGTAAAAGTCTTGGAAGTTATATTAAATATTTGAAACTTATGCTGAAGTTTTTAACTGGAAAGCTTACATCATTTTCCAACTTTAGAAGTTAGAGTTATGCTTAGAAATTATCTAGGGGGATAAATTGTCAAATGAGCTCCCCGAGGAGGTTCCTATGCCTTCCTCTGAAGTTGCTCTCTCTGCTAGTGACAAACAGGATATTGAACTAACCAGGCTTCTGGTCTGATCCAGTATGGAAATTCCCATTCTCTTCTGTTTTGCAAATAGGATTTGGAGATTTGAAGTTTTTGCTTTGTGAATGTCACAAAATCAAGAATAATCACACTTTCTTAACGCAAGACATATTTTCATTCTAAAAACGAGCCAGTTTCCTTTCAAAAATAAGTCTGTTTTGGATTACATATCCTTTTACTTTCCCTGGAAAATGAGTACATTTCTTTTTGGAAATATTTGCATAAGTGAAGAAATTTTCTAGGAAATGAAGTGAGACGCTTTGAATTTATAGTGAAAGGCAAAAACAAACCAGCCTTAGATTTTGAATATACTATTTCACATACACTGCCATCATATATATGTGTAGTTGTTTGTTTATAATTTTCTTTATTCAAAGACCTCCCAGAACATTTTTCAGAGAGAACTAATCTGCAACTGGGACTGCTCTATCCTCGACTTACACTTCATTATTTTCTTCTTGTCTAATTTATCTCTAGAGTGAAAGGTGATAACTGTCAAATGGTATTCGACAGCATTAAATATATGGTCCCTGCAACTCCTGATGTGCCATTTACTGCAACAAGCTTACTGGAAGGCTTATTTTCCATAAAGCAAGTAGGCAAGTATAAGCTTTTGATATCTGAAAGATATGATTGTAGCATCTTGATCACACAGCATGTCATGCTGCGGGGTGTTGATTTTTGGCATATTTGGGGAAATGTCTGCAACATACTAAGTTTTTTCAAAAGCAAATCTTTTCTCTTTCTTCAAGATTAACATCTTATCTCCAATAGAAAAGCTTCCCATCCTCATAGGCTTTTTCTTCCCGTAATTTTTATTTTATCATCCTTTTTATTCTCCTTTCTTCTGCCACCAGGCCTGAAAATTCATTGTAGTTCCCCATTTGGCAGCCGATACTATTTGTATTGCTGCAGATACTATACAGGCACATTTTTTTTTTTTTTTTTTTGCTTATTAACGGTATAGCAGAGCTACTCTTCATTACTTCATCTTGTCTGGATAGCCTAAGAACTACAGGAGACTAAGACTTTCATGAAAAACGGAAACAAATGAATAACCTACTTGTGGCAGCTGAGACTTTCAGACAATCTCATATCTCCAGATGCATATAGACAAGGCTAAAGGGAATTTTAGAGACTCAAACTGTTCCCACTAAACGCTACTGGAGTTTTACCACTGATCTAACTGGTTTCAGAGCAGGCCACAGATCTGCAGCATCTGATAATGCAAATAGAAAATGTGAAACTTGCAAAGTGTCTTATACCATGAAATTAGTAACTGGCATCAATTATCTTTAAATATACCAAATATGCATTTAAATCCCATCTCTGACTCAAAGCAATATATTAAATATGCATTGCAAACATTTCCAGCTTGTTTGGGTTTGACATTGTTGTTCAGACTTGCCCAAGCAGTTTGAATGGGAAGAAGCCCTGCCCTTTCAGACCTGCTGTGACCACTCACTGCCCCGTGCAACCTAAACACGTGCTTCAAAATCTTGTTTTGGAGAGCTTCAGTTGATCATCATGATCCTGCCAATGGACACACATGAATAATTTTTCTCACGCAAAGCTTCCCGTAGAGTTCACTGGGACCTATTAAGCAAGCGCATTTATCCCTGGGAAGAAATGTTTCCATATTTAGATCTTAAATATCCAAACAGTTCAAGAAATTACATGTATTTCAGGAAGATATGTGTGGCAGCATCAGGGAGGAGAAAAACAGGGAAAGATTCCTAGAAAAAAAGGGCTTGTAGAGGAGATTTTTCAGCTCATTACTCATTTGGACTGAAGCCAGAGTAGACAGATTGCTGCAAGGAAGGAGAATGGGTGGGAATTAGCTGAAAATGAGGATAAAACAGTCAAGGATGCATGATGAGGATAGAGGCCATAGAAAAAAAAATAGAAAGTATAGGAGACGGAGATGAATTATAAATCAGTATTTAGAGGAATAGACCCTAAGATATAACAAAAATTAGAGATCCAGTTTAGATACTTGACAACAAACAAAAGACATTATTTCTACCTATTTTACATTATCCTCTAATAAGCAGAATATTTATCAGTTTCCATGCCCTATTATACAAGAACTCAATATTGAAAGTAATGCTACTGTGAAATATTCTTCTGTATTTAACAGAAGAATGTCCCTTTGCTCCTTTATTTATAGTTGTTCTACATAAAAGAGAGGAACTCTAACCCAGGCTTCTTTCTGAACAGTGTGTGCAAAATGTGTAGCATTCTAAATACGGTAATATTAATTCAGGTGTTTAAAGCTAATATTGTCAAATGATAAAAACCCCGATGGCCTGTGTGAAATTCAGTGTGAATAAGAAACCTCAGATGAAAATCCCAGCACAGTGCGTATGCAGAAACATGTATTCCAGAGAGAAATGTTTCTTGATGAAGTATCAGGAGTAACAATTAAGGGAAGATTTGGAAATTTACTGCGATATAGGTGACAGGGACTTCATAAACTTAGTTACTTACAAAATAAAAAAGCCTGAGGGTACAAGGAGTTGCTATATGTACTTCTAGATGTAAATGCAAATACTAGAACCAATCTGAGTCTTGTAGAGATTTTATGATGATGCTCTAGATGGCTGAAGGACAGCTGTAGAGCTCAGTGAAAACTGAGGACTAGATTTTTGCAATAGTTATTCAAGATTTGTTTTCTTTTTAATGGTGAAAATTGCTGAGTGATTAATACAATAATAAAATATTTAACACACATGTATTGAAATAGCTGATATTCCTCTTCTTTTCTTCATTCATGGTATTTAGAAGTCATATATACTTTATTGGTTGCATAAAGTTTTACAGATTGTATCATTCAAGTTGTTTTTGTTAAAAAATTCTGCCTTGACTTCTCCAAGAAGAAATTCAGAGTTTTCACTGCTTGAAGGATGTGGACACAACTTATTTCAGTGTGTCATTGGGTGCTGAGAGGGGAACAGGAGACAGGATCTTGGAAAGGTGGAAAGTTTTGATCAAAATATGATAGAGAAAATATATCATACATTATACAGTAGATGCCTTATTTTGTTTTTTAAATAATGTCTCTTATCCAGGTAAGAACTTGATATGGTGCACTTTGATTGGATAATCAGTCAAATGCAGCCAGTCAATAATAACGATTGTAATAGGAAAGAGCAAATAGTTGAAGTAACTTATTTGTTAACTTATTTGTGTAACTTACCTGTTGCTGGAATATGTTTCCTGATTTATTTAGTGACTGCTTCTGAAGAATAAGTCCATCCATAGAAATCAAGAGCTCTCTTTGTGACAGATGAATGACCAGAGTCAACAGTCTGCTCTGATCTGTTATGTCAGTCTACAATCCCAATGAGACCAGTGCCCAAGATAGATCCTGACACAGGAAAAGTTGCCACTTCGGTGGTCAAGGCAGAAAAGTGGTGGAAGAAAAAGTAAGTTGAAGGTGACAAAAGCCAGGTGAGAGGTTGGGAATAGAAAGGGAAATACAACATAAGTCTTCTGATGTTCCTCAGTGTCACAGGAGGGGCTTTCTAATGTTTTAAGAGTCTTGTTGTGTGGATCAAAGGGGCATGCATATAACATTAGATCTCCTAGATTATGGATTTCAAAGCCACGACAACAGTTCAATAGTGAAAAGCGTTTGTCTTTTGAGTCTCTCAAGTTGAATTAGTTGTTCCTAAGAAGCATAAAACATTGTTTTTTCTTCTTTTAAAACTTGCTAGTCCTCTTTTCACAGTAATTTGCAGAGGAATTTTAAAATGAAGGTGACAAGGTACAGAGCTTTTTCTTTTCCCTGAAACATTCAGGACTAAAGAAGTGTCCCCAGACCCTGAAGACATCATCATTACTATCTGGTAATGTCAGCATGGCCTGATTAAACATGTATATGTAGTACCAATAGTTACAGTGTACAATGCCCAAGCGAAAAAAGGTCAAAGGCTGTTATTGTAGTGGTGTGCTCCTGAATTGTGCCTCGTCTTAGATAAACAAGTGATAAATGGTGTTGGGAGAGTCAGGAAACCTTTTGGCTGATTTATCACACAGCGCGAGGAAGCTGAATGGCATCAAACTTCAAAACAAATTAGACATCTTCGAAATGATAGTTCTACCTGATTTGCTGCATGGGTATCGGTCATGGACATGCTTTCTATAGTGTACGCGTAGCTTCCAGAATTGTTCGTACAGCACACTGGCTCAGGTTTCCAGAGTCATGAACAACGGAGCACAGCTACGCTGGAATGTGGAAAACAACTTTGTGCCAAAACAGCCATTTGTGGCATAAAATGGGTACCACTGAGAATCAGTGATAACACCCAAGTCACAGTGGCGTGCTGTATTTCAGTGTGGCATGGCTGAGTTTTAAACTCCACACTGAGCTGAAGGAAGAGAGGCAGCAGGAAACGCAAAGAAAGGCTGAGCAGACCGAAGTTCCAATCTTCCTTTTCAACTTGTATAACTGTGGTGAGAAATACGGCCATGCACACACTGGGCTTTTCAGTCACACTCAAGTATAGAAAATGCAGCAGTTAGTAACGTCTTGTTGGGTTTTGAAGTGCTCTTCAGTGCAAGAAGAGTTTCATAGAAACTTGCAGCTGTTGAACATCACATAGTTCTGATTTCTGTTATTTCCTATGAACATTATGATGACAGGAAAACTTATTAAAGGGGATAAACAGATCCAAAATAAAGCCAACTTTTCTGCTACAAAATTGGAAATCAGGACATCTGGGTTCAGTTCCCAAGTCTGTTGTAATACTGAATGAATTACAAAGAAGTAAATGCCTCAGATACTCCTCCATCCAAGTGGCCAGTGGTACCACCAGTTGCCTTTTTTCGTTAGTTACCTTTTAAGTGAGATATTTTTGTCAATTTTCAGGTCTTTAGGTAATTCACAGCAGTTTTTTATCTGCTTGCAATGCTATAACACAGAAAGTAAGTTTGAAAAAGGTTATTATCTTTCATTTTTGTTGTTGTTTATGTATATATTTTGAACATATATAAAAACAGAGAAAAACCTACTCTATTAACTGACATGATCAAAGGTAAAACCAAGCACTTTCACTGCATACTTCACTACCCTAAAGAAAACTTAAGAAGCGCTCAAGTGAATATCACCCCTCCTCATGACATAAAAGGTAAACTTGCCTATTTAAAACAATTATATAAGTACTTTTTTCCATTAATAGCTTTATATTTCATTGTAGAATTCAGTAGTAAAATTATTTTGTTGAAAAATCATTCTAAAGATATGGGGGCTGATTTCAGCCGAAATCCAGCTTTCTTTTGCTATGTGCAGCCTATCTTCAGTGTTTCATACAGCTTTTATTGCTATTTCAGTTGTTTTTCACTAGCAGTAACCAGCTAACCAGGAGCAGACCTGTGATGACAATAATCTGTTGCAGTGGGCACCACAGAAGGCAGGAAAGGATCAAAAAGAAAGGAAGGGAGAAGTGGGCAGGTATAACCAAACTGTTCTCTTCTAGAGTGCTGCCATGTTCAGAATGGTGTGATGGGATTCATTCTGCAATGCATCAAATTTTCAGTTCTTTCCTAGCCAGAAAGAAATGTCTCACATATAGTCTTATGTCTCCTAAAGACAAATGAGAGAGTTGTAACTGGTTTCAGCAAGCTCAGCATGCATTTGTGGACATCTGCAGTGGCACACAGCCCTTGAGGGGTTTTTTTTCCTGGACATTTGCTCTGCTTTGGTGTAGCTAATTACTCCTGTGCTAACATTTCACATTCCCTCCATTTGTAGCACCTTGTATTCTTTTTCCTACCCTCTTCCCTTCTGTATGTTTTGTCATCCCTCCTTTCTCTTTCCAGCTTGTCTTCTCCCAGCTGTGATCTGAGTTGGATGCAAAGGATCTTATATACCAGGATGCTCAGATTACTCGGGACTGGGGAAGATAAAGTTGCGTAGTGGAAAATGTAACCTCGTTAGCTTTTAATGGCAATGATCACTCCCACTCTGCCCTTTGGAGAGGCTGCTGTTTTCGGCTGCACATCACAGCCGTCCTCCTGAACATCACCATCCTCCTGGTGGTGCTAAGCATCTTGTGCTAGCACTACCTCTTCTTCCAGCCAAAAGGAGCCAAGTCTACAAGACTGGCCAATAAACCTTTTTCTGGCTGTAGGTGCCTCTGCTGCGTGTGGTTCTCCAGTGTGCTCCTCCTGAAGGTCAGTCTGGCTTTCTGCTTCCCACAGCACTCCTCAACAGCCTTCCATCTCGTAGTGCTGTTTATGCCCTATCACAGAGATTTTTAAGAACTATCCTTTGCCCCTGCTTGTTAGACAAGACAGGAGGGCAATTGTCAGGAACTGCCATCTCCTTAGCTGATGTATTGTGCTTGCTTTTTCTATTGTGTGTCCTGGCATAACTTGCAAAGTGTTATTTTAATGCAGTTGTAACTAAAACTAATAAAATGCTATTATGGTTAATTATACTCACTAGCAAGGCACTTAAACTTTACATGAAATGGCATCCCCACAGGCTTGAGTTTTCATAACATATGGCAGTTGGAATGGCAAGGTTTTAAAAACATGTAATTTCATTAGGGTAACAAGACAACCACTTGAGCAGTCTTTTTATGACATGTTTAATGGCCCTGCCATATGGATGGCTTGTAAACAGAAAAAAACAAGGAAGGCTAGATGAGGTAAGGGACACATACATCTGGCAGAGGATATCCCAGCATGCTTCAAGCACTTGCAGCTTTAATAAGGGTTCTCAGCACCCTGTGCTTATAAAAAGATTCAGTGAGATTGTGTTCACTCTTGCACATTTACAGAACTAATTTTACGCAAAAAAAAAAAAAAAAAAAGATGTTGTGTAAGGCTGTTGTAAATTCCCTCCAGACCTTTGGGATATGATGCTGTATAGCGAGGGGCTTTTCTCACTGGTTTTGTTGACTAGAAGACACTTACTTAATCCATACTGATCTTCATTCTGCTAACCTCTAAGCAACCTATGCAGTTTATTGAAGATGACTTTTGCCAACCCTTGGAAAAACATACTAGAATACTGATTTTAAGGATCTCATTTTATAAGTGGGATGACCTAATGTTAGCCTATTTACCTTTAGCTCAAACCTAGTTAACAGGATTTATTTGTAAAATCCAAACTAGACAATGGAGTTGCAAAGTTTTATAAAGATGCAGGTGACAGAAACGAAAATCATCTACTCTGTCAATCTCAGATCCAGAAGACCTGGCTCCCTCTCCATGCCGGGCTGAGTAGGTGTAGGTGTTCTTGCAGCCCATAGCATCAGGGACTCTGGTTATGCACACTTCCTAGGGTGTTCACTGGAGGGACTACTGTTTGGGAAGTGTGCAAGCTTTTATATGCGCCTTTTTGCTTGGTGTTGGTTAGATGTTTCATGCAGAATTATATTTCTCCTCCTTCTCTGCTCTTTTTTCTCAGATTGCTGAACCTTGATTCTGAAGACAGTTTTCAACTTCCAGATTATTAGCTTTCCTCACTTTTTTGGAAGTCACGAGCCTCTCTCTGGCAAACTAGATATTTGAAAATAATTCTGGCAGATCCTTACCCTTTTAGAAGTAATGTACATGTTTGCACTTGATTAAGTTATTCATGAATGTTAGGATAAACTATTGCCATTCACCAAACCGTGTAGATCACATAAACACGCGTTTGATAAGCATACCTTACAGAATACAGCCTACTACTGACCCTGATTGGATTTTTGTATGATAATAACCACTATGAGGTCTTAATCATTGAAGAGCCATGACTTCATACACTGTCTTTGGTTTTTTTGAGATATGTCATAAGAAAAACTCAGATATCTTTCCAAATGATTATTTTACAGCTACCTTATGAAATTTATATCAATTGGCCAATCTACCTTATTAGTCACTTTTAGTATTTAGTGCTTTTGTTGTCAGACTTTGGAGTGGTTCTGAGTAGGCTTGATAATCAGGATGGCTATACATACATGCTTAGAAAATTAGGAGAAGGAATTAATATTCTGTGGATACAAGTGCATTTGTAGGGAATATGGAAGTGCAACATCAGGAAAATACATGTGTGAAATGAAAGAAAGTAGTAGATTTTCTTCAGGGGCATTGAGGATTTGGGAAGGCAGACCCTGAAAAAGCTAGACCATGGGGTGGAATTTGCAGAAGGAAATTTGTGGAGGGACAAAAAAACAGACTGAGAGGAAGAAAAGGAGGAATAAGAATCCCAGCCAGCACAGCAGGAACCAGTGAGGATGGGAAGGCCTAAGAACAGCAGAAAAGTTATGGACATTGACAGCTTGGAGATCTCAGAAGGACTGAGATGGTCATCAGAAAAAGAACTTGTAGTGTAGTGTACGTGGTAAAGTAGGAAATTAGGCCACTTCTATTCATTGCGGAATAAAGCAAAGCCATTTTGCTTTTATTTTCGTTAAGCTACTTTTTGCCCTTTTAATGAGTAACTTCAGGGCTCATTAAAAAGAAAAACTAGTAACCCTGACTCAAGCAATACAAAGTGTGAGCAGATGTTATGCAACCTCTTGTGTGGGTAATTCTGCCCCAGTACCTGCCATTTCAGTTGTGACCTATAAAAATAACACCTCTGAACTTCCACTTTTGTGTTCCTTTTAACCACAGACAGCAGTAGTTTGGCTGTGTGATGATTTTTGATGTTGACAACTGGAGAGTAGGATTAAACTACTAAATTCTTTTTAATAACAACCAAACATAGGATGCAAAGTCTCTAGAGGCATCCTAACTCGCCAGCTCTGCTTTTAAAAGTATAATTTGCCAAGAACCAATCCACAATTTACATATCTATTTTCTTTTAAAACATTTACAAGTTAAAAAATGAAGTATTAAATCTTGGCAGAGGCTTTTGGCCAAAACACTGTAGATACGTTATGAACAGATTTTTACAGTATGTTTCCATGCTATTTTTGTTATATATTCTAAACCTATGCAAACGCTTTGCTATATATTCTCTCTTTATGAATGGAAAATATTCAACAATGAATGGTTTCATTAAAGTTGGAGAAGGAATGCATTTCCCACATAGTTCAGGATAATAGTCCTAAAATGAACAAACCTTCGTGTCTTGATGCTGAGGAGCTGGTATTGCCCAAGACAGCAATTTCCCCCCCTCCAAAAAAAAAAAAAAAAAAAGGCGCTTAGAAAAATGAATCATTCACAGACTCTTGCACATTTCTAACACATTTTTAAAATTATCTTGAGTCCAAAGACCATTGTAGAGTCTCAAGTTGTGTTCATCTTGAGTGCTTTGCTTTACTCCCACTGCAAAGCCAGTTCATGACATAAGACCAACTGCTCCCTGTTCGCTTCAAAATTTTTATTTGTTACGTGGGAAATACAGATTTTTAATATGATTTTTAGAGAACAGTGGATGGAGGTTTCCTAAGAAAGGATGATGAGGTGGTGTACAGCAAGCAGGCTGAATAGCCAGAGGCAAAGGGATGGTCGACGGCCTGTTAGTTAATCAATCAGAGATGTATCATTTGGCATTTGTGAACCTTTTGAATGTGTGTGTTTGTCCTTGAAAGCCTCTATAGTTTGTGCTTTGCTTTCTTTTCTGTCCTGCTGTGTCGTATGCTCCATCCCACATTTTAGGTGCATATGAATCATCAGCAATATGGACATGAATTGCAAAATATCCATTGCACAAACAAACGATAAGGAAGTAAAGAAAGTAAAGACAGTTTTTCTCATCATCAGCCACATAGAGGACAAATTATAGAGGCCAGACAAGGATAATAAAAGTGTGTGATTGGCAGCTGACAGAAAGCCAGTGAAAATTTCTCTTCCCCTTAGGATATTGTTTTGATAATCTTTGCCGATTTAATACTTTACGGAACTAGAGATTTTTTATTCTGTCTGTATGGATTTTGGGGGGTTGGGGGCTGAGCTTGTCAATTGCACATCAAAACAGGGAGAAGGGAGATGTAAACAATAGCTTCAGGTTTGTTTTTCTCATTGAGCTGTTTGGGGATGTTTTTGCACAGGAAGGTTAACAAGGCACAGTAGCAGCCTTCACCAGTTCTTAATGACATTTGGCCAACTTGAAATGCTCCCATGCGACTCAGTCAACTTCAGTTCTATTGCCTGGTTATGTGTCTGATAAAAAAAAATAAAAATAAAAAAAACTATTTTGAAGTGTGAGTCTATAAAGCAGTAAAATGAGCTTCCCTGTTTATTGTATCTAATGACTGTGTATTTGCATAGAAATCTATGTTTTTTTCTGACTGAGTTGGTCATTTTGCCATGAGGTCTAGCTGCTTGGCATGTGCCGTTGCTGCCGCTGCTCTCAGCGGATGGGACATTGCACCTGCTTGGTGTCCTCAGGCTCCTTCAGTGCCAGCCCATGGCCTCCCATCCACCTAACCACCCACTGTTGCTTTTCTGAGCAGCAGCAGCTGGTCAGGCTCAGGCATCCTCGCTCCAGTTTGGCATTGCACTGAGCCGCACTGCGTGAGCTAGCCAAGTCTCCTCTCCCACAGTTACGCTGTGACTGCAATGCAAAAAAGAACAAAAGGCAGCCGAAACAAGCTTTTCCCACAGAAGTAAGTAGATATGACTGTAAACACACTGAAGATCTATTGAGTTAGTTGATGCCATCTGTACATACATATTCAGTTTTCTGACCATAATTTTATTTTCAAACAATTTTCTACTCTAGCTTCAATGACTCCATGGCAATTTTACTTGGTTTACAAGTAAAATGCATTGCTCATCGTGCACACAAAGCCAGCTCTGAATGTTAAGATATATTTGCTTGGTTTTCCAGTATTAATACCAGGAGTAAGGGCTATACTGGCCAAACTTAGTCTGCAGTTTAACCCTACTATTTGAGATAATACCATCTATGACACAGATGCCCATTGCCTTCAGTAGGATGACACAGTTGCTATTGACAAGGACTTACTAAGGAGTTCTGAAGATGATGATTCCTGAAACAATAGATTTCAATTTCTTTTTCTTTAGAAAGAATATTACTATAGCACAGAAAAGGGTGGATGTACATTTTCCTAGCTATGGATATAGCAGGGGCTTGAGCCTGCGCCCCTGCTCCCTCCCCTCTTTAATTGATCTACTCCAAAGCCAAAAATGGGGCTAAGGAGGTGAGGACAGCTTCACTTTGGACTGTACTATTTAGTCTCAAACCAAAATTTTGATACTAAAAGGGAATTCTCATAAAAGGGGAAACTGAATAATCTATTTTCAAATACTTGTACAAGCAGAGAATACTGGTGGAAGCATGCCATTTGAATTAATTTACTTGTGAAAAGAAAATAGTATGAAAAGAATGTTGAAAATGAAACTAGTTTTGTATCAGGTTAATTTATCTTTTTTTTTTTTTTTTTTTTCCTTAGATGGTACTAGACATAGATGCTAGAATACGTTAATACTGGAGTTTACTGCAGTCTTGAAGTCCTTGCATCTTTTTTCTTTACTTTATGTGAAGGCAAATAATAATACTTGTTGTCAATTTATTTGTGGTGTTCTCAGCTGCGTAGCTAATGCTCTTCTGCTTGATAGGATGTTGTTGCTATCTGTAATTATAGTTCTGCTTATGCCCTTGAGGAAGAACATCTGCTATTTCCCACTCATGAGTTACATTTCATCCTCTCGTTTCCTTGGCATTATCCTACACCACAGTGATGTATTCTCCAATGTCTTTCGCCACACTTTTCCTTGAGGTTTGAAGCAGCAGTTTGAAGGATGGTCTCCTTCCTGATGGTTCACCCTTCCTGCCGTGCCCTTCCTTCGTCAACCCGATATGTCCTGTCTTTGGTCCTCCCCGCAGCCTGGGCTGTGACTTAGCTCTTCTGGTTCATCTGGGAGGGGAAGGGCAGAGCTGTACGGGGCTCTCCTAGGACATCCCACCCAGGCTGGGAACAATGTTTAGTGGCAGACTGACGATAGCGCGTGGGGTAACAGTGCTATGATGCTCTTACCAAAAAGAACAGTGTAGGATCCTGCTCAGAAACTGCTGTCTGTCAGGGTCAGGATATGTGACCACTCAGGTGGATTAGAAGACAAAAAGAGGGAGAAAAACCCACCCTCTGTTTTTGGATACTTAGAAGTAGATTCTTCCAGCTTGGCATGTTATTCCCACCATACTGGGAATATGCCTCTGCCATTTATTACTGCATGTAAATCAAATGAATGATCCTCTGCTAATCTCTTGCTCTTACATACTTATGTTTTTCTTTTATAGTTTGTTCTCGATATTAACATGAAGGAATGTTGCTTAAGACATGAACTTTTAGGGATAATATTTGCATTTTTGCATTATTCAGTATTAACTGTTTGGATTTTAAAAGATTTTTCTAGTATTTGCTCTTGCGTAGTAGTTATTTCTGTACATAATGCATAATTTTAATTAATAATTAATACCTAATTTTTACATAACTAAAATTAGGTGTGACGAATCCCAACCAGGAGACTATGTCAAGGAATATGATGTATTCAGACTTTAATGAGAGCTGGGGAGAAGACAGAGGCCATTACTCATTATAGTCAAAGGGAAAAAAAGAAGTAGAAGACAGAGTATTATAGATCTATGCATATATGTATCCCTGTCTCTGTCCAAATAGCTATGTTTACTTATTTGAAAGACTGCTATCATCCCTCCACAATCCTGCCAATGTTGTAGTCAGTGGAACAATCTGAAAAAGGTCAACCTTAGTTTAATGAAGAGGTTTTAGCATATTGAACTTTGGGGGATTTCCTCCTTCTCTGACTCATCAGTTCTGCCTGGTGACTTTGTAATGATGCTGTTGCACTATTGCAACCACAGCTGTGATACTGCATCAACATCAGTAGGCAGGTGTGTGTGTGTGTGTATCTCTGAATAACTGAAATAGGAAATTCATATGAACTTACGAAGGAATAATTTTCTGTATAAGGCATTTAAGTGCAGAAGCTAATCATTAAAATATTATGCAGAGTTGGAAGAATTAACTGTGACTATATAACTAATTAATATATGGTCAATTATATAATAATTAATTATAATTATGAATTATAGAATCTTGTGTTGCAGGATTAAAGGGACTGTGTAGTAACTAGTATTTTCTTTTTTTTTTTCCTGAAAGATGATGGGCATAGGGTTTTAAGTGCATTTAAGATTCTTTTTTTCTAAAAAAAAAATAACAATAATAATAAATAAGGGGGGGGAAGGAAACCTAAATGGGATGGTGGCTGCAGGGGAATGAAGGTAAAATGAGCAAAGTGACAGATAATAAGACTGTTTTAATTGCAGTGCATTAATCACATTCATGTGAGAAGAATGAGGCTAGAAAATACTTAAATGAGGGGAAAATAGGGAAATGTCAGGCACTGAGACAGTTTGCTTTGGAATATGCTGTAGAAGGCTGTGGCAACTGCATCTGATGATGACATAGGTGTGGGGGAAGACAGTTAAATATAAATTGACACATTGGTTATGAGACTTACTGAACATTCAGGTGGTAAAACTATGTGAAAAGATGGAAAAAAACCCAGGAATCATGCAGATGCCTTATGCAAAATGATGATGTTTACATATTTATCAAATTACATTTTGGGAAGATGAGAAATCCATACAGGTGAACCACAGTAATGGGAGTCTTAACAAAGTGAGAGAGGCCTATAAGCAACACGTACAGTGTACATTGACATGAAAATAGCATTTTTGCAATGAAAACATAACTCATTTTTAATCAGAATTTCCTTTACTTCAGTTCGGATGAACCTGATCCTGCTGGCAATGATCCTCCTAATGCAGGACAGGATGCTGGTGGCCTTCTTTGCCACAAGGGCACGTCGCATTGCTGGTCCCTTCCAAACTGAATTATGCTGTGATTTTGTGATCGATACTCTTAGGAATCACGGAATTATAGAACTGATAAAGTTGGAAGGGACCTCTGGAGATCATCTAGTCCAACCCTTAAGCAAGTAGCCCATACGGGGATCATATGCAGTGAACTCAGTTTTGGAGATGGGAAAGAATGTAGGGGAGGAAGGAGAGAAATGAACAGAAATCAGTGAAGGAGAGGCTTCCCCCTTTGGATTACAGTAATGAAAGGAGAAGAGTTCATCAGAAGTGAATTCTGTTGTAGGCACAAAGGAGAAAACAAAGGATGGCTCTTTGGGAGTAAAGAAGTACATTTCCCCTAAGTGACCTGAGATATGAGAATAGGTAAATATAACAATAATGGAATTCAGGTTTCAAGAGGAAAAAGAGTTAAAGAGGTAGAAAAGGTTGCAAGAAAAAAAAAAGAGTAATTGCTGGGAGCTGTGGATGTGATTACAGAAAGGTCATTAGGCAGACTTAGAAAGAAATAAAGAAACAAAGACTAGGGATGGGCCTATAAATCATAGAGATGAAGAGCTGAACAAGGGGACAAAGGAAAAAGTACAGCTGAGGCAACAGAATAGTTAAGCATAGGAAAACAGATGAACAGGGACTAAAGGACGAAAAGTGGAGGAGACAGGAGGGAAATAGCATAGCAAATGAAATGAGGGGGAAAAGAGGAGCAAAAATCATGTGGTCAGGTCTACAAACATGCTTAAATATTAACAGAGACTTGCTCCAGAGCAGTGACAGCATTGTCCTGAAGTTTTGCTTTCAGCCAGCGAAGTGGAGAATGGTGATTGTAGCTGGAGGACATGGGGCTGGTTATCCATTTGGGGCAATGTGGGGCAGTGTGCCCTGTGGCCTACCAGGGTCACCAGCCTCCAGTGGCATCTGATGGGTTCTGCTGTGTAGAAGAGGGGAGCAAGCTCCTTCTTTCTGTCATCCCCTCCATTCCCCTTCTGGTAGAGAAGGAGGGTATTGCCTGCCAAAAAGATTGTTTTTCATACCAGACATGCAGGTGTACATACTTATATGCACTTAGTCTCTCAGAGTAGCTTGCACTGCTTCCTGAAGGAAAAGAAAACTTTTCCTCACATAGCAAAAGATGTAAGCCCAAACAGATTCGGGAGTTTTTTAAAGGGGGAAGGAGGGACAAGGAAGAGGGGAGTGATGACATCTGGAGAGTGGTAACAGCTGTGAAGGCCTCAGGGCTGGGGACTTTTATTTCTGACCTTAGGGAGAAACCGGAGAGTACTGACCACATGGAGTGGTTGCAGGGAGGAGCAAGGGCAGAGGGGAGACAGAAGTGGCAGCCCCTTGTTTTCATACCCTGGAGCCTTGGTAATATACCTCCCGAAAGAGGCCAGTATATGTCCATATGAGAAGTTATTCCTTTCTGTCTGAAGTCATGTTAAAAATAACTCTCTTTGGGCCTTGGGGCATTACACTATAATGAAGTTAAAAGGATAAATGCTATTAAATGTCTGAATAATGTTGCTAACATAGCTTGTCTTCCTGATCATTTTGTTAAACTACAGTAACATACAATCATGTCACCATTAATACTTCCTGCATGTGCAGGAAAGAAGAATACAAAGAGTATGAAATGTCAATTGATCCTAGGATGGTTTTGTATTGAAAACAGCTGGGTAACTTATTCTCTCATACAGCTAGTGGTGGGTACTGGAAACATCACACATTTTTATTGTTGAAGCTGAGTGCAAACTGTTTAGAGCGATACACCTACATCTGTACCATATTATATTGTGTGCCTGCTGCCATCTTTTTATTGACTCAATATTTGTCCAACCATTATTTTTATTGGGTCTCATAACTCTGTAGTTGGTCCACCTGTATAGCCTGTGAGCTATAAAGTTAGAGTGTTTTGTCATTGTTATGTGTCCAGTTTTCAAATTAAAACAGTTTCCAACTGAACTACAAAGAACTAGAACTGCTATTCTTATAGCTATTTTTATTTTAACTACACTCATTCCTA
The DNA here is from genome assembly GCF_028389875.1 of Rhea pennata. Classification (NCBI taxonomy): domain Eukaryota; kingdom Metazoa; phylum Chordata; class Aves; order Rheiformes; family Rheidae; genus Rhea; species Rhea pennata. Next base: position 11,518,408 of record NC_084666.1, on the reverse strand, counting down.
TTTATCATTGAAGTCTGCTGGCAGAAGTTTACTTTCCAACAGAGGGTTGGGGGTGGGGAAGGGAAAATGTAATATATTTTTCATCTCATTTTATTATCATTTAATTGTTCACACACTTCATACTTGTTTATATCTGTCATGTTAAAAGGAGGAATGGTAGTTCAATTCCTGGGCTGTAAAACCTCCCTGACCATTTCCGAGGCTCACTTAGACAGTACATCATCACTAAGGCATCAAAGGCAGTTAGAATCCAAATTTTCCTTTGAAGATACGTTCCCACTCTTGAAGTCTGCTTGATTCCGCCTGAGCAGGGCACTCCTGCTACAGCCATGGCCAGCTCTGGCTAACCCTGAATTGAACAATCTCTTTCTCCTGGTCCTCTGTCTCGTGTATGTTTTTTTGACATCTGCCTATCCTTTCTTTCCAAATGTCTATCTACCCCTGCCCTTATATCTGTGTTCTCACCAAGAGTTACAGTCTTCCATTTTTATTTCATACCTGATGTCACTTCCCTTTTGCATGTCTGTCTACCAGCCCTTTTTTGATGTACCTCTGAGCTGATATCTCTGGATTCTGCCTGTCATCTTTTCCTTCTTCCACTGTTCCTTGTCTTACCCTCAAGCATCTCTTCCCAGAAGCTGTCTGTCTCTCCAGTCTTCTTCCCAACTGCAGTTGTATTCAAGACCTCAGCTAAGCCTGGACTACAGCATCTGCAAGCTTCTAAGCTCCTCCTGTTGTTTTCTGGTACTCAGAGGGGATGGTAGACAGAGGCCACCATGTTAACTGCTTCCTGTTGGCCTTTACTCCTGCTTGCTCTACCACAATCCCAAACATTGTGTTTCAGATTGTTAGATTTTTCATCATCGTAAATCCATTTACTTTCCAATATGGAAGGAAACCACCTTTTTATTTTTTTTTCCTTTCTATCTCTTTCTCTCTCGCTCTCTTTTTTCCCCCCCCCCCTTAATCTTTCTTGGTTTAGGGAATCAACACATGTCTGGAAAACAAAAAGCTTACCTCAAGGATTTCACTTGAATGAGGTGAAGCTCTGTAATTGCTGTCAGTCACTGTGTCCCTCTCTGAATAGTAGGAGCAACACTGGGACTCCGGGACTCCCCTGTTGAGAGCAACAAGCCAACCTCAGCCAAAGTCACCCAGGCTTATAGAGTCAGATTTCTTTTTCAGGTTACAGTCGTTTCCCTAGATCTCAGTCCTTGAACTACAAGTCCTAAAATTCACCCCAGGAGTTCCAATTTCTCAGCTGCAAGGCAGGGACAGCCCATGACCATCAGGAGTGGTGAGGGTGCCACATAACACTCAGGTAGCGTGACACTGGGCAGCCCAAGGTTCTACAAGGTATCCAAACTCCAGGATAGTCCCAAAATCTAAACACCCCAATTCTCCAAGTGAGAACTATGTCAGCTATTAAGAAACATACCTTTCTTTAAAAAAAATTTTAACTCTTAATGAAGCATATTCTCCAGCGAGACAGAGATTTCTAGGTATCTTATCTCAAAAATTATGAGAACTGGTAAATGCCTGTATTTCTTGTTGTGTCTCAGAAAGTGCTTACAAATAAGGTTTCCTTGGGCCTTTTTGCTCTGACCTACTATTTCATGCTGCCACGCTCCTCACATCTTTATATTCCAAGCTCTACCAAAGTAGTTGCTAACATGTAGTTACTTCTGTTACACACTGGTTCCTATGAAGCACAAGATGATCTTCAAACGCTAAGACCGCGGTTTCTGATACAGCTATATTTTCAGTCAGAAAAATGGCAGATGACTGACTCATTCTAAGTTACTTATTCTGTTCCAGTTCCTGTATTGAGCTGATTAAGCAAGTGTTTACAAAACAGCTTCAAAAGTTACAAAATATTTTAGCAATTTTATGGACTAGAAGTATAATGCCGAGCTCTTCAGAGAGGCCTATTGGATGAGGTCTTTTAATAAGACTTTATGAGAACTAAAATGGGAAGGTTCTGTGGACCACCACTGTGTTATTAGGCCTATTAAGTTGTCTCTAATGTACCCTGCGGTCTTTGCAGTCTAGGAAAGAAACATCTGGTCCATGAAGGATTCCATTTGTATCTATTTTGTTAACTGTATTAAGCAACTAAATAGAAAAAAATACAGAATGCAACGAAAACAAAACTACTTAATCTAAAACAATTTGAGGTCAAATTAGTTACACAAGTATATGCAATCTCACAGTTATTACAACCAGCAACTACTCTAAGGTTTAGCTCAGAATTAGGGATGGTGATAAACCTTATCATCTTCTACTCCCCAGTATGAGATCATTACCCCTGCAGTAAGGATATCTATGTGTTAGGCTGTAACCAGATATGGGTTTTTGTTGCCCATGAGCCCCTTTTGATGATACAAAAGATATTTAATTAAGGACTAAAGGACTAGATCCATTTCATTCTAGTCTGCTTCTCACTAGTTTTTTTTTAGGATTTGGGTTTTGTTCTGTGCTAATATAACTAGCTTCAGGTTTGGAGCAAGCTGGCTATCCAGATAAGTTGAAGAAACTTTGAGGAACATTAATGTTTGTTCATAAGACATTAGGAAGATGTTATATTGCCACTGACAAAATTATACTCCAAAAATATGCATGAAAGAGTAGAGAATCAAGTCTCACAGACATTAATATTTAACATGACAATCCCTTATTATGTAAGGCACACTTGCCAGTTCTTGATGATTAATAATTAGCCTTTTTTTTTCCTCTCTCATTAGTAAAGAGTTAAATCAAATGGTACTGGGACAAGTATCTTACTTCTGGAAGCTGGTAGATGGTTAAATATAACTGTCTACAGCAGGTAAATAAAATTCTAGAAATGCCTGTTTCACTTAAACTGACTATAATGAGAATTTACAGTCAAGGGCTAATTTAAGCAAGATGGATGCCCTCCAGAGAGCCCAGACTGCTAAAGTATCCAGTCTCTCATATTAGAACTCAGAAAGGGATTCCTCTGACTTAATTTTTGCTGATAGGACTTTATTCTAAATTAATTGCCACAACTTTCTCCATACTCATGTGAAAGAAATTTTTCTAGAGGCTAATTCAGCCCAATATCTTAGATGATTGGAACAGTGGAGAGTCCCATCTCCCTGCTGCACATAGTGCAAGACTGTATAATTACTTTGCATAGATACCTAATTTAAATAACAAACAGTCCTTCTAAGTATTTTAAGCTATCATTCTAAGGTGTATAATAGAAAGAAGTTTTTCTATAAACTTTGTTAATGAATACTAAGAAAAGGCACAAGTTATAGAGAAGTGGATATACAGAGGGTAAAGGAAATAAGAGATGGTATAGAGGAATGGGTTAAACTTTGCCTCATCGGGTCAGTGTACAAGTGGGGAAAGAGGTAACGTTCCAGCCAAGAAAGACCTGGGGGTGCTCGGCGGGGGCAGAGGCGCTGGAAAGCGGTGGGGTGAAGCTGAACAAATGCAACCGTGCTGTGCTGCGTGCGTGAAGGGAAGCTGCCTTCACCCCGGGGCAGGAGCGGAGAGAGGGGCTGGGCGAGGTTGTTCTAGAAGGCAGAGAACAAGCGGGCATGTGTGTTGGTCAGTGAAGGAAAGAAGAAAAGGCTTTTGGTATGTTTATAGTCCCACTGTATAACTTTACCAAAATATAGAGACTGAAATTGTAAGAGATACATTTGGCACCAAATATTTTTCTAGTCTTATCCTTAGTATAACCCTGAATTGTGAATTACAGAAACGTTCCTCATTTCTGTATGCATTTGTTACCTTTATTGCTCTGTGATGTTCATCATAGGAAAGACTCATGTTTTTAATGTTATAAAGGTTACCAAAGAATATACACATGAAGCTTTTATCTAAGAAGAAATGACAGAAACACAGAATTGCTGGACAGCTCTGGAAAAAGATTTGTTAGGCTAAAGCTAGAAGCAATATGTGTTCTCTGTAAGTTAGAAGTCAAAACCATTAAGTTTACACTGGAATTGGAAGAAACTGAAGTAGTCACCAGAACACCTGGAATAGATATATTTCCTTGGACACTTTATTCCTATTTTAAATGGTCAAGTCATCAGTCTGGAGTGTTACTATGTAAAAACGTCCAGTGGATTTGGCTGCCAATCTGCACAAAACATTTAAAAGACTCAGTAATAATTTAAGGGTCCTTAGCCCTGAAATGTTGTGAGAATTAGTGGAAAACTAAATTCTCAATAGTGATGAGGGGTATTGGAACAGTCATTTTAACTTAGTACAATAAAAACTGAAGGTAGTTCTATATGTATCACAGACTCCAACAAAAATGGCATGTTAATATACTCAATTAGAAATGGAATCTTTGGCCTCAGTCCATAGATTTAAAAAGCTTCATTTCTATATTTATAGGAGGCTCATTTCAGCAGAAAATGACTATTAAGCATATATTACCATTGTCAACTGAGATAAATATCCACTAGAATATAAACATTTTTCTCTTCAGTTCCAATTATACAATTTATAAATTAAATACATATCCACTAAGATCAATAATGCTATATGGTGGCTAATTATTAACCACGGTTTACGATCATCCCAGTTTCTCAAATAAAACAAATATAAGGTGGCCTATGTCTTTGATGCTTCTTAAATTTGTATACTGATGATTAGATTGATGTGATCCTGCTATTTTATTTGTTTCATGTCTACAGTATTCTGTAGACACAAAGCCTGACTCAAAAGTCTATTTTAAATGTCCCACTTACACATTGTAAGATCTGAAAAATACGTGCTTGGCTTCTTGCAAGGTCTTTCAGATCCTGAGACTCCTCTGACTCCGGAGGAAGGAGAACGCAGGGAACGCAGCCTGGGTGAGGCAGCGCGCTACCTTGGCCAAGCTGCTAGAAAACACCAGGTAGCAAAGATGGGGCAACGCTGGGCTACTCACCTGCAGCCTTCCTCACATGGGCCTTGCAAGACCTAACCATCTTCTGAAGGCAAATGCACGACTGAGCAGGATGATGTACTTTTGAAATGAAGCTTGCTCTGTTTCTTGGATACAAAGTTTGGCAGCTTCTGAAGTCAGCTTCAACACTGGTTCAGACAGTGGCTTCTCCAAGGAGTTTTTTGCTGCCTCAGGTTTCGTAGCAACCCTGACCTCAGGGGTGTCATGTGTCACATTCTGTCACTGCAGCAGGAGTGTCCAGTCCTCATCCATCAAAGCTAGTGTTTTCATTTCCCTGGGATAAGAAGTACCAAACACATGAGCGCTAAAAAAAGAAGTGTGAGAATGTTGTGACAGAGGTGAATCTCAGTTAGTAAGAACGGAAAAGCAGGTACACAGCCACTGTGTGTGATTTTCTCCACTTCTAGGAAATGGGATGAAACAACTAGCTTACCTGTTCTCAGCTTGTGTGTTTAACATGTTAGCAGTCTTCACATATTTGGTGGCTTGTTTGGGATATATCAGCTTAGACTAGAAATGCCTTTAATTACTTGCGAATGGGGAATGCAGAGCTATAACGAACTGCATCATGGAAATGTGTACAACTTGGGCATCAACTGCATCAACAGTGTAGGGGAGGTGAAGCACCCCAGCATCCTGGCTCTGGGCGAGCAGGTGGGATCCCATCACCACACACACACATCTGCTTGCCCCTCCACTCTCCTGATTATGAGCAAGGAAGGAGAGAAAAAAACTGAAGCAGAAGCCCCTTGTACACTGCTGGGGGCGGCATAGCAATAAAAAACATTTAAAGTCTACCTCATTTTTTTCCAGGTGAAATCTCTTCCCTCTCCGCTCAGAAAAGATGACTTCTAGATCCTTGCACTTCCAGATCCTGAAGCTCAGCATGGTCATAAGTTCAGTTCTAAAGATGATTTTAGCATGCAAAATTAGTGCAATATTTAATGTGAACATCACAAGTGTAAAGCTATTACAGTTCTAAAATTTTGGTGGGTGTTTTTTTTTCACTTTGTGGACATGCCTATCTCAAAGTTTGAAGATTCCTACCTTATTTTTTCTGAATATTGATGACTTCAGCTACTTAATTAGTTTCTGCCTAAAAGTCTTGGCTTGAGTATGCACATTATATAGCTGTATTTAAACTATGGCCAGAGAAATGAGACTCCTTACATTTAATTTCCAGTATTTTGAACTGAGGTAAGCAAACAGCAAAACCTATCAAAAAAAAAAAAAAAAAAAAAAAAAAAAAAAAAAAACCACTCTAATGCTCATCTTATTTAACAGATAGCAGTAACTATCTTGAAAGTGATTGGCTTATTATGGATACTTTAAGTCTCTAGAAAGAGCAGCTTTCCAAGCCCAGGGTAAGGTCATTAGTGAGGGAGGGAGGGAGAGAGGGAGAGAGTTAGCTGATACCACGGAAGTCTTTTCTACACAGACACTGAGCTGGAAGCTCCACATTTTCACAGATTTCCCTCAAAATAAAGATTCTTGGCACTTTAAGGAAAGAAATGTTACTTGAAGGGGAAACAAAAGCAAGGCAAAATCCTAGCATTGAAGAACTGGTTAAATTTAGAGCTATGCATGTGTGGATTTAGCTCCCAATGCAAGAAGTTCAAAGAGATATATTGCTACTATGTATGACAGCAAAAGTAATATTGCCACTATGCTCCATTATCATTCTGTACAAAATCAATATCAAAACAACCCAAGTCTAGACACATAAATGTCAAACTATTTAACAAGAAGCAGTTAGTGCAGAAAAAAACACTTAAATGGCAATTGAGGTAGTCTGATGGGTCTTAAAGTAGCTTACCAGGATTTATGTAAGATAAAAACAGTTTAACTAAGCATGTAGAACAAAGCCTGAGGGCTTATGGCTAAGAACAATATCAGAAGAACATCTAAGCTCTTTATCGTACCTGTCAGGTTCTAGTATTCGGCTGTTTTGTCAAAGATGGAAGGCCCTTTAAATCTCCTAATTTCCTTCTTGTTTTTAAGTTTTAGGTTACTTAATAAAATTACCATTCACAACATAGAATACTTATTTATTATTAAAAAAAAGGGGGGATTGGGTTATTCCTGCTACTCATACAAAATAATCTCTATCATTTTCAGAGTTCTTTCTCCACTTTTTGCATTTAATTTCCTTTTTGAGATCTAACAATGATGTTGCTGGCAAATAATATATCCTGAGAAATGGTATTTTGGACAAGCAACTGAAATTAACAGTGAATTAAAACACTAAATTCAGAAACTCATTTCAGCCAGAGACACAGGTGGGCTGAAAGAATTAAAAAAATACAGAGGCATTTTCACAATGAAACATTCACCTTAAAAATTACCAAATATTTGGGTCTTTGTATTTTAATGATCATCTTTTAATTTGCAGGTGGGTTTTTTTTGCTTCCAAAAGGACCTAAAATAAAATGAAGAAATGAAAAACAATTAGAGCTTATGTTGAGCACAAAAATTTTACTTGGTTCATAATTCATTGCTGCTCTATGTGGAACCAAAAGTCATCTTAATTCTGACATGAACCAATTTTATTTTGGTGTGGTCACAAAACAAAACAAAAAAGCTATCATTTACACATCTGTAATAGAACAAATCTGGGGTATTACAGATCTGAAAAACCAAGATGAGACATCCCTTCAATGCAAATAAAAGTAACGAGATTTCATTATTTAAGACATCTTTGTTTTCACAGCCCTCCGCAGGAGACATTAACAGGCGTGAGGTAGTACAATGAACTCCGTGGAGAAATTTGCTGCTGATTTCCCTAAGTACAGGAGAGGACCTAGGCTTTGCATAGGAAAATTCACCTAGTAACTGGAATAAATACGTACCTCAGGAGACAGCTGTGACAACCTCAACACTGGATTATGTATTCTTTGAGTAGTGTGCATAATTAAAGGCAATTAAGACAATTTACAATATTCAACTTAAATGCTTAAAGTATTCAACTTACCAAAAAGTAGGATGGAGTAACTCCTGAAATGGCTGTTTCTGGACCAGCACGATACCAGTACCTCATGATAGTGTTGCTATAACCTGCCCTTGCAGAGGAGATGTAGAGCTATAGTGGAAAAAAACAAATTGTTAGAAATTCAGAAGTATATTAAACCTGGCGCTGGGCTAGTGCTCATATGGCCAGCTGTAAGAGCACCACAGGTTGCTGCAGATGAGAAATGGAAGGCTACCAGGTGTGATATGGTTGACGTAACTCCTCTCTGCATGTCATCTCTACAAGTAGATATTTCATATCCATACTTGGATGAGCTACTTGGCCTTGTGGCTGATTTAGGCCTTTTATGTCTGTTGGACTTTTATTTCCCTCAAACCCTACTACACTGCAAAAAAGACAATTTCATATAAAATATAGTAGATTTTTTTAAGAGTAACTACTAACTGTGGTGTCTATTCTAAGCAAAGGTCATGAAGATAACAGAAATCCCATTAAGTATGTGGAGTAATTACAGGCTTAATCTTAGGCAAAGATTTAAAGATTTTGCAATCACTGTATGGTTTCTGGTGTATGTTCTCACTGCTTAGGATGTTCTGGCATGTTGACATCCAAGTTACTAAATATGACCGAACTCTAGACTGTCAATCAGCTGGTATGACTACTGTTGGCGAGTGATTTTAGGGGGGAAAACAGCTCATTTTTAAATGATATATACTTATCCAGAGAACAGGATTTGAGTGTTATGGTGGCTGCATTTATATTGCACAGGTGACAACTTACACCTGGACAAACAGGCTTCTAACTTCATGACAAGTCCTGTAAAAAACTGCAGTGTTCAATCCCTAAAGACAACTGCCCTGTATGAGAAATTATGTTAATTTGAGGGGGTTGTTGCAAGTCACTGTAAAAGAGCTAGTTTGCAGCTTTGCAATTCTTGGGCAGAAAAAGGCCTGTGTGCAAGAAAAACTGTAATCTTTTCCCACTGCTTTTGCTAATGTCCTTCCGTTAGGGTTCAGTCCATGTCTTGTACCACAGAGACAGAAGTGACACTGAAGGGGACAACAGAGAAGGTAATGTGATTCATTCAGAAAGCCATCACCAATCCTTCCTGCTCATCCCTTGGAAAATTTATGCAGGTAATCAGCACAGACTGTGTTTGATGCTTCCTCCTCTACCCCATACCCTCAATTATTTCTACAG